>NW_024039063.1:1200000-1800000 GCF_016077235.1 Cyprinodon tularosa | reverse complement strand
CTTATCAACTGAGAGGTTTTCACTTTTACTCTCTGGAGATGACATTAAAAAACCGTTAAAAAAATTTAAGATACAAGTTAGAATATCTTATTTAGCATTTGTCACAATATATCTTGCCAAACTGAATATTGAATAAGCTTCTGCTTGATATCTTTGATTTAAAACCATAATACTCTATGTGGGGTTTTTTTTTTTATCCATCTAGCAGAATTAAAGCCATATTGTGAATTTTCCTTTTAAATCATAAACACTTTAGCTAGTTGGAAAATATTACATTACAAATTTTATTTTAAACAAATGTTCCACCGACTTCAACTATGGAAACATTTTTACTATTATTTTGAGTTGCTAAATATAAAAAGTTGAAACTTAAAGTGTGTAAATTAAATTTAACAAATACTTCAATTAAATTCTGCAGTTAAATTACTAATCCTCCCTAATGAGTCATAAAGGGGAAGACCAAAAAAAGGCACCTTTTTAGTTTTATTTTCAGTTATATAACCAATCTAAGTTTCAGAGCAGTGTTCATGTCCGAAGGAAACACCTGTTTGGCTAGGCCGTTAGTCGACACAATACTGCTCTGAGCAGCAACAAAATAATAAAGCTACAGCCAGACAGGCAAAACAATAGGCTGCAGTCAACTGAAGAGACATGTGAAGTCAAAGTAAAAAACACATTTTTTGTAATTGCTCTGTGCTGCCTTCTGTACAGCAGTTCTAATAATTTTATCAACTGCTGTACTGAACAGACAAACCATTTCAGCATGCTATTAGAGTTATGTACAATGACAGCAAACAGATTGTGCTCATTAAAGAGGAAATGCAAATGCTAACTAAAAGGTCTTGTTTTCACTTCAAACATGCAGCTCTTTTTAAATGTCAGCAGTAAAAATGACTAAACAAACAAGTTCAGGATTGATTGACAGATTAAAGCAAGAGAATTTCCCTCGTTTTCTGTCCCAATTCCTCCCACCTACAGGGTCTTGATACGCCTGCTGATACAGAGGGAAGTCTACTAGAATTGACAGAAAGCTGTAGACACTTTCGGGGTTGAGGTTGGATCGTTTTGCCCTGATTCGCCTCAGCAATGCTAATGAAGGGATACAGCAGCAGCTCTCACAAGAAACTGACAGATTAACATAAGTAGAGAAGAAACAGGTAAACAGTGTCAGCTTTTTACTGCATTAATGTGGATGTTTGACCTTCAAGGCAAAAGGGGCATGAGATGATTTGGGATTTACTGATAAACACTGAGATTTCTTTAACCGTGTCTCATAAAATCATTCATATCCATTGAGCTTTTTCCCATTAGTACCACAAATCTGAACAGATTTGTGTGGAATTTTTATAAAACTGTCCATAAATATCCAAAAAGTCGCTTCACTCTGATACACCTAAATACAGCGAAATACAACCAAAGGCTTTTAGAAGTCACTTAATTAGTTAATAAAATAACCTAATATGTAATTCATTCTAATTAATACACACCTAACACTTGGATGAATGTACTCTGGTTTTCTCACACTAAAACTGAACTTTGTGGCCCAGATGTACATGGGTCAAATGCACACATGAAGCCTCTGTAAAATAACCCAATGAAGGCATCATTCTTTATATTTTTCTTCAGAAAGAACATGGAAAGTGAGTTGATAAAAATCTAAACTGAGGTAAATGCAGGTCAATCTAAACAGAAAAAACTCTTGGATAATGTAAAAGCCTGGGGCAAAGGTTCACCTTGCAGCAGTAAAGGGAACATAATCATACAGAAAGGAAATGGTTGATCAAAAGAAGAAGATTGGCAAGGTTATTATAAAATATATCCCATAAAGCTACAGCTGCGGGTCCTAAGAAAGGTAGTTCCTCAAATAGAATCAGCAATGCCATCGCAATTATCAGATTTGATTTGCCAAACTTTAAAAAAACATCTCATTGATTATTTTCTCCATTTCACAATTATGTAAAATTCTGTTTGGCTCTTTCAACCACCTGCAATAAAATAAAAAATAACCTAATGACTGCAAAAATACCAAATATGAGGAAAGTATTATGAATAAACCCTTTTAAATTCATTCATTCTGTGCATATGCAACCTTGTAGGACTTTTATTTCCCACCCACATACACAGCATTTACACTCTGACACTGTATAAAGTGATTTTTAAGTTTGCCTCGGGGTCATAAAAAGGTTAAAGAACAGGAGTAAACCCAAGAGACAGACTCAGTCGGTGTATATGTGTGTCTACAGTCTGCAGCACTGAGAGAGTGTCTGTGTCTCCTTGGAGGGTAGAGCAGTGAAGCATTTCTTTCTGAGAGTCTTAACTGTGTTCAGCTGACAGTGTCATAGTGTTTAAGCAACAATCAGATGCTGGTGATTATCATCACCATTCAGACAAAACACAGACCACACACATGGACACAAATAGTAAAAAAAAAAATAAAATAAAATCTAGTTACATAGAAAACTTATTATATATAAACATCAATTATACAAATATATACTTTAATAAAAATCAAAAAGGGTCACACTGAGGCCATGTCGGATAGTTACCGTATGTTATAAAATGTAAACTGTGTCTTATTTTGCAGTGTGTCTTAAGCCTTAGGGCACAGTAGAATAGTTAACGACAGAGCATGATGTGTTCATCTCAGACAAAAAGAAAAACTCCGCAGGAACAAAGCTCTCCTCGCCTCACTTGCTGGGTAACTTCTGCATTTCGTTATAACCACTGTTGTTGTATGGTATATGAAAAAGAATGGGCGGTAGCTCTCAAAATCTACTCATACACTGCAGAACGTTCTGGAAATTAGTAAAAATGTTGTAAAACAAGCGTTTTTATATAAAATTTGAGTAGGAAAATAAAATTAACTGCCAATGGAATGAGCATTTTTACCCTTAAAATAAGTATAATTGGATATTATGCACTTGAAATTAAGAGACTTTTTTCTTATTTCAAATATAAATCATCTTATTCCATTGGCAAAGTGTCTCAGCTGCACAATTCAGGAAGAAATGCACTATTTTTAAGAAAAATTTACTTACTTGGATTTACATTTTTTGCAGTTTAAAGTGCTTTAATTTAATTTCAACTGCTTACTTAATCTATAACACAGTAAGCTGTCATCCAAACAGCTCTTTCATCCTGATGGAAAGTGAAAGTATCCCTTGAACACATGTAGTTAGACTGGAAATTAGAACCAAGTGTTGCAGTTACTGCTTTCAGGGCATTTAAAATGTAACCATATTCACCCATCAGCCTAATTAATTTACTTTAATTTAAGTTCAAATGGTAAATGGTAAATGGCATGTACTTATATAGCGCCTCTATTCAAGTCAGGAGACTTGACCAAGGCGCTTTACACTACATTCATTCACCCATTCATGCACACACTCACACGCTGATGGTGGCAAGCTACATTGTAGCCACAGCTGCCCTGGGGCTCACTGACTGAAGCGGGGCTGCCGTACACTGGCGCCACCGGGCCGTCTGACCAGCTTCAGTAGACAATGCAGGTGAAGTGTCTTGCCCAAGGACACAACGACAATGAAAGTCGGAACCGGTGCTTGAACCGTCAATCCTTCGATCCTTCGATTTCAGGGCAAACTGCTACATCCAACGCCACTGTCGCCCCGACAAATCTAAGGACACTATGATAATGTAGAAGTTTATACATAAAATGATTCTCCAATGCGAAGTGGTCACCTAGAGGTTACAGAGCAGAGTGCTTGCATCTTGGAGAGGCTGCAGGATCCTCAGTTTAAAACAAACTACCACTCTGGGTCCAGGTAGGCCTGGATTGTTCCACTGCAAAAAGCGGCTCATTGATCCCTAACCATGGTGGAGAAATTTACCTGGAATTTACAAATACAATGACAAACTATTAGGTTGACATCCAACTAGAAAACCACTCCAATTTCAGCAAAATAAAAATAAAGAAAATGCATGGCTTCAGGATGTTGTAATCACACTTTGAAGGTGAACCAAATTATAGTAAAGTAGGAACAGCACAGACAGAACTACAAAACATCAATTGTTGTTTTAGGGAAGTATAACAACTTTGTGCATGTCTGAATGGTTCTCTTCTAAATGAAGCCTGTTGCATATGAGGATATGATCCAATTTTACTGATTTTGTGCTGATATAAAAACGGTGTTTCATTTTAATTTTCACAATCAAGCACATTTAATACTAACTAAGTTGTTTTCTACAAATGGACATCTGTAACTGATCTGAGATTTAAAAAAAAAAGATTGACCTATTGTGATCTCAAATTAATTAATAAAGTACTACAATCTATAGTGGTTCTCAAAATTCCCCTCTTTGTTTTACGCTCTGCATGCAACAATCCTTTTCTCATTCATAGGTTGCTTAAGGCAAAGACACTTGCAGAGATACATTATTCAAAATGCAGATATTTGATAATTTTACCATTAACGCTCATTTTGTAGCCAAAACGTACTGAACTGAATCTTAGCAGATCAGTATTAGGCCCCAGGCTCCCTGTTTGTGGTGTACGTCATGTAGCCTAGGTATGTGCTGCGGCTCTTTCTGTTTCCAAGTTGCCTGTGCCAGGAATGTCAGTCAGTGACAAACACTGACTGCATATATTGCAATACCAGGAATGTGTTCAAATCTCATATCACCATTAGTTAGTAAAATAAAATCACCATATATATTGATAGTGAGTTATGAGCTGAAATTAAGGCCCCTTTTAACTTGATGTCAGCCTCCAGTCTTCCTCAATACATGTCTATCATCATGCCACATGTTAAAAATCATCCTTGACAAACTTTGGTAAATCTGGTTAGTCATTAGAACATGGCTTGTTTAGATAATTCCAGTGAAACCATGGTTTATCCCTCTTTATCTGCTACTACTAAAGAGACCTCTGATGAGTTTTGGTCAAAAATGAACTTTGGCTTCAGTCCTTGATGATTTTTAAAGTTGCATTGCCTCCTCAGCAGGCAGTCAAGTTCCACAGAGTCCTGCTAATAACCTAATTTGTTGATTCAGGTGTTTCTATGGTAGCATAACCCAGCCCTTAAAGGAATAGTACACCCAAAACATGATTAGCCTTCATTTTCTACTCACCTCCATGCTGAACAACACTCTGGAGTACTTTTTTGATATCTCAAATGCATCTGGAGATCTGGGAGACTTCTTGCTGTCTGCTGACATTCAAATAATGGAGGTCTATGGCGCCCGAGACAGAAAGGTCCACAAAAGTCCACAAAAACTTGTCAATATTCCTCCATAATGCTCGTCCAATGTAATCCAAGTGTCCTGAGTGGGTAGCATCCAGAATTTACTCGAAACGAAGTCATTTAGAACGTTTTAGAGCCTAAACAGTAGTGTATAGGATTTCCTAATAGCGCCCCCATGCGCGCTCACGATTCTACGGAAGCCGGCAGACCAAACCAGCGCATTCAGCTCGGCAAAGAACTCATGCTCTTCCTCAACACTGAAGTCCTCAGACATTTTTCTTTCGTTGTTTCTTTCTTTGCACAGGTAAACAGCACATTTCTTCTTCTACGCTTGCATTATCGGCAGACCAGACGCTGAATGCGCACTTCCTTCCGGTTTGGTCTGCCGGCTTCCGTAGAATCGTGAGCGCGCATGGGGGCGCTATTAGGAAATCCTATACACTACTGTTTATGCTCTAAAAACATTCTAAATGACTTCGTTTCGAGTAAATTCTGGATGCTACCCACTCAGGACACTTGGAATACATTGGACGAGCAGTATGGAGGAATATTGACACGTTTTTGTGGACTTTTATGGACCTTTCTGTCTCGGGCGCCATGGACCTCCATTATTTGAATGTCAGCAGACAGCAAGAAGCCTCCCAGATCTCCAGATGCATTTGAGATATCAAAAAAGTACTCCAGAGTGTTGTTCAGCATGGAGGTGAGTAGAAAATGAAGGCTAATCATGTTTTGGGTGTACTATTCCTTTAAGGACTGGAATTGGACACCAGTGAGCTAAAATATACAAATGAGCAAACACCAGGAAAAACCTTCTAGAACAGCTAATTGTACAAAAGATACCAGCTGATAATACAAGGACTGAATGTCACAGCTGTATCTAAAGTATTTGGAAATGACAAATCGAGTCATTCTAGGGCTACACCTATTGATTATTTTAGTAACCTATTAATGTATCGATTATTTTATTAATAAATTGATTGATCGAAAAAGAGAAATTTTCCAAGAGCTCTAAGTAAACTAAGATTTGGAACTTTTCTTGCTATTTTAATGATCTGCAAATGGCAAAAAAAAAAAAAAGAAATAAGTACATAAACAATTATTTATATACACATTTTATAGGTCAACAACCTGTTCTTTATTAAAAAAAAAGTATATCTATGTTTATACTTTTAGAGTTTTGTCTTAATTACAGACCATAAGTAATTTAATTTTTTCAGCAAATGGAAGGTTTTAGAGTCCGTGGACTAATGCTCTAGCTGACGTTTCAATTACCAACTTAGCTGATGATTCATTATATATTAATTACAATTAATTATATTATTTGTTTCAAACCAATTTTTTTTCTTTAGTTTAAATGTAGAAATTTTAAACCCACAATACTTAATCATGTAATACTAATCAATAAATGTATCATTTATATGAACTTAAAAAAGCAGCCACTTGAGGAAGGGTTGGTAGATTTTTGAGTTACACTTAATGCTAAGCAAATACAAAGCAAAGCTAGTGATCCTGTAAACAAACCATTAAAGGAAGCAAAGGAGAGATTTTGTGGAGATACATAATCGATTGTTCAGGTTTTCAAAACATTAATTTTCCTCTTCTTTGCAAGATTAAAAAAAAAAGAATCAGTATGCATAAACACACACACAATGCAGACAACTGGCAAGACATGCTTGACAAGTGGAAATTTACCATTTCTTATCTATTTTAACTCACTTAAATCATTGGCAGGTAGATAAAATAAATACAACCTGCAATGTGTCTATAGCACCAAAACAGATTAGTTTAGCTAAAACAAAATAGAATTCCACCATGGTTGAAGGAAAACCTACACAGACTAGTCCATTGTACTCTAATGGTCTCACAGGTTGTGTGTGACTTTTCTTACTCTTGAAGGATCTTGCTCTCAGTTGTCTGGGGAAATCCAAAGTCCATCACTTCATCCATTAGTTCATAAACTGTCACAAAGTTGTCACGAATGCTTTCCTCCTCCAGTTCCTTAAAATACTCCTTAAATACCTACAAGAAGAAAATTAAAATTGATTTTTTTTTATGCACCTTGTCCTGCCACTTTAAACAGTGGTAGTGGAGCCTGTTTCATTACAGTCTGTGCAGATTTGATCTATAGTGTGAAATGATTGATTTAAAAATAAGTTGCAGTGTTTGTGTGATAGGCAGCGAGTAGAAAGGATGAATGCGTATAAGCTTCATACAAATCTATGCATACATGCATTAATGTGTGGACATAAGCTGTATAAAATTTAAATGTTGAGGTGACTGCTAAGAATTAAGAAAATGCTGGGCCCAAAAGCAGCAGCTTAAATCCTGCAGATCAATGATATCATAGCCAAAATAAAAGAGACTCAAAAAGAATGACTCACCTGAACTATTCTATACAGAAAGGAGTACACAAGAGCAGCGTTGGCATTCTTCTTTGTCATTGCCACCACTTAAGGGACAGTTAAGAAAAAAGATATATAGATATATTCCTCCCGCAAGCTGCAACAAGAGGTTTTGCCAAGAAGAAAATTAAACACAGTTGCAGACTTATATGCTGCAAAATGGAACAACTTGGATATCTCATTTAATATTATAAAGTTACCAGAATACATGAGATTCAAAACCAATTAGAAGCATAATTCTGGGATAAGAGACAGCTAAGATGTAAGTCAATGCTCTGGAAATAGTAGTTACTCCCAAATGTAGTATGGTAATGAATTAATAATGTGCTAGGAAGCCTAAGTGTATAATCTCACAGTATAAAAGGGGAGCCGATTCTGTACAGTAAACAGGACATGGCTTACTCTGATTATGATGAGCAAAAACAGACACTGAAATACTCGGGAGCTGCTGGCTACACAAACCAGGAGCATTGGACCTCCTGTGGATTCCTTCCAGGAAAGATAAAATTATACACACATTATAAATAAAAATGACTGACAGGGAGGGGCTGACACTTTGAGGAAGGATTGTCAATCTTTTTGAGAAACTTAACCCATTGGTGAAACGAATGCTACTTTTAGAAAATAATAATAAAAAGAATCACTCAGGAATAAACTTGCATTGGATACAGTAAAGGTTGCTGTGTTTGATCCAGAGGAAATGGGATGAGCCATGGCTGACCAGTGGTGTCATTTCAGCATCCTCCTCCCTCTTCATCAGCATGGGCATGAAGTGGTCGATTTCATTCATGTCCATGTTGCCCATGTAGTTACGGCATATCAAAACCTGGACGGATAACACAAGAGATCAGAGGGAGAGGAACTATTATGGAGCAAACGTCATTAAAGATTCATAGCTTTGCCTGAGATAGTAAACCTGCACTCTAGTCTAAAGCTGCTTCGGGAACCTTTGGCCGAAATTTGAAAGAAAAAAAAAACTCCTCTCAGTTTCTCTCATGAAAATGTACAAACAGTGTCTCATGCCTGAGTGTTTTCCTTCAAGCTTTAATAGACTGATGGATATCTTAGCATGAATGATGAATATCTCCCTGGAAAGAAGAATCAGAGCAGACTGCAGAGAAGTTCACAAGATGATCAGGGTCAAAACTCTAAGAAACCACCCTGCTCCAATTTCTACAAAAAATTGGAGGGTAAAAGTACAGGCACGCTCCAACCCAGTATACCCATAGTTGTGTTGCATACAGTAACATCTTCTTTAAATATCACCAATGGTTTTGGATCATCCAGTCAGATCAACAACAAAAAAAACAAAACAACAACAGATATATTTCAACTTTGCTTCAATTTAGCTGATGTTTTGATTTGCTAGAATGCAGGACTTGATTAGTCCTGCATTCTAGCAAATGTCAAAAGTCAGTTTGCTTATGGTGGTATGTGTGGTAATGTATGGCAGTTTCACTTCTGTCAGTCTGACCCAGGGATGCTGTAGCTGTAATGTAGCTCAACACCATCAGTATGAGTAGGAGAATAACTTAAAGTAGTATGAAGCACTTTGGGGTCGTTGGACTTCTTAATCAAACAGCTACAGGCCATTTACAATTACAAAGTATTTCTCAAAAAAAAAAAAAAAGAAGATTCTCAATATCTAAATTTCAACACAGCTGGATTAGGGCAGCTCTACATGTAGCCTCCTGGCTTAAATTGTTCGGTGATACGTGATGACTTTAAGTACTGGAACATCCACCTATCATTCTTAAAGGAGACTGTGTTTCCATCCAAATTCGTTTTTTAAGCAAGCAATACAAGTTGTAGCAACTTGCCACGGACCAATGATCATTTATAGAGGGAGGTTTTGCTGCAATCAGGCAGGCTGTATTGTAACGTGCCAGCTAGTGTTAGCGATGATGCATGCCGTCCGCAGTCATAGAGAGAAATGTAATTGTAATGCTTTTGCATTCTGGACACCAGCAGTGAACACAGTGAGTGTGATGTAATGTTCCCAATCACAGAACTTTTCAACAATCTTAAACAGATTTAAGTTTTGTTTAAATAGCCAAAAAACATATACATAAAAAAAAGGAATATTTTTTTGCTAAATTTAGCTATTTCCATCAAGCTCTCCTAATGTGATACTATAAAATGCACATAAAACCATGGATAGAAATAAAAACATCTATTGTTTCCCCACTAACATAGTGTTAATACTATAGTTGACAAGAGACGAGTGGCATATCTATAAAGGAGTAGAAGATGAGATTCAAAACCGAGCTCAGCAGACCTCAGAGTGGCTACAAGAGCAGGAATCCTGACTAACCGACTAATTATTATTTATTTTTCCACTACTTTATGAAGAACAAACCATCAAAATAGTAAGACTATATGGTATATGGCTTCAACACGCAGACACACATCTCCCCTCCGTCTTTGATAGAGGCTTCTGTTGTGTAGGGGGGTCACACTTGGGCAGATACAAAGGATGGAGGAAATGAGATATAGAGAAAAAAATTCCAACAAAGTAATCTGAGGATGGGGATAGGCCAATGGTCAGGCACTATGAAGAAAGAAACCACAGACTGAGCGGTTTAAAGGTCACTGGATAAAGAGAATACGATTGTTCCCTCAAAACAAATAAATAAATAAAGCTGCAAAACTGAATGGTTTCACAATCAAAGGCTTGTGGAGATTTGCTTCGTAGTTCATAGATCAAACTAATAGAAAATCATAACCTTCAAAACACATTTTATTTCTAAAAAATCTCAAGCAACAGGCTTTACTGTGCATTACTGGCAAGCATTACTGCGAGTAGTGATTCAGCAGAAGAGTTTAAAGTTTCTATTTATTACATGAAGTAAAAAAGAACCGAACAAAAGTGAACATCATTTATTGATGTAATTCACCAATTTTTTGTACTTGCACTTAATATGTATTCCCATTAGGAAGCAATCGCTTGTATCTGGGATTGGTTCTTTTGGTCATGATCCAGGTTTCATGACCATATGCCATGGTAGGAATGTAGACAAGAGCAGAAAATCAAGGGCTGTGTCCTGTCAGTCAGCTCTCTTTTGACCACAACAGCCCGTTGCAGTTATCTACAATTTTTAAAGATACTTGTACTGCTGATACTTAAACAGTATGCTTATGGTAAATGGAAAAAAAGGATAATATTATACCTGCAATGCTTAGATAATATTGTAATTCCTAATGAAATGATATATATATATATATATATATATATATATATATATATATATATATATTTATTTATTTATTATTATTTTTTTTTTTTGTGTGCCAAATAACAGCTTTTAAAATTCATAGTTCTATTTTTTGATTATCCATCTTATCTCCCATATGTGGTTAGATTTTCATTGGATTTGTATCTTGCATTTGGATTTAGTTATAAAGATATACAAATATAGATGTGATATCTTCTGTATAACTGATAAAAAGACATTTTACCAGCCTAATAATGGGGCAAAACGAGAACAGTCTTGCATCTTGACTGCTATTTCACCAATAGCAAATCCTTTTACAGACGCGTTTTTCCTCTGAGGCAATCCCTGTCTCATTTTCTCTTTTAGGACATTGGCTTCCTCTTTTTGCTTCAATCAGCCCTGACAAACTTTGATTCAAGATTGAGATAATTAGAAGCCCATAGGGTTAGCTCTTGTTTTTAAGGGTTGTTAAGACTGCTGTAAAGCTGCACTCTGGGTCACATGACTTATTCAGTGATAAAATTTACCCTGTAGTTACTTGATGGAGATTTTGAGAAGCACAGCCACAATAGAGCATCAATACACACCACGTGCTGGAAACTGACCTAAATCCAGGCTAATACGTGGGTAAAAACGGACACGTTGCTTCTTTAAGGAATCACATATCTCTTTTCTCTTACTTTTTTTTGTTTTGTTTTTAACAAGGATAGTTTGCAAATCTATGTGTAATATGTTTCCATATTTGACCATCTCCATAGTGATTACTAGATGGTACAGAACTGCCTTCCATGCAGGCACAGAGCAATGGGTTTCTTTTAATGCTTGTGTGTCTTAGATCTGTAATGAATTATAGGCAAGATTTTAAAGCCAACTTAGTCATAGGTGTTTTCCCAAAGATGCATCCTGAAATGCCACTTCCTACTTCTCCATCCCCTGAAAGCTAGATATAAATACTACCTCAGAATAATTATTTGGACAGTGCTTCCTTAAGTTTCTTTTCTTTTTCTCTGAAGTTATGAAGACTTCTCCTCAATTTTGCAATCACCCCATTCTGGTGTTTTAATCTGGAACTGACCCGAAGCTTGGATTTTCCATCCAAAATGAGATGCAACCATTGTAACATAAACAAAAGCAATCAAATGAAACCGATGTGGGTATTTCAGTCATGGTCAAATCTTGCACAGTAATTATCTTGATTATTGGTAAAGGTCCAAATCCTACAGGAAGCATACCGCAAAAGCAATTGCTTTTCAATTTATTAAATTGTGTTGTCTAAGATGTGTCGTGCAATTGATCAAGTGTAGTCAGATTAATCTATATATGTATTCTTAAAATCAAACATTCCGCTGTAGTTTTTACAAATTGCTGCACATACAATGACCAAATAAAGCATATTTTATATATGTATATTTTTTACTAATAATATTATGCAAAGTTGAAATATTTTTCAATGCAAGCAACGATTCCTTTTAATATTTTGAATTTAACATCTGACAAAATTTTTCTGCTAAATACATCATACACATAATGACCCTAAACTGCAGCTCAAGTAAACTCTGTTATCAGAAATATTGTTGGGGCGCTCTGGAAACAAATGATGACATGCTGATTTTAATAGCTTGACATTTTGGTACATCAGTGGGTCCCTGAAGCCGCCCATATAAAGGCTGCTGCCCAAGAGGTATGATGGAAAGGGGGTCGAGCTCATAGTGGAGGGATAAAGGGCAGATGTAGAAATAGGATTTTGCATTCTTGTATGTTTTTAAGATTTCGTTGATAGCTGAAATGGTCTGTTTGTGAATAACTGATCTTCGGTAACTATGTACATCCTGCTTTTTTTTTCTTTTAATTTATCAAATCAATGGCATGCCTTCAATATGTTAAACAAACTCTGCGTTTGAATCAATTATAACTATAATTATAGTAAAATGCATATTTCATCTAATTTTTATCATAATACAGGAACTTGTCTGATCAGGGTATTGCCTGAGGCCCAGTGAGGATGGAAGGTGAAATGCTGCTAAGTAGCCTAAGGGTAGAGAAAAGTAGACAGCAAGAGGGAGCAAAAGAAAAACCTTTAATCTGTACAATCAGGAACCCTGGCTTTGAAGGATGGATCATTCTCCCTGATGGCTATCGTTGTCAAGTAGAAAAGACTATTCAGCAATTCCTTTTCTTGCCCTTCTAGTTAGTCCAGGAGCGTTTATTAATCAATCAATTTGACACACAGGTCTGTTAATGTCAAATGCATCAGCATCCTAAAGGTAACTTTTACATTATTATTATGAATATTCATAGTAGTAATAGTAGTTCTAGTACATCTAATTATTACCTTATCTAAACAGCAAAAACTCAATGAGATTTAGAATCCCTTTTTTAGGTGAACCTTAAAAAATATATAAAATAAGAGGAAAATATTGCTCAGATTTTGGTCAAAATATAGGCTTTAAATACAGCCAAGGTATCAATCTTTATGCGTTGCTTTTAAAAACGGTGTATTAGACAGACCTGACCACAGAAGTTTGTTATATGGGTAATTAATTATATAAAGTAAGTTTGAGATTTAATTCAGTGGTTTTAAAGGGAGCATCAAGTATACAAAAGGAAACCCATTCCATATTCCATCATGTTCATATTTGTTAAATATTGAAGCCAAAACTCAATATTTCCATAATCAGGGAAAATAACATACTATCACTAAAAGAGGCCCAAAAAATCCAGATTTTCTCCAGGGAAAAATCTTAACATTCATCTTAGTGTTTTGCTAATGTACATAATATTTACTGCGTTTGAAGTTTAAGTAAAGATATAAATTCTAATCAAAATTTTTCTAGGTTATGACATGTGTTTGAGTCAGCTTTCCGGTAATATGCATCAACAGGAAGGGAGGGGGCAAATTTGTGATACTTAGTAAAACTTTAGTCCTGGAGAAACTATCAGGACACTTTCACATCTGTCCCTGCTCCAGCCCACCTGAAATAAATGGCTAAATGACATCCTTAGTTTGTCAGCAAGTTCTGAATTTAATTCAGAGATATTAAGGCAGTGACATCTAAAACTTGCAGGACACCACTTAATGAGGACTGCATTTTGAAATCTGTACTCAAGGAGTAGGGCTGGGTACAAAAAAAATTGATTTTGAATGGATTCCTTTACATTTTTGCAAAATCGATGTCTAGGGAATGAGATCGATTCATTTTATAGTGACGCGCATGACGTTCACATTTAAATGAGCAGGAAAGATGCACTCAAGATTACTTCAAGCCAGACAGCTGCTAATATAACCAATAGGTTGACTGAAGACATTAAGAAATGGGGGCTGACCAGCAAACACCCTGTAGCTGATACAGACAACGCTGCAAATATGGTTTGTGCAGTGGAGATAATGCAGCTCATGCATGTCTGCTGTGTCACGTCTGCTGTGTGAGGCTTCATTTTTTTTACAAAACAAGTTTGCACTTTTGAGACAGTTTTTCTCACATCTCATGTTTAAACTGTCTGATTTACAAGTTTGCACTTTGTGTTTAATGTGACAGGAAAAAACAAAATACATGAGTATTTTGAAACACAGCTGAACCACTTTCATTATTGTAAATCAGATCGAAACGATCGAAACGAAATTAATCGATTTAGAAGTGTATGAATCAAAATCGAATCAGTTTAGGACTTTGGCGAAAATACCCAGCCCTACTCAAGAGCACCTGTAAACAGAAATAAAAAATTACGCTTTCCCACAACCTGCTTGGATAGATTTCTGGTGAAAGATCTATTCTATACTACAGATGCACCAATCCATTTTTTTACGATCCGATCTTATACCGATACCTGGGCTGATATCCAATACTGATCTGATTCAACTGTTCAATGAATTAACCATATCTCCTGTCATGCGAGTAAAGGGTTTAGTCTAGACAAAAACATTATTTAAATAAAAGGAACAAATAAACACAGATATAAATGCTTTATACATTGACTTTATATTACTTACTAACAAATAAGCAACAAAAAGAAAAAAATAACAGCTCCATGTCAAGTGCATTGGATTGGATATCTGATATCAATTCACCGATACCTGATCCAGCTTTGTCAATATCAGAGCCAATATCAGACCCAGGTATTGGATCTGTGCATCTCCATTTTTATACTTTAGTTAATACTATGGTGAAGTGAAACTGATAATATTATTCATATAATAACTCCATAATTTTAATAAATTATAATAAAAAATAGAGGTTAAGCTAATCATCTGATTAAGACTTGATGAAATAGCAATAATTCTACAGGCTACACACTAATTTAAACCCTCAATAACCCAAATGATGCTGTGAAATTATGTCAGACCTATGAGTGTGTGGCACAATGACAGATGCATACATGCATTGGCCAGAAAAAGAATTGGGCATGCATATAACACTGTATGACGCCATTGTTGCTGTCATTTTCAAAGTGTGGAGAATGCGTGTTTGGCTAAAACAGGGGTCTCAAACTCAAATCCTCAAGTGTCCTGTGTCCTGCTACTTTTAGAGGTTTCCTGTGCCCTAAACAACTTAATCAAAATAGCTAAACCACCAAAGTCAAGTTTGTTGAATCAGAGACACGTGTAAAAGTTGAAGGATGTTGGCGCTAAAACATTTGGGTTTGAGACCTCTGGTCAACAGGCAGGCCGATGATGCAAGCGTCTCAGAAGGATGACAAACAAAACCACATCAGGAAGTAGAAGGATGATGGGGAGGCTTTTTAGTGAGCTATCACATGGGCACACTTATTGACTGATGAAACTGGATGTGTTTCTTATCTAATGGACACATTGCAAATGTATACTTTTTTTTTATTGGCCTTTTTTGATAACAACATTTGCAGAGTATAGACAGTTTTGTGCACATTTTTTAAAGAAAATGCAGAACTGACTTAATATGGATATATTTTTTAACATAATCTGTGTCCTCATCCCAACCAAAAGTTCTGCCAGCTTTGGAGCAGGTTATTATAAACAACCTTTAAAAGATATATTAAAAAAGTGGTCTCTCAGTCGATTCCTCCAGAGCTGCTGTCCTGCAACTTTTAGCTCTCCCCCCTGCCATACACAGCTGAATCTGCAGTCAAGCTCTGCTAATGAGCTCATATGGGATCAGGTCAGGTGTGTTACAGGAGAAAAGTGTCTTAAAGTGGCAGGAGACCAGTCCTAGAAAGCATAAGTATGAAATACAATCTTAGACCAAAAGAAGGAGGAGTTCATCAATGTGTTCAAAAATCCACACCCAAAACATTTCTCAAGTCACAACTACAGAGGCGTAGACAGAACATTTTTAGAAGGGTGGCCAAATAACCAATGTACACTGAGGAGTGGCCAAAAGAGGATAGGCACCAGAACCTCACAGTCAATCTACGCTGTTCCAACAGGAAAATTAAGAAGCAAAACATCCGTATTTTCTAAATAAAGACATATACTTTCTTACAATATAACATATATGCGCATATATTTCAACATCCGTAATTTCTAGCATGAAAGGTATAGTGTATAAAACTCTTTCAGTTTTGAGTTTTGGGCATAAATCTTTTCCATTGTCATTACTTACCTAATTGTATCAATAAACATTCTGTATAAAATTTATATCCAAAGGCACTAATATCTACATAAATTGTTTATTTGATAATTTTTTATTAAAATTTTTATTTATCTGGGCATGCAGTGGTTAGGGCCAACCCGGGTTCGAATCCGACCTGTGGTCCTTTGCTGCATGTCTCTCCCCCTCTCTCATACCCCCTTTCCTGTCAGCCTACTGTAAAAAAAAAACGAGCCACTACTACCGCAAAAACTCAACAAAAAAAACAAAATGTATCTATGATTCCACTGAAAACTCCTAGATGACTTGCAGAGACAAATCATTTTCTCTTTACCTCAATTGCGTTAGACCGAAAATGTTGCATTGTAATCAAATTTATAACAACGTTCAAAGAAAACTGGAAAATACAACAAACACGGTCAGAGGGAGAAGTTCCAAACTTTGAAATAGGACACATCACAAACAATAAGGGCTGCGTCGCTGCACAAGAACAAGCCTTCAGTGTACAAACGAGTTTGGCGAGTTGGCGTTCTCTTCCTGTCTGTTTTATGTCACAGTTTATAGTTTAAATTCACTACTTTAGCTACTCATATGACAAACAACAGTAAATGTGATGTCGATAAACAGCAGGAAGAAACAGAGCAAGAAAAAAGAATAACACTTGAGCAGACACTGTTTCTGCAGTTAAATAGCATTTCTCGTGCTGCAGGTGCCCCATCACGCTGGTAATGTCAACTTCCCCACCAACAAGTCGCCACAAACTTACCTTTCCCTTCAGGTCCAGGATGAATATCGCTGAAGCGGACATCTTGATGAAGAAAAAAATAAATAAAGCACAAGAACCAGAGGGTGTGATGTGTGGGTCTACTGTAGGATATGGATATAAATGGGAGAAGAAGTCGCTCCCATCCTCCTCCTCCTCCGCTGGTCTCTCAGCAGCGCGCTGTTCTGTCTGCGCGTTTCTCTGCTGCGCTGCTTTTCCGGAGCGTCAAACTCACTGTGTTTACGGAAGTAGGATTTCCGGCTGTGAAATAGCCTCAATCGATCTCGGTTCATCATCGGCATGAATTTTTTTTTATTTATTTACTTATTTTACTTTAAAAAAGGTTGGAGAGTATTTAAGTCCGTTTTAACTGAATGTTGTGTTGATTAAAAAGGTACAAACCTGGTTACCTTCTGGTGCGCCTCAGATTTAGGCAGAAATGCATTTAACACTCACAGGACAAGCAGTGAATTAATAGAAAATTATAAAAATAATAAAAATAATACAAATAAAAAGGTAAATATTTTTTGGGAAATTACTTGGAAATATGAGTGGGATTTTAGGATTGAAGCAATAAGTAAAATCAAAGTCAAAATGCAACAAAGGAGATTTGATCGTGATAGAGGCTGGGCCAAAAGTCTTATCTAGAACCTTTTTCCTTTAAGAAATAAAATAAACTGAATTATCTTAAAATATTTAAGAGGATAAGTTTTCATTTCAATATTATTTATGCTTTTAATTCTTTTATGGGCACATGTTTCTTTATATAAATTATTTATCTACTGTGTAAGGAAATGCTTGGACCAGGCTCATGATCCTCATTACAATGAATGATCTAGCCCAGGGGTCTTCAACGTTTCCCAGGCCAAGGACCCCCAAACTGATTGTGAGATGGAGTGGGGACCCCCTAATTATATATATTGTATGAAATTGTGTTATATCAAACTGGTCCTAGAGTCACTCTATTACAGATGCTGTCATATAACGAAAGTAATTTCTCCCTTGGATTATTAAAGTGTTTCTAATTCTGATTCCTTGCTGATGGGACAGGTGTTGTGAATGAAACTTAGCCAAGTATCAAAGAGCTCCTGTGTGTCTCTAAATGAGTGCATTGATGACTCCATTTCTCTCTTTACTACAGTGTGTTGAATTCATATTAATGTGCATTTAAAGACTTTCAATTAGGTCAAAAATATTGCAGGGGGGAATTAAATAAAAACAGTCTAATCAACCAAAACTTTCACGACCCCCATGCAGTACCTCTGCGGACCTCTTAGGGGTCGCGGACCCCCTGATGAAAACCTATGATCTAGCCTATAGACAAAAAGACATTTAAGTTTGATTTAATAAAATATATCTTTAAATTACAGACTGTGTTCTTGTTTCTGCTCCCTAAAAATTTTTCTTAAAAAATTAGCAAATATTGTGCTATAATATTATTGTATGGAATATCT
Organism: Cyprinodon tularosa; assembly: GCF_016077235.1. NCBI lineage: Eukaryota > Metazoa > Chordata > Actinopteri > Cyprinodontiformes > Cyprinodontidae > Cyprinodon > Cyprinodon tularosa. Next base: position 1,781,398 of record NW_024039063.1, on the reverse strand, counting down.
ATCTATTTTCTGCTTGGATTCCGTAGACCTAATGAAAAAGGCGTGACCTGCCAGAGAGAAACATTTATGATCTTGTTTAGAAGACATGAATGTTCTGCTTCCGGTTTCGGTGTGAACTTGACCTGCTTCCGGATGCAGCCTCGCCTGACAGCTCCACGCAGACCTGTCAGGCTGCTCTCATCAGCCGTGTGGCCTCACAGGATCAGAAACGCTGAAGGGCTCGACCCAGCGCGCAGTGCCAAGCTTAATTAATGTTGTTTATGTCAGAGTCGTGGACTTTTAAGGAGAAGGTGAATGTAACTGGAGTTGGTCTTTGATGTATCAAATAAATCCAAAATATATCTCCTACAATTCAAACCCGACTGGATCTGCATATAAGATTGTCTCGTAGTTTTTTATATATATATTTCGTGAAATTTTACTGAAGTTGCCCAGATACAGAATTTTTGCTAATTATCACAATAAGCCTTAAGCTCTTATTTAATAATAAATAAAAAGCTATTATAGTGAATTCAGTGACCAATTAAAATACTTTAAATGGGTCCATGAAACAAACTGAGTATATAACATTTCTTAATTTAAGAAAAAAAAGGTGAAATATACAGTATAACGAGTTTTTATCACAATATCTTTGTCCAATGTATTCCCTCGCTGCTAGATATTTTGGCTGGTAGCTAAAATTATGTTTCTTGCAAAGTGTCTGTTGGATCAAAGCCATGTTTTTGATACAGAAATGCCAGGTTATGGTTAATTCTTTAAGTCTTTAATTCTTAATATTTTAAAAATTAATTAAATTGATTTATAGAAAATATTTGGGCTTTTTTGTTGTTGTTTTTGTTTTTGTTTTTTACATATAAAAGAAAAAGATTAATGTAAGTACATTATGCAAAAAATGCTTTCATCCCATGCAGGTTTACTGAAAATGGCTAGAATCTAAAAGTTGCAGGACTAAAAATACAATGAGAATTAAAATGGTGTTAAGCAATATGTTAAATATATATATATTTATATATATTTAAACAAAAGTATATAATGTTAAACTAAACTAACCTTTGGGGGATTGTTTTATTCAAATTTATATATCTATTTACACACAGTACACACTTATTTTGTGCGTAAAAAAAAAAAAAATCTAATTTATTTTATAAGTTCAGGAGGTCCCAAGCTATACAATTTGATCTAGTGTAACTACATATTTGATGTAACAAATAGATCTTTTCACCTGAAAGGGATGACATATGCTCAGTAGAAGTAAAGGGTTATAGAAATATGTTAAAACTCTCACCCTTAATGCCTGCTTAAAGGAAAGAAGAAACATGGATTGGCCACAGCTTTCACCAGGTAAGCATTACTGATAAACTGAGCGGATACTAAGTTGTCCCCCTCTTTAAGATTTATAATTTTTCATAACGCCATCAACTTCTCCAGTTAAGATTCCCTCTCTCTATTACAGTGACAGACGTCAATGTGAGACTAGATCATCATAATCTTCATTTAAAAACCACATTATTCACCTGCTCAAAACCGATTTCTTCCACTTTATACCTTTCCCCAAAATCCATCCTCTCTTAACCTCAATGACCCTTAAACCATTGCTTCTTGCCATTCTACTCCAGTCTTAATTATTGCAATGCCCTCACTCCTGTAAAGGATATGAAAGAGCTGCAAGACATCCAGAAGTGTGCTGCAAGAATTCTTGTGAAAGTTCACAGAATGGAACATTTCGCCTCAATTCTCCAAAAACATCACTAGCTCCCCATTCCCTGCGGGATTCATTATAGAACTGCCCCTTAACACCGACCACAGTATTCATAGCAATGCTCTTGAATACTTGAAGGCCCTACTCACACGCCACTTGTCTATTCATTCCCTCTGCTCACACAATAACAACCTCCTCCAAAATTGTACTTGTTTGCAGCCAGTGAGTGACTTGGCCTACTCTTCATCAGGCCTTCGCCTTTGAAACACTCCCCAACCACCTGAGAGGTCCACTTTTCCTCGTTATTACTGATTTTTTTATTTCTTTTTTGCTTTTTTTAATCTTTATCTTGAAGCTCTTTAAGAATGGTCAAATACAGTGTTTTTTATGAAGTTTGACAAAAAATGCAGGGATCCAATGAGAATTTCAAAATTAAAGCTAAAAAAAGTGTTGTACCATGTGCCATAATCATGGTTTTGGACATTGAGAAGCAGTGTCCATGTTTCATCTAGATATGATGACCAGAGAAGCGGTAGCTTTGGCTCATAAACAGCTGACAAACAGCAGACAAACAGCAGATCCCCCCTTTCAGCCAACTGCCTCCACAGAAACTCCCACAGAGGTGTGAATTTCCACCCCCCTCTTCTTAAGGACAATGAAAACCACACAACACACAGGATTTCACTCTTTTTCTCATGAGGCTGCCTGAGGGTCCACATCGGAAGAGACAACCGCCATGTAGATCTAGCCAAAAGGCCTAGATCTCCAGAATGATCAAGGATAAGTCATGAAGGTTGACTTTTCAAAACCAAACTGCTGCAAAACAGACTTTTTGCAACACATTTCTCTTGAGTTTTAGAACCTACAGGGCCAGACTGGATGAGAAAATCTCCTAAGGATCCTTTGGTGTGGGTCACATAGACAAGATAATCCCCACCTTGCTGTGAGCCTGCCTGCTAAGCTGCTGCTGAATGAAAACTCAAGCTTTCCAAATAGATATGGACAAAAGGTTTGCAGGTCTGGCACAATTAGGAACAGAACAAAAAATATGTCTTTTTATCATTTTGACCATTTCATGTGTTTACTGATGGGTAAAGACAAAGCTAACAGGATGGACTGCATGCAATACTATGCTACAGTAATATGTTTTGAGCTGTTGTTGAAGCTTGGACAAGCTTTATTTCACTAAGAGTTTAAAGACTGATACAACATTAGTGTTCATGTGTTCCTCGTATGCTCATTACATTAGATTACCAAGAATGACCAAGAGTCATTTAATGGAATCCTCATGTCTATTCGTTGCTAGCTATTTCAAAGAGGGTAAATAATCATTTCGCTAAAGGTTACTGGTTCCTGATTAGGCAAATCATTTAATAAAACATTATTTGGCCAAATAATGTTTATTCACCTCATGGATTTGCATTGTGAATTGGTCTGAAAACATTCCAATTGCTCTAAATTAGTGAAAAGCTAATTGGATCATATCCCAAATTCTTGCAGATAAACACAAATCCATCTTAAACTGTAATATGGTTTCCAACCATGTTTCCTCTTCCTCTTTGTACATAGTAGTTTAATTTAGTTGATTTTCACAAGTTTTAGTTATGAGTTATAAACTGAAATATGTTTGACTTGGAGCTGATTGCGTTTTGTTAATAAACTCTTATATTTTTAATAGAAGTTGTGGTGAATTTATTCCACGTATGTGCAGAATTAACTGTTTGACAATGATTAGTGCTCAAATCACTCTTTCATTTAGTGTAGTAACACACAGCTTGCAGGGCGTGTGTTCATAAACAATATATAAGAGCCTGAATAATATCTGATTAAAAAATATATATTTACCACCCCTACCATGGAGGGCAATGAACATCTTAAAGTATCAGAAAATATGAATTCCCAGCTGGCTGAAATTGAATTTAACAGTTATTTACAACATAAATATGGCATCCAACCTGGATGGGCTTGAATATAAATTCACAAAAAAAAGCAACACCTTAACCCAGCTAGTAAAATGTTTAAATTCACCAAATCACAGAGCACCTCCGATCATACCAAGCAGACAGAACGATCCTAAAAGACGACATATTACACTGCATGAAAAGTGAGATTTTCGTCCCCGTAAACCCCCGTAAACTCCCGCAGATCTGCCTGATTTTCGTCAGTTTCCGACAATTTGCAACCCGTGCTTGTCCGCGTTTGTCGTGCCACAAATTGTTGGAAACGTACCGTGACGTATGTGGAGAGCGATCAGCTGTACTAATGGCCCTAATTAGCATATGAATGCAGCAAACCCGCGCGGCTGGCCAGGTCTGGCTTGAATAACCTTCTCAGTATTGGCTGAAACCACTATTCTCAAACAAATGAAATCGCTCGTGATTGGCAGCAAAACCACACGTGGCCACGCCAGGCTTTAATTTTCTTACTGAGTATTGGACGGAACCGCTTCTTTTTAAACAAGTAAAGTCGCTCGTGATTGGTTGGCATATATATATATTTACATATATATATTTATTCATATATATATATATTTATTTATTCATTCATATATTTATTCATTCATATATTTATTCATTCATATGGTGTGTATTTATGTTATCCTACACTACTACACAATTATTATGCTACCATCAAGGACATGAATGAATTTATACAGGAAATGAACATTTGCCAGGAAGCTGTTTATGCAAAGAAAGAGCTTTATTAAAACACACACAACTATATACAACGCGTATCCAAACACATGCGTTTCTAAAAATTAAAAGTCCGTGAACGGTCCGTTTGCTTCCTCGGGGTTGGAGGTAACGGGCAGCATTCCCTCCGAGGCAGGTCCGATGTGCAGACGCCTACTGTGCGTGGCTCTGTACTTCGGCATCGCTTCTAACCGGGACTGCAGCTTAACACAGAGTTCAGTGAGATCCGGCCTACGAAATGGCGACGACCGTACAATCCATCCAGAGACACCGCTGACGACGGCGGACTTCCAGAGTTCCACTTCCTCATCTGCTAGCACACTCTGCCTTGCTTTCAGCAGCTGAAAAAAAAAAACAATGAATCAGCGCACTGCGTATGGACACAACACATCTATTAATGCACCTGAAAAATAGTCACCAAATAAAGTCTTACCCTCTTTCTTCTGGCCCGACTCCGAGCAGATAGCCTCCGCACGCAGCGTGTTGGCTGGCAGCGTATATCTGAAGCTCCTGCGTACCGTCTGAAAATACGTCTTACAGGCAGCTGGAAAACAATTAAATGAGAGTGGTATAAATAAAAAATCAAACGCAAGTCACAGTAACAAGGAAGGAGAAAACATTAAAACAAGTCACTTACACACAATGTCGTCTTTATCATCATCGTGCAAATCTGGACTTGCTGATTATGGCTCCGAGCAAAAAGGAGGTCTGTGAAAACAAAATGTAAAGCTATGATCGGTATCCATTACCTTTTACCGCAGAATGAAAGCATATTCTTTAAATCTTACCCTTGCTCCGGTTCATAGCGCCTGCAATTAGTCTCCGAGTTGTTAAGACGGCGTACTGCTTCCTGTAAATCACAAAAAATGCACTTTAATAAAGCTTGTTCTTGCAAGGCTAGGCTAGATAGGCTAATAGCTAGGCTGCTATTAGCCATAGCTCAGGCTAGGCCGCTTTTAGCTTAGCAGGCAGTAATCGAACATATATTTACCGCTAGCATCTCTTCTTTGAGTTCGTCTTGTTCGATGCAGAGTCGCCATCGCGTCCAAGAAGAGTTTTACCCCGAAATCCCACATACTCCGTCTGCGCTCCGCTCCGCTCCGCCCCGCTGCGCTCCAGACCGCCTGCACAAAGCAAAGCCTACAGCCGCCGCTGTGGCTCCGTCCCCTCCTCTCTGAGTTCCTTGGAGATCGTAGAGGGCATGCGCCAGATGAACCAGGGTTTCCGCGGATCATTAAAAATAATTACAATTCATAATTCTTTTTTTAATCAAGGCCTTAATTGGCACTAAAATTAATTAAATATGTTTATCGTTGCATTTATGATTCTTTAATAAAAATGCTTCTAAAAACAATTTCGTCAGATATTATATCGCTATTAATTTGCGTGGAACTGTTTATAAAGCCGTATGTTCGGAAAGGAAGCTCGAGGCGGAGAAAAAGCTAGAGAATATATATATACGTATATATGTGTGTGTGTGTGTGTGTGTGTGTGTTTACATACATACAGGAGTCATGGAACTCTGCTTGCAGCTCCTTCATATTTCATGTACACTAATAACTTGTGTACATGGTTCTTGTTGATGGCATTAAAATAATTTCTAATAGCATTAAAATAGCATTAAATTAGAGTCACTCATTCCTGTATGAACCCTGTGAGCGCTTAATTTAATATGACATATTAAAAAAATCCCACCATCATCCAGCATATGTTCAGTTTCTGCCCAAATATATATATATATATTTTTGTAGATTTTTGTAACAGAGATAAGGATAATTCAAAACTGCTTTTTTTTTTTATGAACTTGTTCTCTACAACTTAGCATCTCTTTTCATTCCTGTAATAAGAAGTTTCTTTTAACTGGATTTGATTAAACTTTAAGTCCCTCGGTATAAAATAAATATTTTAATGGAGATGAGAAATCTGCTTCCTGGTTGGTGAATAACCAATAGTTTGGATCCAATCATTTAAATAAACGGTGTTAGTTTTTTTTTTTTTTTTTTTAGATATTTATAAGAATTGTGCTATAATTTCTAGTCACCAATCTGTTGCTGCTATATTTTAATTTGACGAACCGGAATTTGTCGATGTTCTTTTTCCTGTTTGGTGCAATTGCAATTGCGGATCTTGACCTGGCCAGACCGTATGACCACAGTGTACCAATCTTCTGATGGCTACTTCCAACAGGATAATGCGCCATGTTATAAAGTGAATCATCTCAGACTCATTTCTTGAAACTTTTCCACTTAAGTAATTGTGAATTGAGCATATTGACAGACAATATTTTATTTTTTATCTTAAATGCAAATTTTTAAAAAAATAATTACTGCTCTAAATGTATTGCTCTGTCAGCTAAAGATCTGTTTTGGTCTATATACTTTAATTAAATAAATCAATTCAAGCTAAAATGTGAGAGGCTATACTAAGCCTGATCTCTTTGTATCAGAGATTTTCTTCCTCAGAAAGATGTCACTTGGGGTAAAACCCCCCCTGCAACCCTGGTTTGCATTTGTATAGCTCACAGCATGTTCATTTACATGTTAAAGCCTCCCCTAGAATTCCATGGGGGGGAGGCATGGGGGGAACACTGCCTAAGAAATTCCACGTCAATTTCTGACAATTTACGGGAGTTTTCGACGAAGCCTGCAAATTGCCGTAAACTGCCGCTAACCTGAAGTTCCACGACAATCTACAGTGCCGTATATTGACGAAAATCCCACTTTTCATGCAGTGTTATGTCCTAATTTTAAAAAAAAATTGACAATGAATGATTGATAAAGTTGGTGATGTCTGTCATTCTGGAGAGGATCGCTAAGTTTGGTAGGGGTATATTCAAGAAGATTTATGATCAATGCCTTTATACGAACAGCAGAAAACATACAGTGTTAAACCTCAGCAGGAAATAAAGAAAAAAAATCTATTTTCATTATTTATTCAAAAAAAAGAAACAGGCAGAGCAACTGATGCATTAATAGGACAGTTCTATTATTCCTTATTTTATTATCCTAAAGACTTTTGAGAAAACATTTTGTCTTCTGATGAGGCAAAATGGTTAGTTGTTAAAAGGTATTCCAATTTGCCATAAAACCTACAAAGCACATTGCAAAATGGCAAAAAAAAAATCCTGAAGGAGCAAACAAATGATGTGTGTTGGGTTGTGTGTTATGCATTAATACATGATCCAAAGCATAATTATTGTTTTTTGTGACCTTCACAAGAATGTCACTGTTTACAAATCCTATAATTGGACTGAATTAAAGCAGTTCTGTAAGAAAGAGTTTGGCAAAATTGCTTTAGACAAATATGAAGGAGTCATTAGTAGTTATTGCATCTTTGATGCTATTGTATGTTTGATGCCCATTGTGGCTTCCAAAGATGCTTCAAGAAATTATAAGATTGAGTAGAGTGTTTAATACTAGAAGGCCTGTAAAAACTTTTACTCTAAGCACATTTTTCACTTTTAATAAAAACAAATAACAAAAACTGCTTCTTAAATTCAACCAGGCTATCCTTGTTTATTATAAAAATTGATTTTATGAAACTAAACATGTAAGCATGTCCACAGAAGCAGAATTGGACAAATGCACAGGGGAAAAAATCAGATAAAAACTTATATAACTACAACTTTTCTTTAGGTGTTTCTGAAACCTTTGAACTGATATTTACCCTGCCGTTCATCACAAAATATAGAAACTTTTTATCTAAAGAAATAATGTTTTACTCTTGAAATAAAGATAATTAACTTTCAGCATATTATTATAGAATATATTTCAAATAAAATTTAGTCTAAAACAGAAACAATGTATGAGATACTAAGATACAGAGGCAAAATATATAACAGGTGTAAATATAAAGTCGAACCAAACAAATAACAAAAGAGATCATTCGTGGTTGTGGGTAGGTAATTGTATAGAGTTTTCGTTCTTCAGTAACACAAAAGAAGCAAAATGATTTACTTAAAAAACCTCACATTTAAATCCCAATGAAATATTTTATAAGAGTTAAGGAAGCAACCAAAACATGAACAATTTGAACCATTTTCAGAAAACCATTTGTAACAAACTGAATAGGCTTAAAGAACAGTAGATATTTGTAAATAATTTAATATGGACCTGTGACATCTAGAATGTTCTGATATCAGCTAAGAAATAAATTAATGGAAAAAAAAACTTTTTCATTTACTGCTGCATAACTCACTTTTACTGCCGCATAAATGTCAGAAAACCAGGAGACTTTTCTGGTTATTGGTTTTAATGGACATGGCTACATACTATTAGCTATACAAACTAATAACATTCAATACATTCAGATTCACAAATAGTTCACAAATACATAATAACCAGTACTGTATGTGCTGCTGATTTAATGAGAAGGAAAGTATTTAAAGCACATATAATCAGTTCTTTTACTGCATGTTTAACTGGATGGTATCCATAATGGATTTAAAGATCAAGGTTTGTCAAAAACAGCATACTTTTAAGGAAGTAATTTTGACTTTGTGCTAGCATCAATGGATTTTACCAACTTGTTATATTTAAATCTGACTCCTGAGTGCAAATAAAATGGAGCCCAGTTCTTGTGCATCACTTAGAAAACTAAACAGCCTTGTGGATGTGTTGACCTTATATTAGAAATATTGCATCAGTGGATAAGTATTTTCTTTTTTAATCTTTCAAGATAAGCACTTCTTTCTTGCTAGTTTTGACTTTTACACAATAAAATGATCTTTAAAACTAAATAAAACTGTCAGCTGTAAAAAATTTAGTGGGCCCTCAGAGCTCAGATTTAGAACTTCCCTAACTATGAGGATGGTGTAATTATTAATTCTAATGTGATGCCATTAAACAAAGTATGTATCTTCTTTGAAAAACTTTAAATCAGACCCACTCATAAAACAACTGAAAATGGAGCAGCGATGGATGCTGGGAGTTCTGGTCCAACCACCAAACTGCAAGTGTCCAGAGACTCTTAAGTGATGCTAAATTCAATCTCGTCCAGCTCTTCTTCTGTATCTTCCTCCATATCCTCAGCTGCCCTCTCGGCCCGGGCTCTCTCACTAGCTGGGATGTAGTTGTCTTCAATAAAGCCGTCGTCATCCTCCTCCCTCACAGGAGGGAGGCAGTGAGGGTCTATTCGTCCCCTGCGCATATCAAACTCCACCTCTAGGCCTGAAGAGAGAAATAAAGCAAGCAGCAATTAGTTAATGGACTGAAGGTTCACTAAATCACACCCTCATTAACCACACTGGTCATGTTGATATAAAACATTAAGGTTTTTCCGAGCTTATTGGGGATATAGTCCAATTAACAGTTGGAATACTGGTCAGTAATTATTTAGTGATCATTACAGGTCCCTCGGATGGTCTTTACATTTTTTGCTATAGGTAACCTTTAAAAGACCTCATTTTTTATTCTATAGAACCCAGATGTGTCTGTTTACACTATAGAATACTTCCAGGAAGCAGATGACTCAGAAAATGCAATGACATTGCATATGCTGAAGTATAATAATCTTTTATTAGCCAGAATCAGGCAGGAAAAATAATTAGCAGCAAGATATTACCAAAATATAAAATTGACACAACCCTTGCATCCAAACCTCAAAATCCCTTTTCATTTTGTTTCAGCTGGCCTGTAGTTGTTAGGGAGGGAGGGATGCTAGAATTAGTTCCTAAAACTATGAATACCCCAGGAAGTCTTAGAAAAGAGGAAGCTGCTATGTATATTTTCAGAACTAGCAAAAAGCCAAATCATTCTCACTTTCTGTCTTTATCAAGAGGAATGGTTTCTTATCAGCAGAACCGAGACACCGCCTTATTTTCAGCGATAGCTGTGAGGTAAGTCAAAAAATAATCCAAGGTCAACCCTGGGCAACCCTAAATATTTCCCGTACTTACCTTTGTCCCCTGGCCAGACATCTTCTTCTTAATGAACTAACTTCCTTAATAGATATTTAATTCAAAGCAGAGTAAATTTCATATCTGCTAGACTCTGCTTTCCCCTCGTGTCTGTTTCATTTTATAGTCTGTATAAATCTGTCATGAACTTCTGTCTCTTTCCTAAAACCTTTATCAATTGTTCATTCCTATTACAGAAACACCAAGGTTCACAATTTGTTACATTCTCACATTAACAAAATCATAGTTTTTGTCACAGATATTTTGTCAGCACAATTTAAAATCAAAATCATTGCACAATCTTTATCTCAGTGAGAAAAGAAGCGAAGGCCTCTTCTCTACTTGTCACTTCTTTTTTTTTTTCTTTACTCAGATTTAGGATTTCTTTAATTATGAGGATTGCTTCAATAATTTTTTGTGGGGAAACACATTTAGGCTGTGATGAACTCCATATAATCAGTTTTGCTTGACAATAGTTAAATTATTAATTTCTTTAGAACCGGTAGGATGGAGCTTAATTCTGTAAGCACTAATGTTCTTACACAACTTTTTAATTTACTGTTGGAAGCTAGCTACACTTGGCCACAAATAACACTAACAGATCTAATTTCCTAAAACTGAATAATTTACTGAATTTATTTACTTAGAATCTAATGTAATCTATCACAGAATTGTTGATAGTTGTGAAATAGAAGAAAACATGTATTGTAACAAACTTTCTTGCATTAAATAAGCTTTTTCAGATAAAAACATTTGGAAATTAAGATCCCAGTCTTTGGAGAAATAGAGGAGAGGGATAAAATCTATTTGTTTGAGGTCCAGTTTAAAGTTTCTCATTCTTTTATTCTGGTTTATTATGTTATCTTAAGGAAATAATCAGGATTTTGAACCTGCCTAGGGTGCCTTTAATAATGCTATTTATACTCCATTTGTATTAAAGTAACACTGTGATTCCCCAACCAGGGGGTAAAATAAAATAGGGGTGGGATGTGTTTTGCTTTGTGTAGACCCTATTGAGAAATCCAAAAAGAAACAACATAAAAGTACGTTTTTTCTCATATATTTGAGTTCACCTTCAGCTTTGATACACATCACAACTAAGAAGAGGAAGAGACTGAATCTAAAGAACAGCCTGGTATCAGCTGTTTTTCTCACTGAGCTATCAGAGCTCATCAAAGCAGCTCAGGTGTTTTGATGAAAACAAAATAAAACTAATTAAGTCAGTTTGACCATAATTTTTGTTCTGTATTGTTTTCCCAGTTCAAGAAGTTTCTCAAGAGTTCTAGTTTTATAAATACAGGTTTATAATATCATATTATGTTGTATTTATTTTGAGTCCTTACTTCCAGGCAACATATTCGTGTTTTTTTTTTATTTGAGGTGGAAATCATAAAATGCCTAAGAATTAAATCCTCAAATGAAAAGATTAATTAAAATTGTTTTTATTTTATAAGCAGTTATTGTACATTTCAATTTTGCACAATCATCGATACTGGACTGAAAGGGGTACTCATGGTAAGACAAAATGAACAAAGGGGTACACAATTCAAAAAAAGTTGGGACACACTGGAATAACAGACTGATCATGGCACATTGATGCAGTAATTAGCTTCCACCTCAGTGAAACACAAACTTCCTGACTGACAGGAATCAACAGATAAGGCTGCTGACTCCTGTCAATACTTTCAGCCCACAAACTATCAACATTGGGAACCCCAGAGAGGTTTGCTCTCCCAACTGCAGTTCTACACCAAGGCTTCTCCTAAAGAGATCCATTAATACAACTCATCAGTTAACCTTCAGACAGGAGGTTGATCAGATGGTGTTCTGGTGTGACAAAGATGACCTGGAGCTTAACATACTAAAAACTGTGAAGATGATTGTGAACTGTAGGAGGGCTCCCCCCACTTTGCCCCATCACCACACTCAGCATGCGCTGCGTAAGCTGTGAAAAGGATCAGGATTTTAGGAATTACTATATCTCAGGACCTAAAGTGAGAGCCAACACTGTGGCATTCATACTTCATGCTCCAGCTCAGGAAGCTCAGCCTGCCTTAAAAGCTGATGATCCTCTTCTTCCCAGCTGCTGGATCTCTGCATCTTATTCTGACACGGCTTGTTTCAACATTTCCTGTCTGGTTGGCACTACAGAGCTTTGTAGGCCAAAACCAACAGATTCAGAACAGTTTCTTCACACAAGCCAAAATTCTGACCGACTCACAGTGTCAGACACAACTCCTTTGAATGAACCCAATGGCTCTGTCCCTATTAAACCAACACTTATTTACTCCTGCATCATTACACCCACTTCATTGCACAATTGTACGGAAGCCCTGAAATGCAGGTGAAAAAAAAACTGAAGTAATTTCACATCATACAAATATCCAGGCTCCACTATGTATTTAATTCTATGTTGCTTATAGATATAAAAGGTCAATATGATAACCACACACCTTTGCCAACAAATACAAAGGTTTTGTATCTTCATTATATCTTCTTTTACTTTTCAGAAATCCAGTTTAGAGAGCAGGACAATAATTCTTGGAAACCAGACCTCTACTTTTTTCCTGATTCCTTTCAGGGCAGGAGAAAAAAAAGAAAGAAAATAAAACGTAGAACCTTTCTTATCCAGATTTTTTTTGTCACTTGCCTTTCAGGGCTTCCATACTATTGTCTTAAATAGTCCATTTTATTGATTTTGTTTGTTTGATCCCTATTTTGTTTCATATTTTGTTTTTGTTGGTTTAATATTGTTATTTTTTATAAGTAAGCACCTAATAAGCACTGTTGAATCTAGAGTCAGATCCCTTGTATTTGTGTACACAAAAAAGCTGACTGTGATTGCAATTCACTCAACAGAAGGCACATTTTGACCAATGTGCTTTACATGGACATATATGGACAGAAATATTTTTAAAATGGGCCTTAGTGTTAAAAAAAAGAATTCACAAACAGATTCTTATTATTTTTAGCATTAACCTGTAATCAAATTATTTAGAAATAATAACTTAAAATATTTAACTCTGTATGCATGCAGTATGCTCAGGGGGGACCCTGAGGCAACACCACGCCAGAGACGTAAAAGTGTCCTATAAACTGCGTGTTTATAGGACACTACTTTTATATATATATATATATATATATATATATATATATATATATATATATATATACTCAACGGCCACTATATTAGGTACAACTGCTCGTTAACACTTAATTTCTAAGCAGCCAATCACATGGCGGCAACTCAGTGCATTTAGGCATGTAGACATGGTCAAGACAATCTCCTGCAGTTCAAACCGAGCATCAGTATGGGGAAGAAAGGTGATTTGAGTGACTTTGAACGTGGCATGATTGTTTGTGCCAGAAGGGCTGGTCTGAGTATTTCAGAAACTGCTGATCTACTGGGATTTTCATGCACAACCATCTCTAGGGTTTACAGAGAATGGTCCGAAAAAGAAAAAACATCCAGTGAGCGGCAGTTCTGTGGGCGGAAATACTTTGTTGATGCCAGAGGTCAGAGGAGAATGGCCAGACTGGTTCGAGCTGATAGAAGGGCAACAGTGACTCAAATAACCACCCGTTACAACCAAGGTGGGCAGAAGAGCATCTCTGAGCGCACAGTACGTTGAACTTTGAGGCAGATGGGCTACAGCAGCAAAAGACCACACCGGGTGCCACTCCTTTCAGCTAAGAACAGGAAACTGAGGCTACAATTTGCACAAGCTCATCGAAATTGGATAATAGAAGATTGGAAAAATGTTGCCTGGTCTGATGAGTCTTGATTTCTGCTGCGACATTTGGATGGTAGGGTCAGAATTTGGCGTCTACAACATGAAAGCATGGATCCATCCTGCCTTGTATCAACGGTTCAGGCTGGTGGTGGTGGTGTCATGGTGTGGGGAATATTTTCTTGGCACTCTTAGATAGTTTGTAAGATGGGTCACCTAGAAAACAAGCTGCCAGCAAATCAGCCATGTTGATGATGGGCTGGCAGCTTGTGGCTATCCACTGAGCGAGAAGATTGTTTAGCTTGGCTAATAGAGCTGTACTTATAGCTGCATACATGTCAGCACTTCACGTTCAATGTGGTAATTTCACGGTACACCGACACAGGTAGGAAGAGTGATTACTTTTCGCCCCAGATATACATCCACATTAAAATATGAAGGTGAAAGTGATCATTAGTATAGACCCAGCTCCCAACCCAACTGTGAGAATAGATCAACAGCGATATTTTTTTTATTGCCCGATAAGAGTCTGCCGTTAACGGCCCACCATTCATTGACTTAAAAATGCAGCAAATGATTTTGATCTCACTTTTGCTTTTTGAAATGCATAGGATCAAAGTTAGTTCTGCTGAACACATTTGACACAAAACTTAAACTTAAATAATTATGCAAATAAGGAATTATATTTATATTAAATGCCTTCACTTCTTTTTCCAAAATTTGGAGTAATGAAGCATTCCTGAAGGAGTCACTATTCTTATAGTTGTTAAAGTGAAATGTAACCATAATCAGGTAGTTTTGACAACATTTTAAACATTACCACAATCTGTGACTGCCTATTTTCTTTTATTTTTGGCTTGCTGTATTTTTGTTGTGCTTTTCATTGCTGTAGTATATTGCATTTTGTATGCTGTGTAAAAGTTATTTTTGCTGTATGGTCCTTCTTAAGGCATAGAAAAACAAACTTTTAACATAGTTCTAAATGTTATAGATGTGACATGGTAAAGATCAGCAAACAAATACCATTTCCTAATGAATGTAGGTATATATACAGTGCAAAACAGGTCAGAGAGGAAATATAGGGCTGCATTTTACACTGTTTTCATTATATTACCCTTCTCCAAACTGTCCAAAAATTCTAACCGCTTCACTGCAAAAAATGGAAATCTAAATAAGTCATTTTTTCTTAAAATAAGTGCATTTGTTTTTGAATTGAGGAGATAAGTGAGATACTTTGCCAATGGAACAAGAAAATTTACATTTAAAATGAGAAAAAGCAACCGCATTGTCTTATTTCAAGTGCATATTATCTAATAATCTTATTTTAAGAGTAAAAATACTCATTCCATTGGAAAATCATCCCATTTACCTACTAAAATGAAGGGTAAATACGCTTGATTCAAGACATTTTTACTTATTTCTAGACCATTTTTGCAGTGTTCAAATTATTCTTTACATGAAAACAATCAATAATTTATTGCCAGACTTGTAGTTCATTACCAACCTGATTGGTCAGAATGGCTGACAGTATCCAGTTCCCTAAGGCGTGTGTGCCTGTAGCTGGCCAGGTAACGTCGGATCACCTGACATTTGGCAAGAAGAGCCAGGAGAAGAGAGACAGAGATGGCTGTCACCAGTACCCCAATCAACAATTCCCAGTTGTGTTGGGGATATTTTGGTAAATGTCTTACTGTGGTGCCTGTAAGATAGTATCACAGAAAATCACATACTGTGTTCACTTAATGCGATTTAAAATCACACTGCCCATTACTTACGGGTGTGTTTCAGCTCTTAAAAAGTAATTGTAACAGATTTAGAATTGAGACACTTGTTTCATACTGTGATATGTTTCAAGTCCTAATGATGATGTTATACAAGAGAAAATGGTGTTAAATAAGGCATAGAATCAGGCAACTCCAGCGCTGGTGGTCAGCTAAGTAACAGAGGAGGAAAACCTAGGAAAAATTTGATATTGGACTTAAGGTGATCATCTATGTTATTCTACCTATGAATGTTAATTATGGTTTGTTAAACACTGGCAATAAAGTGTAAATATAAAATACTCAAGACACAGCTGCAGAAGTAGAGCTGATGTGACAAACGTTTCAGTAGTGACAGAGTATTAAAGATTAAATAATAAAATAATTAGAATAATCAAAAACCATGACCGTGGCTAAGCAACAAAAGAGAACCAAAGGTGCTGAGAATTGTAATACAGTACTTTTTGTGCTGTAACTTCTACATCATTTAAAAAATGAGGAGAGGGTCATAATTGTAAAAAAAATACACAATGTTGTTTCTGCGTGGTTGAGAGCAACTTTTATCTGGTGGGGTGGGTGGAATCTAAGATTGAAATATGGCACTTATTACTCTCTCAGCTATACTTTTTGTATAATTTACTGACTGAAAGTAGCAATCCATGTATGTGATCAGCCTTGGGTTCTGGTTAACTATTAAGACTCATCATAGCGTTTATGCCAGGTGATTTGATTACCATTTAAGCACAGTAGTGCAACAAAAATTTTGCAATGTTGCTTTTATGAAGTTCAGTCTGGTGCAAAATAAATAAATAAATAAATAAATAAATAAATAAATAAATAAAAAATAAATAAATAAGCATAATTTACAGTAAATAAACTTTTCTATCTGATGGAAACATAAAGTACATTTCTTGGTAGACAGCTAGGGTGACTTTGGCCTTGGTAAAACAAAGTGCACCAGTGCTTGTATAGTACAGAGACTACTCTGGTCCTTCAGGAACTTTGATTCTGTTCCTCTCCACTCATTATCCATTAGAATGACTGGCCAAGTATCAGGCTATAATGTTGCCATGTAATAATTTATTTGCATTTATATATTTTTCATGCCTTTTTTGGAATTGTCAAATTAAAAAGTTATAACCAGAGTTGGGTAGTTCGTTATATGTACCGGTACTAACATTTACTAGAGAAATAATTGGAAAATAAAATGTACTTTTAGGAGTAGGTTTACTGTGCCATACTTTTAGTTTCGCTTAAGCAATATTCTTTTAAAGTATAAAAAAAAGTCCTAAAATCTCTGACTACTCTGTCATCTGTAACTTATTTGAACTATACCAAAATCAGGTAAACATACAGGTTAACAGTAGATATTATCAGTGGAAGTTCTTCACCCTGCCTTAGCATATATACAGTTCTCATTGTAAGGATTGGTTTTCCAAGTTTTATTTTGGGAAAATGGTAAAAGTATTTCTTCTACATGGATTTGTTCTTGTATATTCATGACATTTATTTGTATTCTTTAGGCATTTGAGTCTTTAAAATGCCAGAACTTGCACATAAAGTCTGTTTTCCAGCATCCTTTACAATCATTCAATCTGATGTTATTATCCAACAGTTACTCAAAACTCAAGTAGCCCTTTTACAGAATACTGTTTTACTTTTACTTAAGTAATTTCTTGGATGACTACTTTTTACTATTCCTTGAGCAAAAAATAATGTTAAAGTTTTGCTACTCTTTCTTGAGTACAATTTCTACCCAGCTCTGATTACAGCTGTTATGTTTGGTAAAGTTTTTCTTTATTAATGGGAGGGATTTCTTTAAAATAATAATAATACTTTATTTATAAATGTATTTTTATAATTAATTATTGATATGTAAGAGTAAGTTGCAGCAGTATGAATGTCTGGTGCTTTCTTGCTTTTATTAAAAGCAGTTCTGTGTTAAATCCTTAAGGTGACACAGTTAAATGATATTAGTTAAAGGAAAATGTTCCTCTTACCGTTATTTGTTAGTTGTGGTATCGATGTTTCGTTTATTGATGATGCCATTTGCTGATTATGTCTTTATTTATAACAGGTTTTGGATTTGGATGAAATCTCCCACTGTGGCAATATATCCCAGATAGGTCACTTTGTATTTTGCAACATCCACAGGAAACTCAGGTTCATGCTTTTCATTATTTTCCTCAGCTGTTTCGTGCTACAGTGCGCCCAGTAGGTAAAAGGTGAAAATTATGCCTCAAAAAATGTGCAGAGCATACAACTCTCCAGGTGAGGGAGGTAGCTGGTTGGCTTTCCTTCACCAGAACAGAGCTGCACCTTCAGAGCTCCACTAGATGGCAAAGTTGAGTGACTGGGGACCCACTGGTGCCGACAGATAGGTGGGGGAGAGCTTAAATATACACCAGACTCCCCCTGAAGCACCAAACCAGGTCCTGCAGAAAGAGGAGAGTATAAAATACTTTATACTTGAACTTTTGTACAAGTGACCTTCTTGGCTGCTGAGCTGAGTTAAAAAAAAAACTTAAAAATGCTTCATCAGACTCAATACAATAACATAATCTCAATATGTCGCTCAGTGCATTAAAGTAAAATGTCATCATAAAAAGAGGCTGATTTATTAAAAAGTCATTATTAAGAATTAACTCTCAGGAGTCCATCTGCAGCAGGAAAAGTGTGTCGCAAACAGAAAGTCCCACATTCCTCAAAGGTGTGGCAGCAACACAGAGAAATACCCAAATGAGTATGTGTAGATCTGAGTGCATGTTTAACTGCTCCCTACAATACAGAAGCTGCAGGCTGTTGGGATATCAAAGGGCAATTAAAAGGAAGCCTGCATGCATTATTTATTTTGCAACAACATAAAAGTAAGCTGTTCACATTTATTTATTGAAGCAGATCCGACAGGAAATGTACTCAAATCTAGAACAACTGCAGCATTTGGCACCCTGTCTTAGTCTGGTTTGTGTAGCACAAAACCTGGAAATGGAAACACTTTAAGCATTTCCCTGTCTGGCACAGCTGAGAAAACTTTGTAGATTTGATAAAGTGTGGTGTTAGGTTTACAGAAAATACTCAACATTAACAAGGATTGTTTGAAATGAGTACCTGGGCTTAGTTATTTGGCTCTTTTTGCATGTAGTACGCTGACTTTGTGATGACATCATTTTGGTTGTTGGTTTTCTAAATGCAAATATAAACTTGTTGTCAACAGTAGATCTTTATGTGAAGATATTTACATGTTTCCCTGACATTTGCATCCATGAACCTGCAGGAAAAGTTCTCCTGTATCCAAAGTATAAATAGATGCTCAAAACATCCAGTTTGAATGGAATATAATGACTACGTTACTTTAATGATCTCAGTCAACATATAAATTTGAAAATAAAAGACAGATTAAACAAGCTGTTAAAAAACAGCGAAGCTGTTTCTTTGCACACACAAAAAAAATTCTAAATGCATGTTTTCTACACTGAGGTATCAAATCAAGCAGATTCTGGTTTCATTAGCATTACTAAAAAAAAAAACTATTAGCTAATGATAGAGGCGTAGCCAGAAAATGTTAATAAAGGGGGCCATGAAATAACCAATGTACACTTAGAGGTGGCCAAAAGTGGATAGACGCCAGAACCTCAGGGTCAATCTACAGGTGCTGGTCATAAAATTAGAATATCATGAAAAAGTAGATTGATTTCAGTAATTCCATTTAAAAAGTGAAACTTGTATATTATATTCATACATTACATACAAACTCATATATTTCAGATGTTTATTTTGTTTAATTTTGATGATTACAAATGACAATAAATGAAAATCTCAAATTCATCATATCAGAAAATTAGAATATTGTGAAAAGGTTCAAAATTGATGGCCCCTGGTGCCACACTCTAATCAGCTAATTAACTCAAACCACCTGCAAAAGCCTTTAAATGGTCTTTCAGTCTAGTTCTATAGGCTACACAATCATGGGGAAGACTGCTGACTTGACAGTTGTCCAAAAGACGACCATCGACACCTTGCACAAGGAGGGCAAGACACAAAAGGTCATCGCTAAAGAGGCTGGCTGTTCACAGAGCTCAGTGTCCAAGCACATTAATAGAGAGGCGAAGGGAAGGAAAAGATGTGGTCGAAAAAAGTGTACAAGCAAGAGAGATAACCGCACCCTGGAGAGGATTGTGAAACAAAACCCATTCAAAAATGTGGGGGAGATTCACAAAGAGTGGACTGCAGCTGGAGTGAGTGCTTCAAGAACCACCACACACAGACGTATGAAAGACATGGGTTTCTGCTGTCGCATTCCTTGTGTCAAGCCACTCTTGAACCACAGACAGCGTCAGAAGCGTCTTGCCTGGGCTAAAGAGAAACAGGACTGGACTGCTGGTGAGTGGTCCAAAGTCATGTTCTCTGATGAAAGTAAATTTTGCATTTCCTTTGGAAATCAAGGTCCCAGAGTCTGGAGGAAAAGAAGAGAGGCACTTCATCCACGTTGCTTGAAGTCCAGTGTAAAGTTTCCACAGTCAGTGATGGTTTGGGGTGCCATGTCATCTGCTGGTGTTGGTCCATTGTGTTTTCTGAGGTCCAGGGTCAACGCAGCCACATACCAGGAAGTTTTAGAGCACTTCATGCTTCCTGCAGCTGACCAACTTTTTGGAGATGCAGATTTCATTTTCCAACAGGACTTGGCACCTGCACACAGTGCCAAAGCTACCAGTACCTGGTTGAAGGACCATGGTATCCCTGTTCTTAATTGGCCAGCAAACTCTCCTGACCTTAACCCCATAGAAAATCTATGGGGTATTGTGAAGAAGAAGATGCAATACACCAGACCCAACAATTCAGAAGAGCTAAAAGCCACTATTAGAGCAACCTGGGCTATCATAACACCTGAGCAGTGCCACAGACTGATCGACTCCATGCCACGCCGCATTGCTGCAGTAATACAGGCCAAAGGAGGCCCAACTAAATACTGAGTGCTGTACATGCTCATACTTTTCATGTTCATACTTTTCAGTTGGCCAACATTTCTATAAATCCTTTGTTTTTATTGGTCTTCAGTAATATTCTAATTTTCTGATATGATGAATTTGAGATTTTCATTTGTTGTCATTTGTAATCATCAAAATTAAACAAAATAAACATCTGAAATATATGAGTTTGTATGTAATGTATGAATATAATATACAAGTTTCACTTTTTAAATGGAATTACTGAAATCAATCTACTTTTTCATGATATTCTAATTTTATGACCAGCACCTGTATACTGTTACAACAGAAAAATTACAAAGCACAACATCCATATTTTCTAAATAAAGACTAACCACACTATCCTTCAGCCTTTTCTAACAAATAGACTTATACACTCACCGGCCACTTTATTAGGTACCCCATGCTAGTAACGGGTTGGACCCCCTTTTGCCTTCAGAACTGCCTCAATTCTTCGTGGCATAGATTCAACAAGGTGCTGGAAGCATTCCTCAGGGAGTTTGGTCCATATTGACATGATGGCATCACACAGTTGCCGCAGATTTGTCGACTGCACATCCATGATGCGAATCTCCAGTTCCACCACATCCCAAAGATGCTCTATTGCATTGAGATCTGGTGACTGTAGAGGCCATTTGAGTACAGTGAACTCATTGTCATGTTCAAGAAACCAGTCTGAGATGATTCCAGCTTTATGACAAATCCCAGTAGATCAGCAGTTTCTGAAATACTCAGACCAGCCCTTCTGGCACCAACAATCATGCCACGTTCAAAGTCACTCAAATCACCTTTCTTCCCCATACTGATGCTCAGTTTGAACTGCAGGAGATTGTCTTGACCATGTCTACATGCCTAAATGCACTGAGTTGCCGCCATGTGATTGGCTGCTTAGAAATTAAGTGTTAACGAGCAGTTGGACAGGTGTACCTAATAAAGTGGCCGGTGAGTGTATATTTAAACATCCATGCTTTCTAGATAAAAGGTATAGTGGATAAAAAATGTTCAGGTTTAAGTTCTGGGGCGAACATCTTTTCCATTTTCGTTGCTTACGTACTTTTATCAATAATCATCCTGTATAAAACTGATATTTACAAGTACAAATATCTACATAAATTGATTATTTAATATGTTTTTATCAAAATAGTTATTTGTTCATGATTTCACCAAAGAATCCTAGATGATAAGCAGAGACATATAATTTTCTCTTTACCACATATACGCAAAATCTAGTTCTGAAAAGTGCATGAAATCTGTACTCATCATCTTTAATGTTAGTATATAGAGGTGCATCATTAACCACCGTGTTTTTGTTTTCAAGTAATTGTTAATATATGAAAATTTTAAATGTTTAGAATTTTCTACTTCAGAGTATTACTGCTGCCACCATCTGTATTAGAGGGAAAAAGTGGTAGGGGTGGCCACAGGGGTGGCCAATGATTGCCTAAGGGTGGCCATGGCCACTTTTTAAAGATCCTAAAATTTTAATTAATTTCCTTTGTTCTTCAAGAACTTTTCTTTAATCTGTTAAGATTTTAGGGAATTGTCACACAAGTTCCCGATACTATGAAACTTTGTTATTTTCTTCTTGATTGAACTGGTTTTTACTCCAACACGATCTTATTTACCTCTCTGCCCACAAATTTGACTCTCTGATGTTAGTCATTTTATAACTAATTTGGTTCTACTTTATGTTTGGGTCATTGTCCATCTAAAGGAAGGACATTTTGCCTAAGTTTCAACTTCCTGGCTGATGTGTAAAGATGTTGCTTTAATATTTAAACTTAGTGCTCCTTTGTGACAAAGCCATTTTGTTACATGATGCTGTGATCTCCATTCTTAACAACCTGGATGGTGTCCTAAGGGTTGTATTCTCTCCCTTTTCTTTTCCAAGTGTGATGGTGGTTTTGTTTTCTAATTTTTAGTGACATTAAACTTCAGGACGGTGATCATGCCTTTCAGCCCATACTGTACCACCACTTGTTTTACTATGGAGGACATCCTCTTAGCAGTTTTAACGTGTATATTCAGAGGGTTTTACTGTAAGTTTTGATTCTGGGAATTTAATGTAATTTTTTTGATAAAAAATTATCATCTCTTGGACAAAGAGCACTTCTTCTTCAGAATGGTGCCCAGGGTATCATATAATTTATATTAGGTTTACAAAGCCTCATCACTTGAGCTTTCTAAAATTGGAAATGGGGGAAAAAAAAGAAAATTCTTCATATAAATGTCTTACTTCAAAGAAATTAACAAAACAATCTCTAAAAAAAAAACCTTTTGTCATTATTTTGTAATTTAGAAAGTGGAAGAAATCCTTGCTGAGCAAAAAAAACAAAACAAGGAAAAACTGTGTTTACATTCAACGTATGAAAGATTATTTGATATCTTTTTTTATACTTTATTTGTAAATGTATGGTTTAACTGTTTGTAAATTTAAGGTTGCAATGCTGGCTGCAATGATGCTCCATTCATATTGGAGTTATATTTTTACTCCATCTAGCAGTTTCAGCCGTATCTGTTCTGTATATTTGCAGTGATCCTCAAAGCATGTTAGTTTTATGCCTTGCTTAATTTGACCCACTGCTCGGTGCACATACTGTATCTAAGCATGTGGGGCTGGAAAGAATTATATACGCAATACCCAAAATCAAAGCCATACAGTGATGGTCTGAAGTACCTGTTTAGTGCTGTCTAGCACTGTATTAACAATGTTTATAAGGTCAAGTGAGCCAATATTTTGCCATGCATGTGTGATATTTTAGCATACATATGTTAAAAAAACTATATACCCTACCTTTCATCAAACACGAAACCACGCCCACATTCCAAAGTGACAGCCGGAAGTCCCGCCTTAATTAAACCGGAAGTCCCGCCTTAATTAAAATAAAATTAATATAAAATTGATATAAAATTAATATAAAATTGATATAAAATTAATATAAAATTGATATAAAATTAATATAAAATTGAATTAAAAAAATAATTAAAAAATGAATAATTAAAAAATTATTAAAAAATTTATAAAAATGCATATAAAAAATTAACTATGTTATTTTAATAACGGTTATGATGATTAAATGATTATTTTTAATTACTTGTATTGATTTCTTACAATCTTACAAGAACAATCAAATAAACGTTCTGGTATTAGTATCACACTTGGAGGAAAGTTTTTGCCTTGAAAAAAAGTGAATTATAAACAAGCAAAAACTCACATTACACACCGTTTCTCCTAGAAGTTGTTTACAAATGCTCATGTAGGCAAAACCACATTATACGCTCATAACTGTAGCCGTATGACATGATGAATCAAGCATTTTGCAAGATCTTTCTATATACGAAATGACGGACTGTATTTAGCATTTTAGATAATCAGTATCTCTGTTTTCATCATTTGACCATGAAAAAAATTATTATCTTTTTTTTTTTTTATCTTTTCCGGAGAACCTATTTTTCTACCACTTTTTATAAACAGCTATTTTTTTATTTCCCTAACTTTTCTCAATACAAACAAGCACAAAATAAAATTTTTAGATAAAGGCATTACTCTGTTGACTCATTCTATGGGAGACCTACTAGTATAACACGGAAATAAGAGTTACACAAGGGGAGGTAACACTTTTTTTTTTGTTTTTTTTTTACTGATGCAAATCTAAAGGAGAAGCAATCGATTACAGAATAATCCAATGGTGTCTAAATCAAACATCTGTTGACTGAACATGTAACAAAAACAAAGCATTACCCACTATTATTTAAGCTGTAAAAACCTACAAAAACATTTTAAGGAGCAGATTAGGGTGACATTCGCTGTATGGTTAAAATGTAAACTGCTCAGCTTATACTGCTGTTATTTTTTTTCCTCATCAAAATTAGTTATTTTAGATCTGCTACTTTATGTTTTTGCTTGTCTATCTTTGTTTTCTTTTTGTCATGAATGCAACAAGATTCAAATCAACCTCTAAGTAGTCTTAAACATCTACGCTTTCAGTGATCATACCATCATTTCTTTGTATAACTAACTAGTATAGTCATGTGAATATAATGTTTTTAATTGAATTAGTTGGGCTATTTATTATTTACAATGAAACCATCATGTCTGTACTCTTTAATGCAAGTCTGTTTTCAACCCTGAAGGCATTTAACCCTTAAACATGATATAACCACTCTGCCTAACTCTTTAGTCAGAACTATATCGGTCTGCAGAAGATAAAACCATGTCAAAAAACCTACAGGATCAGAATTTCAGCTGTGTCGGATCAGTAAACATTCTAGATGATACATTTTACAGTATTTTACAAAGAATGATATTACGCCCTTTAGGTAAAATTACATCTCACAATCAATAGTCAGTAGTATTATGAGAAATCCTTTTTTCTCCTTTAAGAGTCCTTTCATAAACAAGCATATTTCTGAGAAGAACTTTTACCCTACATTGTGTGCTGTTTCTCATAAAACCCAACCCCCCCCCCCCCCCCACCTCTACCGTATCTCCTCACTGGTTGTTCACTTTGCTTCATCTTCAGGCTCCAGACTGATCATACCCCCTGACTAAACATGGAGAAACTATCCAGGCCGTATTCAAGGAATGTACATTGCCTTGAATTAAGGTTTAAACTCTATTTTTCTTTAGATCGGCCCTTGGCTGAGTTAATTCAACTGTAGGATAAATACCATCGGCCCTTGGCTGAGTTAATTCAACTGTAGGATAAATACCATCGGCCCTTGGCTGAGTTAATTCAACTGTAGGATAAATACCATTACTTTAAGTTTGACTGCATTTTTGTTTTTGCTGTTTTGTTGATGTACTAAACTTTACTTTTTCTTTTTACTGAAAGGTACTATAGAAATAATTTGGGCTCACCTTAAACCTACCGGTCCTGAATCTGGGCTATTCAGTCACGGGCAGGAAAATCAGCTGTTTCACAAAGCCCTTTAGGTTGGACCAGCACCACAGAGCTATAAGATGAACAGTTAGTTTCCTGGTAATGTGGCTGTTTTTTCATGCTTAGAAGAGAACGAGCCTACGGTCATCTTGAGTTACTCAATCGTAAAACCATATGCAAGTCTTTAGTCAAATACCTCTCTACTGCTTTAGTCTAAAAAACAGTAGGCAAAGCATAGTTATTACAACTAGAACTATAGATGAATCGGGACCAGTTTCAAATTCTAATTTTAGTCAAACTTTGTTGTCTTGTAAGACAAAAGATAGGAATAATTTAGAATTTGTTAAAGTGTATAACCAATGAAACACTGTGTTTGTTCTTTTGTTTAAATCTAACCGTTATTCCTTATCTCCCAAAAACATATTCTTACTCTTTCTACCGTAAAATCTTTACTGATGACTCAGAATTTAGGCACTGACTATTGATTTATTCTCAGTCATCGATCAACAACTAATTATTTTGTTTTGGTGGTCTATAAAATGTATCACTAGTTGGTAGGATCTTTGCTTCAGAGCTTCGTTAAATTCTAATTAATAAAAACTAGAAAGGACCAATGCTATGATACAAACATGGGGGAAAGTCATGTTATCTCCTGACTTGTCTCTCTCTCAATAAGATTCATTTCTATCCTCCCTGCCAAGCGGTCATAAGATAAATGTTTGTTTTATTAAGTTGTTGAAATAAAAAAGTTTACGCAAGCTAATAGGAACATGTTTTCAGTCCATACAATCTGAATGAGAGAGCAACAATTTGTTTTAGAAGCATTTTTTAACATATTAAGAAAATTAACAAATTAATAAACAAGATCTTTGTCTTGTGTTCTGATCTTTTTCTTTCTAAACAGAATCAACTCAGAAATCTCCCCCCTATCACACCACCTTTGTAAGAAGCACTTTTAGCAATGAAAAGTTTGGAATTAACCTTTGACTTTCATTTCTGGACACAGAAAGATTTTCACACCAATCTTACAGAAAGTAGGGCTGGATTCTAAATCAATCCTTGGATTTCATACACGTATTCAAAAAAAATAAGTATTCTGCTTTCCTAACAGTGTAGGGTTTCTTGTAAACTTCACCACAATAATCATTTTTAAAACCATTACCAATCATGAAACAATAAAAGTTGCTTTCATTGCTTTACCAAAATTGTGTAAATAATGATCATTTGTGTAATGACACTCTTTGTTGTTGGATCTAATTTCCCGGAGGATACTTTGGGAATGAGAAGTTTGGTATTATGCTCAGATTTCGAGATGCGTAGAACCGTTTTTAAATTGAAACCATCCATTACTACAATCGACAAAATACAAAACTGTTAGTTAGTATATATAGTTAGTATATCATAATACTACTGACTATTGATTGTGAGATGTAATTTTACCTAAAGGGCGTAATATCATTCTTTGTAAAATACTGTAAAATTTATCATCTAGAATGTTTACTGATCCGACACAGCTGAAATTCTGATCCTGTAGGTTTTTTGACATAATTTTATCTTCTGCAGACCGATATAGTTCTGACTAAAGAGTTAGGCAGAGTGGTTATATCATGTTTAAGGGTTAAATACCTACAGGGTTGAAAACAGACTTGCATTAAAGAGTACAGACATGATGGTTTCATTGTAAATAATAAATAGCCCAACTAATTCAATTAAAAACATTATATTCACATGACTATACTAGTTAGTTATACAAAGAAATGATGGTATGATCACGTAGATGTTTAAGACTACTTAGAGGTTGGTTTGAATCTTGTTGCATTCATGATATGGAATCTCTTCATAAAAAAAAAGAAAAAAGATAGACAAGCAAAAGCATAAAGTAGCAGATCTAAAACAACTAATTTTGATGAGGAAAAAAATAACAGCAGTATAAGCTGAGCAGTTTACATTTTAACCATACAGCGGATGTCACCCTAATCTGCTCCTTAAAATGTTTTTTTAAGTTTTTACAGCTTAAATAATAGTGGGTAATGCTTTGTTTTTGTTACATGTTCAGTCAACAGATGTTTGATTTAGAAACCATTGGATTATTCTGTAATCGATTGCTTCTCTTTTAGATTTGCATCAGTAAAAAAAAGAAGAAAAACCTATTACCTTCCCTTGTGTAACTCTTATTTCCATGTTATACTAGTAGGTCTCCCATAGAATGAGTCAACAGAGTAATGCCTTTATCTAAAAATTTTATTTTGATATGAGATTTGAGAAAAGTTAGGGAAATAAAAAAAATAGCTGTTTATAAAAAGTGGTAGAAAAATAGGTTCTCCGGAAAAGATAAAAAAAAAAAAAAGATAATAATTTTTTTCATGGTCAAATGATGAAAACAGAGATACTGATTATCTAAAATGCTAAATACAGTCCGTCATTTCGTATATAGAAAGATCTTGCAAAATGCTTGATTCATCATGTCATACGGCTACAGTTATGAGCGTATAATGTGGTTTTGCCTACATGAGCATTTGTAAACAACTTCTAGGAGAAACGGTGTGTAATGTGAGTTTTTGCTTGTTTATAATTCACTTTTTTTCAAGGCAAAAACTTTCCTCCAAGTGTGATACTAATACCAGAACGTTTATTTGATTGTTCTTGTGTTTGGTTACAGGAGTATGGTGGAGACATAGGACAAGGATATTT
This sequence comes from Cyprinodon tularosa, assembly GCF_016077235.1. Classification (NCBI taxonomy): domain Eukaryota; kingdom Metazoa; phylum Chordata; class Actinopteri; order Cyprinodontiformes; family Cyprinodontidae; genus Cyprinodon; species Cyprinodon tularosa. Next base: position 1,753,060 of record NW_024039063.1, on the reverse strand, counting down.
GAGGATAAGGAGGCAATATTATTGACTTTTATACTGTGAATAACCTAAAATTTCTACTTAAATGGGATTTTAGTAAAGACTGAAATATAAATATATTTTTTCCAAAATAAAGCAAAGGTTTTAGACAGATTACCTTACTGCAAAATGAGGGTTGTAAACTGCAGATTTGCTTAAAAAAATGCAATGAAGTAGCAACTAGCACTTTCTGCTGCCTGCATTTCTTGTAATGACACATAGAGACAGGAACTCACTCTACAACAAAAATGACGGAGAAGCTGGTAGGGTATAGAAAACAGATAACTGGGTTGAAAATATTCAATAGATTAAGTTCTGCTCCTCAGACGGTCTGCTAAAAAGATGACTGCTACAAGTCCCAGAAGGCTGAGGCCAACAACTAATTGCACAAGGAGTATTTGCAAAAACTTAAAGGGTTTACTTACAAACGTATCATGAAGCTCAAACCCCTGCTTCAGAACAATGACGCTAGATAGAGCAAAAGTTCTAATTGCTAGATGGCTCCATCAAATTTGCACTTAAAATGTCCTCCCGTTTTACAGAATTGGCCATCTGACAAGGGTGCTTCTTAAAAAAAAAAAAAAAAAAAGATAAACAGGAATAGAAACTTTCTGATTTTCTTTTTAGGCTCTTTTCACATAATTACTAAGAAGACAGTAGCTACATTTGGAGGTTGAGATGTGTTAAAAACTGCTTGGTCTTGGCAGACTAAAAATTATAGGCTGAATACTGTATGCAATTACTTTTTCTTAATCTATGCTATTTGAAAACCTTTCAGTAATAAAAGTGAAATTACCATATAGCTGATATATCTGTTAAATCTACGTGAACAAGGTTCAGGTGCTATTACCTACAGCGTTTCTCTGATTTCTGTTCAGGAAAGGGTTAAACAATTTATCAGTTTGCCACTATATCAAACCTATTATTAGAATTACAAAAAAAAAATCAAAAATCTAGGGATAGATAAAAAAAAGATTAATTATTCAGTAGAGAAATAAATGTTTGAAAAAATTAAGAGATTAATACAAAAAATTATAAAAAAAGAGGACAGTTTGTTTTAACAAGCTATAGTTTTCCCAATCGGTTGGTTTCAAATTAAGAATATAATCAAACATATGGATAGATAAGCCTTTAGATACGAATATCACTATCCAGTTATTGATACAATTTTACTAGAGCTGAAAAACAGCTCTGTCAAAGTTGCTCTCTGTGGACAGCAGAGAAAAGCAGAAAATCTTTCCTCAGGCAGCAGAACGCTACAAAACATTTGCAATCCATAGACTGTCATCTATCAGGTTTGTACGATATATATTTCCATCAATGACTGAATAGTGAAAAGAAAAAAAAAAGGATTCTGTCTATTTAAAAAACCCAGGCAGTGAAATGAGTGAACAAAAACTAACTTTAAACATATTGTGTTTCAGACGCTTTGTGGCTCAGATTGTGACGCTGTGGCTCCACCTTATCAGCTGATCGAATCAGGAGTTACCAAAGACAGATACCGCGACTTTTGAATTTATATAATGCTACGCCACGTTGTTCCCAAATCCTCTTCCGTGGGAAAAGAACTCTGATTCAGACCACGGTCAGGAGATTCACAAAGAGTCTCTCCTCTTTTTTCTAAGTGGTGTATTTTTCACCCCCTCCCAAGGTCCAAACACCTGATGGCTTAATTAACCGTTCACATCAGGTGACCCTAACCGTGTGGCGTGGTGTGAGCTCCTCATAGTGTGACCTTTCACATCATGAGACCCTTAAGACGGACAGTATCGTCTTTGTATAGAATGCTCCGGTCATCCCTCACTTTGTATAGAATGCTCTGGTCAACCCTCAGTAAGTCACCCAACCTTGCTGGAGAACGGTTGGGTTCACACAGCAGCCTAAAGTGATCCAGATCTTTTCCACTGCAACCTGTGTCTGAGCGAGCACAGAAGCGGCTAGAAACACAACAACCATGGTGGATGATAAGGTGGGAGAGCATTTTATTTATTTATTTTTTTTTTTTTCTAACCATCTTAAAAAAGATTGTGTATTTAAGTTTGGGAAAGACAGCTAGATGCGATCTAAACCTTCCCTCCATTTTCACGGAAGTAAACAAGGAGCAAGACCGCTTGTGACGTTATTAAAGTCTCTACTGCGCATGTGGGACGCTTAAACCGTATGAATGGACAAAATTAGACATTTGTTTTATTTTTTATTTTTATTTATTTAATTTTTTTCCTAACCATCTTAAAAAAGATTGTGTATTTAAGCTTGGGAAAGACAGCTAGATGCGATCTAAACCTTCCCTCCATTTTCACGGAAGTAAACAAGGAGCAAGACCGCTTGTGACGTTATTAAAGTCTCTACTGCGCATGTGGGACGCTTAAACCGTATGAATGGACAAAATTAGACATTTGTTTTATTTTTATTTTTATTTATTTTTTTAATAGACCGATACATATACATGTACATCATTATTTATCGTGTATATCGATATATAGATATATCTATATATATATAGATATATATCTCTTGCAGAATCCTATGAGGCAACGGATCTCATAGTAAGGCAGACTGAGGGGGCTACAGCAGCTGCACCTAGGGGGGGGGGGGTGGATGGGATGCTGTGTGAATGACTGCACTCATCACACAGCTGCTCAGGCAGAGATTGAAACGGTGTGCTAACAGTGATTATATAAGAAATCAATACAAGTAATTAAAAATAATCATTTAATCATCATAACCGTTATTAAAATAACATAGTTAATTTTTTATATGCATTTTTATAAATTTTTTAATAATTTTTTTAATTATTAATTTTTTTATTCTTTTTTTAATTCAATTTTATATTAATTTTATATCAATTTTATATTAATTTTATATCAATTTTATATTAATTTTATATCAATTTTATATTAATTTTATATTAATTAAGGCGGGACTTCCGGTTTAATTAAGGCGGGACTTCCGGCTGTCACTTTGGAATGTGGGCGTGGTTTCGTGTTTGATGAAAGGTGGGGTATATAGTTTTTTTATGTTTATGTTCTTTCCATACGTTTTTAATTTTAGGGTTATCTTTATGCTGAACAGTTCCCTGAAAGAGCAAATCTTTGAAAACGAAGAAGTTCCCAGAATAGCCTGAATGTTCTGAACAGCTGATGACATGCTTCATCTCAAACTGTGGCTCAGAAGTCTAAAAACGATGCAATTGTTCAATTTTACTCGTCTGCTGCCCAATTGCTGATCTATACTCTTAAACATTCTGCATACTGCTGTCTCTTCATGCTATGGTAATTTGTTATGTTTCCTTCTTTTTACTATGTTCTTTAAGGGTATTTTTACAATAGCATAGTGTAGTTTTTTTTTCTTTTTTTGGAGAAATGTATCATGTTCTTATTTTGTTCCTTTCCTGGTTCCTCCATCTTAAGTTTATGACTTGACTAATGACTAATGTGCCTGTTACTTTCTTATGGATATTTTAAGGTTTCAGTATGTCTTGCTAATTTTGTTGACCCTGGGGTGATTTTTCTTAGCGAGGGGGGACTGGCAGCTCAACTCCAGCCATTAGGTCTTTTCCCCTTCATCTTGTCCTGCCATTCTCTTCAGCACTGTTTGCTGTAAACAAGCCAACAGGGCTGCCTTTATCTCTTCCTGTTCTGTCTTCACATAAGCAAAGCAGAAAAAAAATATGCACATCAGGCAGAGCAGGACGTAGACCTGCAGGAGACAGAAGTATGCATTTCATGTGTGGGCGGTTTTGCTGTGCACCTCGGGTGTTCTTCAGTATGTGACTGCATGAGAATCAATGCAAAGTTGAAGGGCTTACAAGCCCACCCTTGTTATCTTAAATGTAGTGGTCTAAAACTATATTAACTGTAGAATACAATGAACAAAAAACAAAAGATAAAAGGGTTGGTTCTGTTTTTTCATGAATGTATGAGTAAAGATCTGGATATGTATATTTTTCTACAATCATCCATAGAAAAATGTGTTAAAGAAGGAAACAGTTTAGGTTGCTCTGTGTGATATTGCCATAAATCATGGTCTAGATGTCTGTTTGTAGAGAGTAACATAGAAAAAGGGTAAGAAGTGTAATATATGGTTTATTTCGCTGAGTTAAATAAAGCCTTTATATTATGCACATGAAGTGTAACAAACTATTAAACAAATATTGAATATTATCACTTATTAAGTAGTTAAATTGCCTGTGTTGCACAAGTTTCCTGAGACTTTAAGAAAATGTTTGTTTTGTGTAGTAAATGCAAACCCTTGGCAACCATGTATCCAGTTTTTGTCAATAGTAACTATAAATGTTTTTACGTTTCAGAGTAAGTCCTACAGTTGACGAAAACCCTACAGTAAAAATAAACATTCTTTTTCGTCCCAGTCCTCCACCTTGTTGTGCACTAAGGCTTGCTCTTGAATGTTAAAAAAGAGTCAACTATTATCTTTAACTTACAGTTAAAGATAATATTTGGTCATAGAATCTATTAAGTGCTGAGAATTCTTTCTTCTCATAATCATTCATGTGTGGGTGTCTGTTTCTGTGTGTGTGGGGGGTTGGTTGTGGTTGGCACATGTTGCATATGTGTAATGATTGTGTTAATTTTAGGTCAGAGTATCAGAGCCAGTTTCTCACCTGGAGGTGCAGAGTTGTTAAAACAAATGGTAAAAGGCCTGCAGGAAACAGCACCCAAAGCAGCAAAGAACAGGTGGATCTTGCAGCAGAGCCCTAAGCAAACGTTAACAGAGACTTTATTGATATGTGTGATTATCTAACTCAGTCCAGCATTAAGGTTCTTAAAAAATTTGTTTTGATTTTTACTTTTTAACACTCGAGTCATTTTAGATTCCATATATGGACTCATGTAAACACAAATAATATAAATACAAATAAATTACATACTTCTCAACCTGCAGCACAATTCCAAATTGAAACTTTGCAAACCTTTATGGTATGGATGCCACAAAATTCTGTAAATTTATTCTTTTTCACTTGTTTGTACATTCAGTAAAATGGAAGGAATTGATCTAACGACGGTCAGCTGATGCTGGTGCAGAATTACATTATCAATAATTATTTTCCACATGCTGGTAAGTATAAGTACGTAAATAAGATAAGAGCATTTTATAAAAGCATATCTAAACAAAGAAAATAAACAATAATCATATGTGGTGATGCATCAAACAGGCTTTTCCTAAACAACACAGATTCCCTGTTTTCTTTGCAGTCTGACTTGACAATTCCAGTTTTGGCAACACTGAGAAAAAGTAGAGAGAGAATAAATTGCTGCAGGTTCCTTAACAGAGGTTTGATAACAACCTAAGAAAAGCATGATTATCTAGATGCATCAGAACATAAGTCCCTGACCATTTTTAAACTAAGAAAAAAAAATGTTTGATGTCATTTATTTTGATAAAAGAGATTAATTCTTAGGTTTGATTATTGAATGCATATGATAAATCTAAAAAAAGTTCTAATATTTGGCACTGTTATAATGATAAGGTCAAGGGAAGATTGATTCTGACCTCAAGCATACTAACTAGTGCATGTCAATATACTGTATTTATTTTTGTGTTGGTTAGATGAAAGAGAGTTACAGGTTTCACTAAACTGCCCAAACTGTTGACACCAGCCAAGCAAATTCTTGACATTGAAAGACAAAATTGACAAAAAAAATTAGATTAGACTGTCTGTAACTGATCAATCTTCCTAAATGCAGATCTAAAACTGTCCTGTTGTAGTTCTCCAGCTTTTACTGATACCTCTCTGACATATTCCCATAGTGACTTTTGAAATACACCAAAGCAAGCTGACGTTTGTTACAGCAAACCAACTACATGGTCAGGGTGCAACAACTTTAGCTATGAATCAATAATATGTTTGATTAGAGAGAAAAAAAACACACATTGATAGCATAACTAGACTAAACATCTTTACTAACAAGACGTTAGTATAGATGTTTTTAACATAAAAACCAGGCCTGCTTTTTATTCTGTCAGGCCCTTTAAAGAGGATAAAATCAAAATATATACCTCTTAGCTTAATTTCCTTTGAACATTTCTAAACTGTGTAATTCTAGCCAAATATAAGGCTTGCTACATGGTTTTTCAGCAACTTTGTGCATAATTTGGTTATATTTGCATTCAGTAGACCAACATTTATTGACCTTAAATACAACTAAAAATGTCTCTTCTAAAAGCCCAGCTCTTTATATAAAGTCTCACCTGGTCGCCTGTTTATCAGAATCCAGGCGGCATCAGATTACACCGGCTCACCGTCTTCCCACACTTTTTAAGTCAGCCTTAACATTTTCTTCTGCATTTGCCTGTGACATGGAGAAGTGCTGTGCAAAGGTTGTTGGAGGTGTGCTGTGCAGCTCATTCCCAGAACAACATGTTAATGAGTAACTTTGGTAACTAAGGTGTGTTTCCACTCCCGCCTCCTCCTGCCCTTCTCTGTCCAATAGCAGATTAGACCTGGTTAGAGGCAGGAGTGCCAAACCAGGAAGAAGTCAACATGTAGTGAAAGCAGTATATGATTCTTAATATTATAACGGCCTGTTTTTACAATTAGGTTATTAGTAACTAGTCTTTTTTTTTCTTGCAGATGTTTTCTGTAAGAATCTAAAGAATCATGTTTGTATTTGCTTTATTTATCATTTATCTCCTATTTTGGGTGTGTCTGGTAGAAGTTCTCCCCTTCAGATGACAGACCTTACATTGTTGATCAGAAATATAAACCTTTTCTCCACTGTTGTTTGGCTGAGATAGGAAATGTGACTGGATACTTGAGGCGACAAGATGTTTTGTTTAATGTCAGATCCCCACATTGAACAGGGAGAAAAGGCCTCTGACGCCCTGAAAGGAAAAGAGATGACCATGGAACAATAGTGCCACATCCTGAACTTCCTGTATCTTTAAGTTTAACTCTCATACTAATCCATCTTATTCCCTTCATTGTTTATGTTCCAAGACATGCTTTAGTTGGATGTCTTGAGGGAAATATCAGGGACAAAGATGGGTAGGGATAAAAAAGATTATACCTTAACGTCATCTGAAATCTGTGGAAGTTTAACAAACCAGAAAAGCTGGGAGCTCTTTATTACCTCAATATGTGTTGCTGCTTTATAGATTTTATTCAGATTACTTCTATTGCAGAAGCTGTACAAAAATGACTGGTACAGACCGACTGCAGAGGGAAAATGTTGCTTCTTTGATGACAAAGCATTTGACTTGCAGTTTTTGAGTACAAAATAAAGCCAAAAACTTTGACATTAACCATTAAATAGGGTCAAGACCTTCTATATACTTTAACGACAAACTATTATGGTTAAAATAGAGTAAATTACATGTGGATAGGGCAAAGTTCAGTAGCCTTTACATATTCTTTTTGTATTAATGACTTTTGTGAAGTAATAAGTAAACTACAATCAGTTTTAATTGCAAATGCCAATAAAACAGAAGTGTTCTGGAAATGACTAAATTCTTATAAAATCTATTGTGAATACACTCTTTACAGTTAAGACGTGGTACAATAAAAAATGTAAAAAAAAAATAAAAAATAAAGAATAATACTAGACGTATTAATTTGGTAGAAGACAGAGGTAATTTGATATTAGCCCTACAGTTTTAGGTGGTATGGTCTTTTAAGATTAAATTGAGTGTTTCAATGTAGTTGTAGATAATGTGCTTCCCTATAATAAAGACTACAGCAGGCAAAAAGTATACAAAAATATTGCAGTTAAGAATTAAACAGATTTTTTTTTTCTTAAACAGTTTATACAGTATATTGTGTTGTTCTGCTATTCTACCATATTACAGTTACTGCACTTAAGTTTAGGGTAACAGCTATGCAATTTATGGACGGCATTTGCTTTTGTTTTTTTATTTTTGTTTCTTTGCTTGGTTGGTTTATTTAATTGTATTTGTATGAGGGATAAAAGTATTTAGTAGTTACTACTAATTAAGTTTCTTGCACTGAAAACAAAAATGTATTTATATATTTATTCTAATACGATAGAGTGGGCTGCACGGTGGTCCAGATTGTAGCACTATTGCCTTGCAGCAAGGTGCTGAGTTCAAACTTAAGCCTAGGGTTTTTCTGCATCTTCTCTTAATGCATGTGTGGGTTCTCTCCAGTGACCAAGCCCTCCTCCCACGGTATAACAACATGACCATAAGGTTGACTGGTATTTCCAAACCGCCCTTAGGTATGAGGATGAATGTCCTGTGATAGAATGGTGACCTGTCCGGGGTGTAAAGCAAGGAAAGCTAATTTGTATAGCTCATTTCTCTAACGAAAAAAATGATATTGTTGTACCAGAACAAAAGAAAAAAAATACTAAAGTAACCACAGAGAAACTGCCATTGCAAAGGGCATACTAGAGGATAGTAAGAAAATTTTGACTTCAAACTTAAACTAATAATCTTTTATTCAACAGTTTAAATAGAAAAATCAGAGGCATCTGTACACAATCAGGTTTTAAACTTGGTGTAAAGAAGCTTTGGGCTACAGCATGTTCACAGTTTTATTGTGAGTTTGTTCCAGTTTAGAGACACTGACAATATATGTGCACGGTAATATATTTTGGTGCTAAATGTAAAACTGAGGTTATGTTCTCTATGTTTTTAGTTGTAGTGAGGATGGAGGCTCCAGCATTCTTCATCAACAGCATCCGTCTGATTGTCATTTTAGGCAGACCCATGAAGCCATCGCTGCAGAGATCAATCCAACTCCAGAATAAACATTTCAGTGTTTTCCTATTAATGTTGAAGATCAAAAAAGTACATAGACCTTCTTTCAGCTAAAGAAAATTTGGGCACATCCATACAATGATTTCTTCTATGCTTTTAGACATTGGGGACATTGTATTGTAGAGTTGTGTGTCATCTGCATAATTATGGTAACATGTTGCTGTTTACTATAATATGAGCTTGGGGGAATCATGTAGATATTGAATAGGAGGGACCCCAATATGGAACTTTGTAGAACCCCATATATGATTTGCAGCCTGTGATGTAAAGTTGTATACTTACACAAAAACCTTTCTGTCCTTCATGAAGGGTTTAAACAGGTCAGTGCTGTAAGAAGTAGGCCAACCCAGATTTCATATACACTAAGGTTCTGATATATCAGCACTGTGGTTCTTCCAAATTCAGATGCCATTGAACACATTAAAAAGAATAGTCTGCTCTGTGGTAAGAAAGGAATCTTGACTGTTAACAGTGTTTTTTTTTTCTTTTTTCTTCCAGTCAAACCTAAGTTCAAATTCCTGATCAGTTGTGACAAGTTAAAAATTGTTGCTGTTTAAACTTTGTCAATATTTCCTGAGATAATGCTTTGAAATGCCATCCTATAGTGTCAGTGAAATCGCATTTCAAAGTCAGCCATGCACTTTGGTTTTAAACCGATTTAATAAGCTGAAAGGCAAAAAATGACAAAACATTTAATATTTTTATCAGAATGAGAGAATACTTTCTTTAGATATTGATACTCTGTTTGGTTTTCTTTCTGTTTAAAAAAGGTAAGATAATTGATAGCATCAGTAGAAATGCTCTCAGTCTCTACTTACTGTTTTTGAAAGGAAGTTCCTCCTTCCAAATTTCTGCTTCAGTGCATTTTTTTACTCACTGTTCTGCAAGAAAAGTGCTGAGGTCTGAGGTCATGGCTCTCTTTGTGAAGAAGATTGTAAAACCTTGCAAGGTCTTTAAAAGAGAGGGAAATAACAACACGTGCTGCATTGTACATAACAATGGAGACTTGCACATGAGGAGGAAAAGGTAAGTGACAAACAATCCTGTATCTGGCCATTGGTCATCTAAAGGAGACAATTCTAAGCTCCCAAGAGGTTTTCTGGAGAGAGTGAATGCCATTTTTTTTGTGTTATTTTAAGGTTTTTTTGTTTTCTGTAAGTATTTTCCTGATAAAACAAGTTTGGGAGTGCTTTAGTTAAGGTGATAGCTTCACATTTTTCACATTTTTGAAGCTTTTCCATATTTGGCCCCTGTCAGGAAACAGGATAATGTGAGACAGAGTTGCTACACATCTGCTTCAGATCTCTCTATCTATGAATAAAACATCTGTATTTTTATTCAGACTTTTCTCTTGTATTTTACTTTCGATCCAAAATTAATATCGAGGGCCCCATGTATTTATGATGTTGGGATAGAAAAGTAAACCCTTCTTTTAAATCTACCATTTTATCTTTCATGAAAAGTAATGCGGTCTTTATCAGGCAAAAACATAATAAAATTTAGCAAGGGTGTATATAACAGTCAGCAGACTCTATTTTATATATTGTTCAAGAAAAGAAGAAACCAAAAACCACAAGCTATGTATGAAATACTAAATACACCTTAACTTTGTCTTCAAAGGTTGAAATTGGTAGGTATTTCTAATTTTCCCTAGAATTAAATTTTGAAATGCATAGGAGCATAGGGAAGTCATATAGGTATTGCCTATTTGACTTTATTAAAATATTTTTTCTTTAATATATTGTGCTTTGCATATCAAAACTCAAACCCCAATGGTGTCAGTGGAAGTGGCACATCTCCACCAAACTTTTGTCCCTTTCAATAAAAAAAAACTTTTTTGTACCATGTTCATGTGCAGATTCTCAAAGAGAAATGGTTTGAGATGTATCTAGTATAACTAAAGACCATTTAGGTGCTCAGCAGTATAAAATTCCTTTTAGGCATTAACATACAATCTTTTTTTTTTCTTCAGATATATCATCCACCATCCCTTGCAACTGTAATGAGGAAGAAAAAGGGACAAATGGATACATTTGGGGTGGGGTACATCCTTGACAGGTCACCAGTCTGTCGCAGGGCAACACAGAGACACACAAAGACACACAACGATTCACACACACAATCATTCCTAAGGATAATTTAGAGCAGCCAAATAACCTAACAGTCATGCTTTTGGACTGTGGGAGGAAGCCAGAGTACCCGGAGAGAACGCTGGCATGCAACATGCTAACTCCATACAGAAATACCCCTTGCCAGGACCTTTTTTCAAGGCAATAGCAATGCCCACTGTACCACCATGCAGCCCTGAAAGTGCATACATTTTACACATACATAATCCGGGTCTCTGGTTGATCAATATGACTTAGTTGAGTGCCTGCTTAGCCTAATAAGATGTTAATCACTATGCATGCAGGATTTTGTCTTTGTTTGTCAATGTTTGCTGAGTGTTTAGTGAATGTACACCAAAATCGTAAACAGAACTGTACCCAATATTACAAATACACATACTTTTGGAAGATGAAACAAAGAGTTGGGTTATAAAACATACATTTCCCTTCTACCTTCAAGTGATAAGCACAGAAGTCTCCACAGTTTTAATCTGCTCCAGCTGCACTTTTATAATGTTGTTATTAAAGGTTTCAGTCTATTAATATGAAAAGTGAGAGAGCACAGAGACAGTATCATAATACTAATGCTCTTATGGATTTTACTGTATGAATGATATACAGCTTTAACCCTTTAGCAGGTAACCACTCTATATAGTAAGCGTATTATTTAGATGTAACTATAACATGACTCAGCTGAAATATATACCAGTATTCTGCTGGTTTCTTAAAAAACATTTTTGTTATTCAAAAAGTAATTGAATATTTTTTAGGACTTTTAATATCAATTAGTTTATCTTATGTTTAGTCATTTAAATGAAGGCAAATCTGTATTGTTGTATTTATCTTGCAAAGCTTGGCAAACACTGGATAAACGATCTAGAAATAAGTAAAAATTTCTTAAATGCAGTGTATTTACCCTTAATTTGAGTAGGTAAATGAGATAGTTTGCCAATGGAATGAGTATTTTTACTCTTAAAAAGAGAAAATTAGATAATATGCACTTGAAATAAGACAATGCAATTGTGTTTTCTTATTCTAAGCGTAAATTGTCTTATTTACCTCCTCAATCCAAGAACAAATACGCTTATTTTAAGAAAAAAATGACTTATCTAGATTTAGATTTTTTCCAGAGTAATGACTCATTTCTTTTCGATTTAAGAAATCCTATTTACCAACAGTGTATGAATAAAATTTAAATAGGGCTGGAACGTAACTAGTAGAATTATTGTAATTATTGTATTATTTTCTTACACTCTCCCAAGCGGGGTGGAGAGGGGTGCTGGTGCCTATCTCCAGCTGTCTATGGGCGAGAGGCGGGGTACAACCTGGACAGGTCGTCAGTCCATCGCAGGGCAAACTGATTATAATAATAAAAAATATGAGTCTCTTAATTTTGCATTGGCTTGGTTAGTTATCCGATCCCAGCATGATTGCACATCAATTGGCCTGATTTCACTATCGAAAATACTTCTTGTACTTAGAGATAAAATTGTCCTGAAAGTTATTTTGTAGCATAAGCTTAGTTTAAATCTGAACAACAAACTGTAAGGTTTGTTTGTCTCTATACAGCGCTAAAGGGTCAGTATGAGGTCAAAGGGAACATAATGTGCACATAAAAGCTGCACACATTGCATGCTTGCATGACTAGCTAAACCAAGGTGTGACTTCAGCTGTTGGAAACTGTTTTGAGAAGTGTTGTTGTCACGAGAAAGATAAGCAACACTTCTGCCATCTTGACTATAAGACTTCTGCTTATCTTGACTGTATAAGATGTTTACTGCTTTACTATTGGCTGACTTTGTAATCACATCATGTTTGCTTTCTACTAAAAAGCGGATGCGGAGTGAGAGCTGCAGAGAGTTCTTAAACAGAGAGTATCCGAGCAGAGAGTTTCTGAATGACGTTCCTGTTTGCTCTCCCTTCTGCAGAAGCGTTAAATGGAAAGCCGTGTCTGGGTGTCTCCTTGTGTCTCATCTTTATTTAAAGTGTTTAAACCTAACACAACCCTACACAAGCAAGTGGAGATAAGTACAGAAATGTTTTAGAATTTGATGAGAAACAATGCTGATTTTTCAAGATTCCTTTTATATAACAACACAGAATAGTTGGTGCTATGCAGATGTAAATTTAATTCCTGCATGTTGGACTCAACAGATGAACAATATCTGGCTTATCATTAAGAATGTAACCTTGTAAAGAATGTTTTAACAATAAATACAGATGAAATTAGTTGTATCTGGTATTTGTGATAATAATTTGTATTTGTTTAGAGTCATTTGTTTAAAATTATCAGATGAATTGCGGATATCTTTAACAAAGAATGGATTCAAGAGCAGAATTGTCAGGTTCTCTATAACACTGGCTATCTGTGAGCCCCCTTTCAGCTGTGCTGGGCTGTTATTCTGAGAATAAGAGTGCAAGGGTGAATACAGACTTTGAATTTGATCAACCATAAAAAAAAGTATATCAAGTTTAAGGTAATGGCTGGATCCAAATACAGCAATTTGTTCCCCATATCTCCTGTTCTTAGCTCCTGCTCAAAACTCCTACTTGTCTTATTTTCATGGAATCAATGGTAAAGAAGTCCAGACTGTTGTGTGGAATTCAAACAGCCCTTAGCCCATCAGATGCCATAACTTAAAATATAAATGATCATGCATGGAATCTGGGACAAGAACGTTTTGCAAAAGAACTACGAAAAATATATTTACATTAATGTAGCAAAAATCTACACAAAACAAATTATATGAAGTTGTATACATGTATATGTTTCACTCACAGTGTATAACATCTGTAAAGTGCTTTCTGCCTCTGCATCATTACATGCAAAATTTTCACGGATTTCTTATACGACAGATGAAATAAGAAATATAAGAAATAAGTATTGAACATGCCATCATTACATTTTCACTTGATGTTGGTATCAATCCATGCAATCCACATCTGAAAAAAAAAATCAAACCATACAGTAGATGTTCAGAAATTAAGTTATGCTATAATGTGAAATGGCACAGGAAAAAAGTATTGAACAAGCGAAGAAAGGGAGGTCCAAGAAGGCATGGAAACAAGACAACAGCTGAAATCACTCAGTTATTAGAAAGCAATCCTGCCCCTTGTCAGTGCAAACTGATATCAGTTGGTTCAGTCCCAAAGGATGGCTTAAAAAAAGGTGTCTCTGCTATCACGCAAGAAACATCTGATGATGTGTAAAAGTTAAGAGCTTTCCCAAGACCTTTGCAAATTCATTGTTGCAAACCATAATGATGGGATTGGTTGCAGAAGGATTTCTAATCTTCTGAATGTTCGAGTTAGGATTGTTGGGACCATAATTCGGAAGTGAAAAGAACATAATTCCACCATAAACTGACCATGACTAGTTGCTTGTCGCAAGATTTCTGACAGAGGAGTGAAACACATTTTAAGAAGAGTTGTCCAAGAATAAAGAGACCTCTTGTAAAAAGCTTCAGAAAGACCTGGAAATAGCAGGTAAAACTGTTTAAAAGAAAACAATAAGCAATCCACTCAACCGATATGGCCTGTTGCTCACATCCATCCTTAGAACTAAGAGGTAGCCAAGTAACTGAACATGGCAAGTGCAAGTGCAACATGCCAATCCCTCCATCATACTAAAGCCAAACCACCAACCATGGCTGCACCATTACCATGACTGCCTATACATATCAAGCTGAACCCCTCCCTGCCAGAACTGAACAATCCCATAGAGAGCACACTGTGCAAAAAAAAGGCAATGAGAATGCCAGTCTAAAATCATTCTTTTTACTCTGGTCATAAAAACATTGCTGACTGAGCTGGTATTCATAGAATAATACTTGCCGGATTTAAATGCATAAACAGCTGTTACTTGACCGCCTAACGGTCATTGTTGCAAATATGTAACAAGCCCTTTGTATTATGTACAAAGGCGAGATGCATGTGCATTCCCCCAGTACCAGTTATTACACATTCAGTGTGGACCTGGGAACCTTTGGCAAGCTCTTGTTTCTGGTCCATAATGGTGTATGTCATCACTGACCATTATAAATGTTGTCACAAATTTGTAATATACCTACATTTTTTTTTATTTTTTAAATAATCTGCCCTGTTCTAATATGCATAAATATCTACAAGCCTTAAGGGCGGTCGCAAAGCACTTAAAGAGCTAACAGTGTTTTTTGTTTCAGTAGAATAAAAGTGTATCAGCGATAAATTAAACAAAAGAGCCAAGAGTCCTTTCCTGCAGCTCAAAAGACTAAATACTACTACAGTACATTAAGAGGTGGATTTCCTACAAGAGCATGATTGCTGATTGCACCATTATATTTACAGTAGCACTTTTGCACATAATTAAATGCACTTACACTAACTTCCTGAGTTAATAAATGTGCATGCATATTTTGGCACCATTAGCCAACAAAGTCCAACGTTCTTTGTGTCTCCTCCTCAGTAGCTGGTGGGAACAAGAGCCCATGGCCTACAGAGCCTTGTGGTATGCCTGAGTTTGGATTTTTTTTTTTGTGTATGTGTGTGTGCGTGGATCAAACAAGCTATCACCTCCACAAGGCCCTTTCCTGACTACAGGGTGATTCCTGCCCCTGTGTTCCCTTCACTTCCTTCACACACATATCAGCATCCAGCAGCCGTACCTCTTCCTGAATCTAGCTTAACTCCTTTAGACACTGTGGAAAGCAAAAACAGCTCATCCATCTAATTCTTTTCTTGTTTCTTTGTTATTGTTTTTTTTTTTTCTTTTTTATTCTGTTTGAACATAAAATGTTAAGATTTATTTGTTGACCATATCCAAACGCAGCACAGGAGGGAATTTTACTTAAAATTTTTCTAACAGCCGAGTAATAGTGCAGATTAGCACACAATCCTTCCTTTCATATCAACATTTTAACATTTTTAGGTGAGTTTTTTGAAAATGATACATCTGTTAATATTATAATATAATCAAAAATATTTTAGAATAAATTAATTCTTGGAAAATAAACACCTGTATGTGTAATACTGACATAAAGAGTGATATATTCCTTGTGCTTTCATGTGAATTCATAACACTAGTTATCTTGACCCAGATGACTTGGCCAATAATATACATATATCCAAGCTTCCTTTCTTATCTAAAATTTTTGAGAAACAATTTGCTAAACAAGTGTGCAACCACTTTCACCATGATGAACTTAATGAAGAGTTTCAGTCTGGTTTTAGAGCTCATCATAGCATTGAAACAGCTCTGGTTAAAATCACTAATCATACATGGCCTCAGATAAAGACTTTTATCCGTACTTGTTCTGTTAAATCTCAGTGCTGCATTTGACACAGTTGATTATGATATTTTGTTAGAATATAAAAAATATTTTGTAGGACTTAAGGGAACTTCGCTAGGCTGGTATATTTATTGGTCAGATTTACTTTTGCTGACATCCATCCATCCATTTTCTGACACGCTTAATCCCAAGTGGGGATACATTTGATACTTGAAGACTGGATTATTGCAATTCTTTTCTATCAGGAAGTCCACAAACTGTATTTAAAAGCTTTGAGCTAATCCAAAATGCTGTAGCTATGTTCCTAACAGAGCACTTCACTCTCAGTCTGCAGGTTTGCTAGGGGTTCCTAGAATTTCTAAAAGTAGAATGGGAGGCAGATCTTTTAGTTATCAGGCTCCTCTCCTCTGGAAATCAACCACTAGTTTCAGTTTGTGAGGCAGACACCCTGTCTAGTTTAGTTTAATTAGGCTTAAAGCATTTCTTTTTGATAAAGCTGATAGTTAGAGTGGTTCTGGTTATCCTGAGCTATCTCTATAGTTATGCTGCTATAGGCTTAGCTCTCTGGAGGACATAGGGACCCATTTTCATCATTCTATTTCATTCTATTCCCATTCTCCCATTCTGCAGTATTTGTTGTTTAACCCCTAATTTCAATCTCTCTAGTTTTTCTCATAATAGCTTCATCTGGTCTGTTCCTGGATGGCTGTGACACCATCTCGGAAAGAAATATCAGCTGTGCTGCTGCCATCAACACCTTTGTTAATAGATGTTGGAGGTTGGCCTTTTATTTTTTTGTTTAGTCCTGGTGTCCTGACTGTGACTGTAACTCTATGTGCTCTCTTTCATCTTGTGACATGGAAGCTGGCTCGGAGCTCATATGTCTGACTGTGTCTTACTTGGACAGGGCCACCTGTGGAGCTATGTAGTTAACAGTCACCTTTTGTATCTCTGCTTCTTTCTGTATATCTGCAAACTCAGCCTGGTTCTGCTGAAGGTTTCTTCCTATTAAAAGACAGTTTTCCTCTCCAGTGTTCTTACATGCATGCTTGGTGTGAGGAATTGCTGTTGGGTCAATGAGTCGATGCATGTTGCTGGTTTTCCTTAGAAAACTTTGAACCAATTTGACTGTATGAGGTGATTGAATTGTCTCTGTAAAATGGCCTGAGATGACATGTGTTGGGAATTGACGCTGCATAAATAAACTGAATTGAATTAAATTGATTTTTAAAAGTATTTTGTTCATTAAAATCCACTATAGTCAAAACTCTTTGGCTTAATAAGTTTCATCATTAAATTAAGCTAAGCGGTTTACCTAGCCAGTTTCTAATTGCAGTGAGATTCTCATTCAGATTTATTCCTCATTGTTCCCAAAGCGACATTTGCCTTACAGGCTCTTCCAAAATTTATATAAAAAAAAATATATATATATATATACAGGACAGTATAAAAGAGAGGAAATGGCAAAAGTTTTACATTGAGAGTGGAAAGAGTACAGACATTAGTGTTTGCCATTGCCTCACTAAATCATTGGCCATTTTTCTACTCGCTTTATATTTTCTTTAACCGCCTCGAGACACTTGCCTAAAATGGTTAATGACATTCTGTTCACTGTTTATAACTTAAAACATTAATATTGATGGTAACTTGATATCTTCTGCATAATTCTTAGGCTGTATTTTTGTCTCTGCTTTTTTCAGATGACGTGTTATTGCTGGGTGTCTTCTTCCAAGACCTACAGAAGGGACTGTGGTGGTTAACAGCCTAGTGTGAAGCAGCCAGGATGAGAATCAGCTCCTCTAAAATTTGAGGCAATGACTTTCAACGGGGAAAATGTGGCCTGTCCCCGTCACCTCAGCGGAGAGTTCCTCCCTTAAGTGGAGGAGTTCAAGTATATTGGTGTCCTGTTCCTAAGTGAGGGGAGAAGGGAGCGGGAGATCGATAGAAGGATCAGTGTGGCTGCTAATGTGGACAAGTCTGTTGTGGTGAAAAGAGCTGAACAAAAGTTTATCGGTTTGTGTAAGTTTCTATCCTTACATATAGTCATCGAATCTTGAATTAGATCCCAGATACAAGTGGCTAAAATGAGATTTCTCTGCAGGGTGGTTGGGCACTCACTTAGAGATAGGGTGAGGCTCGTACTAAGGTCGCTTTTCCGCCACAATGAGAGGAGCCAGGTGAGATGGCTTTGGCATCTCTGTTGGATGTCCTTTGGGCACCTCCCTTGGGAGTAGTTACAGGCACATCCCAGGGGAAGGAGGCCCAGGAGACCACCCCAGGACATGATGGAGGGACGATCTATGTCTCTCGGCTGTCCTGAAGGCAGCTTGGGCTTCCTCGAGCAGAGGAGAAGGAGCTGTATAGGGGAGGGAGATCTGGAAGTCTTTGGGGAAACTGCTGCCCAAACAGGTCCAAAAGAAGGTGTAAAATGACGAGTAAGGATAAGAGTACATGTATCAAATGGAACATAACTGGAAATGCTGTAATGCTTTTCTTGAGAAAAGAAATATGTTGAGCCTTACCTTGACACTCAATTCCTATTATCATACTGCTAGACCACATGTTAAAGAAAAGATCACTACTTATAAAATTATAAAACTAATAACTTGACTCATATTATTGGAAAAGCGACTCGGGAGTAAATTTATTCAATGTGTTTAGTTTAAATTTTGTCACACAAACATATTCCTCTGACAACAGACTAGATGGCTATTATGTAATACTTTATATGTAGTGATTTAATGCAACACCTTAAACTCACCAGGTTTTTGCAAAACATAATGGAAGACTAAAAACTAACCAGTCAAAATATTAACATAAGAATTTTTAAACTCCACAAGTATGGCTCATGCTTTTATAAATTATAAGATGCCCCAAGATCCCCTGCTCATCAGTCAAACAAATGCATACAAGTATTAGCCCATCTTCCATCACTGTACCCTTAAGGAAGGCAAACAGCGCCGTCACAGTGAGGAATGTTTTTTGCTGTGAAATGTAAACAAGTAAAATGCTGCGTAAAGTTGATAAGAAAGTGTAATCAAACATGTACCGTACTATGAAGGACCAACTCTGCCATATTTAAAAATAAATACAGAAATAAATAAATGCTCAATAAATGTATAAGCATACAATTAATTGCCAACAAAAATACAATAAAACAAATAAATGTAAGTAGAAATTAAATTATAAAGTGAGACATAAATGTATATAACTCTTAGTTAGCTTCTTTATTTATTTGCCTTTGTAATATTTACCTTATTTATTTTTCTGTCCTCTATAATCTTCAACTTTATTTTTTAATTACTTATATTTTTAAGTATTTATTTATGTGCATGTTATAATATTTTTGTCTGTTTTATTCTTCCTTTGTATTTTTTTACCTTACACTGAAAGAAGTGAAATGTCCATTTAATTCGGTCAACTTAAAAGTTGATGTTTTTTCAACTTAAAAAATGCATGTGTGGTTTGAAACCAATAATTTCACTTTACCTGGAATTAAAAATCACTTATCACAGAAACAATCAACTAAAGCAATTATTTTCCAAGTAAATATCTACTTCAAGTCAAAGGTAATAGTGTCACTAGGCATTTATCCTTCCACATGCTGTAACTCATGTGAATGTGACCTCATTACCTGACTAATTGAAAATAGGTGTGAGCAGCACAGCACCACCATGAGCAAGGCAGCTGTTCCAACTAATGCAGTCTGCTCAGTTTTGGAATAACAAGGATTATGATGGACAGGCATTGTAGTCATCAAGAGAAATTGCTCCGTTATCATATGGAGACGATTGTACGAACTCAGAGGAACTTAGCTTAAAAAGAAAATAGGATCAAACTAATGATCTTATAACAACTAAAGGTCAAGCTCTAAGTTATCATGACTTATAAATCCTGTCTGTGGTCAATATAGTTGGATCAGAATTATGTTTTTATTCTTTGAAATAAATACAGTTTTACATTTTTGTCACTACTTTATTCCAAATTACATTTATACTTGTATGTAATTGTACAGATTTCATTTTTCCAAATAGAAAAAATAGATTATAAAAAAGCATAAAACTGGTTAATGATCTGTTATAAGTTATAGTTTTACTTTGTATGAATGTAGTTTCTTTCTTTGGCTTAAGGTAAAAAATATATTTCTAGTAAATCAAAATGTACAGTTTCAACCACATCAGAAACTTAATTTGAGACAAAGTAATAAATTTAGGTGTAACAAATTACAGTAACTTTTTCAAGTTGATACAAAGTATCTTTTTTTTCAGTGTAGTTATTTCTTCGCCGCTGTTTATTTCTCTCTGCCCTTTTTACATTTCTCTGCCCTTTTTAGATTTCTCTATACATTTCTGCCTCATTATGCAAATGAGGAGGGGGTGTGTCCTAGAGAGTCAACTTCTGCTCATTGGTTGGCTTGGCGGTCCATCTTCTTAACTCACAGAGCTCAGAGTACTAAGTTAAATGTTCACTTTTCTGTTGTTGTTGTTCAATTAAAGTATGTTTTAAGATCATTTGAGGCGAGGACCTTATACTTTTAAGCATCACCATATGGCCCATTCACAGATTTATTGCGTAATTTAAAAGAAAATGTGACGAACTTGAGAGGACCGTGGCAACCAGCGGAGCTCCGAAGCTGACGGCAGCCAGGTCTATAGCCAGGCTATGATGGCGATTTTTTGTTGTATTTTGCAAAGTTTGGCAAAGTCCCTACTCAAGTTCTAATGACTTTAGACTCGTCATCTGACTCTCCTCCTGTAGATTCGACCGATGTAGTAAAATGCTAACCAACACGCTTCACACACAGCTATGCCGAGAGAGGGCTGCTGCAACAAAAAAAATCGCCATCATCACCAGCGATTCTTCACACACGGCTATTCCAAGAGAGGGCCGCTGCAGATGGGCTGTGGTTAGACCTGGCTGCCGTCAGCTTCGGAGCTTTGCTGGTTGCCGCGGCCCTCCCAAGTTCGTCACATTTTCTTTTAAATTACGCATTAAATCTTTGAATGGGCCATATGGTGATGCTTAAAAGTATAAGGTTCTCGCCTCAAATGATCTTAAAACGTACTTTTTTTGAACAACAGCAACAGAAAAGAGAACATTTAACTTAGTACTCTGAGCTCTGTGAGTTAAGAAGATGGACCGCTAAGCCAACCAATGAGCAGAAGTTGACTCTCTAGGACACACCCCCTCCTCATTTGCATAATGAGGCAGAAATGTATAGAGAAATCTAAAAAGGGCAGAGAGAAATGTAAAAAGGGCAGAGAAAAAGAAACAGCGGCGAAGAAATAACTAAGGTAAAAAAATACAAAGGAAGAATAAAACAGACAAAAATATTATAACATGCACATAAATAAATACCCAAAAATATAAGTAATTAAAAAATAAAGTTGAAGATTATAAAGGACAGAAAAATAAATAAGGTAAATATTACAAAGGCAAATAAATAAAGAAGCTAATTAAGAGTTATATACACTTATGTCTCACTTTATAATTTAATTTCTACTTAAATTTATTTGTTTATTGTATTTTTGTTGGCAATTAATTGTATGCTTATACATTTATTGAGCATTTATTTATTTCTGTATTTATTTTTAAATATGGCAGAGTTGGTCCTTCATACCGTACTTGTAATTAAAACAAATGTAATATATTTTTTTTTCTAACTTACATTATAAGTTAGTAAAAAATAAATAATATATATTATATTATAACTGAAGTGTAATGATGGCAGTAATGAAAGACTTACAATAATTCTTATGCAGTTTGGGATTTATAGAGTGATTTCTGATAGATTTGGGGCCTGTTTTTTTTGAGTGATTTATTCTTTAAAGGTATATCTAAAAATAGCATTAAAAACTCAAATTTTTCATTTCAAAATATCTCTGCCTGCTCTGTGACCATTAAAAAAGTCTTCTTTCTTTTGCATTGTATCAAATCCATAGTCACCATTTCATATGCTGCTCCATCTGCTCGAGCAAATTACTGTTTTTTTTTTGTTTATTTTCTTTTAGATAATTTATACAGTGAAAACTGAGAGATGATATGGTAGGGGCAATGGCATGTGACAGTTTGAATCTCAGGACCTTTACCCTCAACAAACTTACGTCTTCATGTCATTTAAGCCTAGAACATGACTTAATCTCTTCAGATATTTTTACAGCTGTAAAATTCATAGGCATCTGTGTTAAGGCGTTGACAAATCTAAAGTTGACTTTCATAGAAAAGCATTTGGTCCACATCTGTTGGTTGCTGATCCAAAATGTGGTCATTCTGATTTTATGTAGACTGGCTCTTTGCACAGATATTTTGATTATAAACATGACTGTGACACAATTCCGCTGATTTAGAAATGAGAAAAGCAGTTTCGTTGTCGTGTGTAGTTTTAGTTTTAAGGCTTCCCTGTCTTGACTCTATGCTGGTTTAAAAAACACAGCAGTAAAGAAAATGTGTAATTGATTACTCAATATTTTAGCATGTGAAGGAAAATGTGCTTTTAGAAGTTGTTTACAGAGAAACTCAATCAAAATTCCCACAGAAATAGTGTTATCAGACTTTTGGAGCTGTTTATCAGTAAGGAAATCCGACTTGTTCTGAAAGAGGTATCTTAGATCTTTTAATATTTGTCACAGGCATGCGTTATCTCACAATCTGTCCTCTTGTCTTTCATCATCACATTTCGTAGGGCTTACGTTTACTTCTCTTTCACTTATGTTTTGTGTTTTTAAGCACATTGCCAGCACTACTGTAAACATGATTTCTTTATCAGAGATGCTGGAATGAAAGTCAGAGGTTTGTAACTGTGGGGAGGACTCAGATGAGGTGAACTGGACCTAAAGAGGTGTGAGTGACCCATCCTCAGGTTCCCAGGGCCGAGCAGGATCAGTGTGTGGAACCAGGCCAGCTGGGCACACAATGAAGGGAAATGGGAATTTAATACAAACATTATCAAAAATCTTTCAGACCTCTGTGCCTCTGTTGTCGTTTTCACATCCACACTCAGCCCTGTCTTTATCATCAACACCTCAAACAGCCCTGCAACCACAACAAAATGTCAGAAACCGATAAACATTTCGAGGGGTGTGCTGCTGTAAATTGTTTGCGACAGAGTTTTCCTCTGTTATCAATCAGCAAGTTTTTCACATTGTAGCTCAAAGGCTTTACTGTATTTTATAGGGAGTTTATGTGAGTAGCCAACAACACATTGCACAAAATTAAATGGTAAAGAGAAAGATAGGGTGTATTTTTGTTGTTTACAAACAAAATTGTAGAAGTGAGTCATTAGTTTAATTGCTTTTTTGTAACTATAAAAAACAAATCCCTAATGGAATACAGTCAGAAAATCTGTTTCATTACAGGTAGTGTAAAAATGTAGAAAATGTCTTTTTTTTTTTTTTTGGTTTAAGTGCCTCTTAAAAGTACCCCAAACCTTTTCATTTGATTCCTCTAAATAACATCCAGTTCAAACATTTTGCATGTGGGCTTAAAGTCTGTTTTGTGATTGTCATGACCCGGCTGACAAAGAATTTGCATGTGCAGTTTACCATTAGAAGTGACCCTACTGCAATGGGTTCTATGCACAATTCCACTACTTCCTGAACTTAGGGCAGCTCTCTTGTTTCCATTCTTTATTTACTTGATAAACTAATGAATCCAGGTGTGCCTGTCATCAGTAGTCAAGGCCAGACCACAAAGTTTTGGATCCACTGTCTCTACTGTATGTGCTAGATGAGAAGGCAGAATCGTCAGAAAACTTCTAGAGGTGGCAGCGTGGGGAGTTGATGGAGAAGTCTGCATGGTAAAGGGTGAAGAGCAATGGTTCCTGCACCATTCCCTGTGGGACCCCCGTACTGCAAATCCAATCTATCTGAGACATAGCCCTGTGCCCTCACATACTGAAGGAGGCCAGTGAGGTAATCCGGAATTCACTTGGACATTTGCTTGCCCATTCCTGTCCCTTAGGAGTCCTGGCTGGATGGTGTTGAAAGCACTGGAGAAATCAAAGAACATGATCCTGACAGTGCTTCCCTAGATGAGTCAGAGCTTGGAAGCTAGGAAGATGATAGAATCATCTGCCCCAATCCCAGGACGGTAGGTTAACTGCAGTGGATCCATGCACAGGTTTACTTTTTGTTCACTTCTGAGGTGTTGTGAAGGCAAATCTGTGTTTTGCATGATCCAATGTGTCACAAACCTAAAAAAATAATGTACAAGTTCAATAATGGAGAAGCTATTAGTCAACTTTTTCTTTTTTAATTTATAAAAACTAATTATTTTCTGAGAATATTTTTAATTAAGAGCAACTATGCAAATTAACAAACACCTAGAAAAAGTAAATTATATTGTATTGTTTTCCACATGAATCCCAGGTTGTTCATTATTCTTTGCCTTTTCTAAAAAGTGCTATAAAACAGTCCTACTGTACCTGTCTTTACATTGCCCCACATTGCTCCCCAGGCACCAAACAATGGCAGCCCACTGCTCCCTAAGGGGATGGGTCAAATGGAGAGTGTGAATTTCCTCATTATGGGACAATAAAGGAATTTACATTTACGTTACATTTTACATTTATCCGTGCTGGGTCAGATCCTGACGTTTAAAGCATTAGCATCGCTCCATGTAGTTAGCTGATAAAAAAACAAAAAACAATTATTATCAAGGTCCTTGGGCTGGTGGGACGGCACCCTGCTACCCTCTGCCACTGAGATTATATATATATATACAGTATCTATCTATCTATCTATCTATCTATCTATCTATCTATCTATCTATCTATCTATCTATCTATCTATCTATCTATCTATCTATCTATCTATCTATCTATCTATCTATCTATCTATCTATCTATCTATCTATCTATCTATCTATCTATCTATCTATCTATCTATCTATCTATCTATCGATCGATATATAAAAATAGATCTATATATATATATATATATATATATATATATATATATATATATATAGAGAGAGAGAGAGAGAGAGATGTATTATTAAATGTATTATTATAAGATGCATACAATTAGTTTTTTTATATGATTTTCACTTATTGTTTTAATATTAAATTCAAAGACTAAAGTTAAAAAATCAAGGTGACCTCAAAAAATTAAAGTATTATGCATTCTTTTTGTTCATGCAAACATTTTTTGGCCTCGCTTAAATGCTTGCTTTCCACAACCGTTTATGAAGTGTGTTGTTTATAAAGATGATTTCCTGTTTGAAGCACTATTGTTCTAGTTAAAACATTGACAGAGCAGTGACCTCCACCTCGTCTGGTAATCTCATTAAGCCAATGACTATAACTATAGCAACAACAAAAAAACATTCCATAATTACAACTAGGATCATTGGATGATATTGTCACTGTGAAAGTCATATTCGTCTCCACCCTTTTTATCCAACCAACAAGAGCCATTTCCTTTGTATTTGTTAACATAAGCACAAACTCACTGGATTGCTTATGTGCCGTCTTAGCTTTCATTAGTTTGTGCTTTCACTCTATTGCTTCCCTATTTTTTAAATGGACCATCATGTAAAGACACTAGCAGTTTCTATGCTTAGATACACAAAAATGCACCTTTTTATATATTCTCCATTTTGTGCTTCTCTATTCTCAAAATGCATTACTTATGTTAAGAAACTAGGAGTTTTAATGATTAGTTACTAAGGGCCACATCCTTTTTTTATTCTCTGGCTTTAGACAGACTTTCTGTAGCCTGAGGCTGAAGCCTCTTGCTGACCCAGCACTTAGTCTTCTCCTCTAGCGCCCTATAAGGGCTTCAGCAAGCTTTGTTTTCAACACTTTAAAACTTCATATTTTTCTCACTATTTAATGGTTTTATTCACAATGTGCTAAAAGATGCACAAAAAAAAGTATGACACATTTTTATTTAAGGCTTAGTTTTCAGTCAGAACTCTGGCGTTTTGGAAGAAATTAGACACTCTACTGACACCAACAGCCCACATTGAGGCTGACTGACCTAAGATTATATGAAATATCAAGACATTTTTGCAAAGAGGGCAGCATAAAGCTATTCCCACCAAAACTGAACCACTTAAAATCTCATTCATCTTATGACTTATCTTCCAATTTTACTTTAACTAATCTAATATAAATATTTGTACTATTTTCTTTCCGTAATCACTTTGAAATGAATACATTTTTGACTAATTGAAATATCTGACATTTCTAACCCATTTACACTAGCATGTCATTTAAGGCTTCCTTTTTCTTAATCAAGAACAGAAAGCACATTGCAGGCAAATGAAACCCATGTGATCCCAAAACTAAAAAACAGGAAATCTGAAACAATGAAAAGTTATTTGAACTTCAAGGCAATTGTCTGAAGCCACAAGGAAATGTAGTATAAAAACAAGTGAGCATGTTTTTATGCAGAGCAAATAAAGCATTGAAGCATGGACATTTCTCCTGACTACACATTTCAGATTGGGACACTGCAACGCATTTAAAAGAACTGCAGAATATTTAAAAGATCATGGCAGAAATAGACACAACAAGCATATTGTTCATCGTTTCCTGAGGCTGACTGATTAGGAGGAAAGGGGGAGTCTGGCTGACTGTAAATGCTGCAGTGATTGTAAGCAGCTCATCCAAGTGAGAGTACAAAGCTGTTACATTCGGCAGAACTTGACACAAGCTTGCTGCTGCATTCTCTGTAATATTTACACAGTTACATGAAGAGTAGCAATTGAGTGCACTGTCAGTTTTACAACACAAATGAGGAGGTCCCAGGTTTTGTCTAGTAAGTAAGTACAGCAAGTAATGTTTATTTATAAAGCACTTTTCACAGACATAAAGGTCACAAAGTGCTTCACAAAATTACAATACAAATAAAAATACATTTACAATTACAGTCACAAAAGACATGGTCATAAAACCACCCTTAATGAAAATGCTTTCTTAAACAAAGAGGTTTTCAGTTCGCTATTGAAAACATTAAAAGAATCAAGTAAGTGCAAGGAAAACGGAAGATCGTTCCTGAGCATCGTCACGACCACCTGAAAGGAGCGATCTCCCCCAGTCCTGTAACAAGTACGAGGGACCATGACCAAATTCCGGTCCGGAGACCTCAGCCTTCAAAAGGGGGTATAAAGACACAACAATGTAGGAGTAAGCCTGACTGTCAAAGGCCCTAAAGGTAAGCACCAGGATTTTAAACTGGAACCCAAAAGAGACTAGGAGCCAATGAAGAGCGTTTAGAATCGGCGTAATATGAGCCTTTTTGTTTTTATGAGTCAGTAACCTCACCACAGAGTTCTGAATCTGCAGAAGATGAGACAACTCCTTTTTGTTTAGGCATAAGAATAGACTGCTACAGTAATCTAAATAGGAAGAAACAAAGGCATGGATAATCATTTCAATATCATCTCTGGACACAATTGTTCTAAGTTTAGAGATGTTCCTCAGTCGGTAAAAACAGTTCCTTGTCAGCAGTTTTGAGTAGTGCTCTAAGGACAATGTTATGTCAAAGATAAGGCCTAGATTTCTAAGGCTTGGTTTAGCAGTCAAACTCAAGTTGCCCAGTTACATACAAAGGGTATATAACTTCGACAAAGTCTCTTCATATCACGTACGTTATTATTCCAAGGACACGTTACTTTACAACTCACCAGATTAAATCTTACAGGTGCTACCTGATCTAAAATGAGCTCACAGTGGCTCTTAAAGCTATGAAGGAGGCTGTCAACATCATGAAATTCCAACCACAATTTGGAATTAAACAGAGAGGAGAAACTAGCTGCAGTGTTCTCAGTGATGATACGCCTCTGTGACCAAAACTCCCTGGACACATGCTCAGGACTGGAGATTAAATCAAATAAAACAAAATAATGGTTACTCATGGGGATATATCCTCAACAAAAAGATTGGCAACATTGTGTATTAATAGTGGATGTATTATCAGCATTTGACTTATTTGTACAGCATCATGCAGTAAACTTATAAAACTGCAATGTGTATTGTAAAATCTCACCTTAGAAAAAGCTGTAAAATATGTCCACAGATTCATCGACGTGGAAAGCATTTATAAATTTTGACTTTTTCACATCACAATGATGCTACAACTAGAATAGGCATATATTTAACTCAGACTTCATACAATAAACTAACTGAAAGTAGTAGATAGTTATAAGTTAAGATTATTATAATTATTATTATTATAATGTTCTACAAATGAACATGTATAAAAGATCTGTCATGTGTCTTTATTGAGATTCTCTGATTTATTATGAAGACGCATAGTAAATTATTTATTTTAATTCACCTAGTTTCCTCTTTCATCCAAAATCCTTTTCTTAATCTAAATCTAATGAGTGAGAGTCCCCAACTTTTTGTTTCATGCAAAGGATTTAAATTACAAAACAGATTGGACTCGACTAACAATGGTACATTCCTAGTTCTAATTTCAGATTGACTGAATATATTTAGTCATGAGAAAGAAGGTATAAACTGGTTTGAAACTAATCTAATATTGAACTTTCTATTTTTGAAAACTGAGACTTCTTTACCTTTGTATTTTCAGAGAATCTTCTTTCACCCTGATCACAGTGAATCTGTGTTCTGTTCCTAAAACGATCACTTTGGTCCCTGAAAGAAAGTCACTCATACCTGTTGTGTTGGTGCAGGTGTAAATGTTTGACTTAGTTGAAAATCAAAATATTTTCAACAAAGCACTAAAGTCCACTTGATTTGTTTTTCTTCTCTTTTAAGCATTTATGGTCTTTTTGCTAAGCACTAACACTGTGGGAAAAAGTGGGTTAAATACAAAACATTTATATTAATTTATTTTGTAATACTATTTGATACAGAAGAGGATTAGGTCCACTG
Source organism: Cyprinodon tularosa (assembly GCF_016077235.1). Lineage (NCBI taxonomy): Eukaryota > Metazoa > Chordata > Actinopteri > Cyprinodontiformes > Cyprinodontidae > Cyprinodon > Cyprinodon tularosa. Next base: position 1,724,084 of record NW_024039063.1, on the reverse strand, counting down.
GAAAAAAAAAGTTAACTGATTTTAAAATTTTATTTCAGTTTAATATGGGAAAAAAGTCAGAATTCTGACTTTTTTCTAAGAATTCTGACTTTCATCTCATAATTCTGACCTTTTTCTCAGAATTCTGACAGCTAACAAACATGTTGGCATCAAACCATAGCCTTGTTTGTTTTAGAGAATAGCTCTCCTGTTTTAATCACCTTCTGCTCTTCCATTAATGAAATAGCATCACCGGGGACCCCTCAGGCACAAAAGTCGCCTAATTCCATAATTTTTCACCAGTGTGTTACTGGTCCTCCCAAACAACTCATATCTTTTTCAGTGAAGATGACTGTTCCCATATGTCTTCCTTCATGGGGCCCATAGATCCAAAATTCTGAGATTGAAGTCAGAAGTCTGAGAAAAAAGTCATAATTCTAAGATTAAAGTCAGAATTTTGAGAAAAAAGCCAGAATTCTAACTTTTTCCCATGTTAAACTGAAATAAAATTTAAAAATCTGTTAACTTTTTTTCAATTGCCCAAATACTCTTCCGTAATTTGAAAAGGTTACATATTGTTTTAATATACTTGATTAAGCAATATATACTATGAATAATATGAAATTTGATTGCTTTCAATATTAGCTTTTTTAGATTCCCATTTCCCTTCTATGTGTTTCTTCCTTAAGAATGCAGTGACTAAGATGTGTATATAAAGTTTAAACTCCAAACAAATTAATTAATAGCATCGGGAAGACCTGTAGCGCCAGCAGTCCTCCCGTGTCTGGTGACGATTTTCCTTCCTCTCCCACCCAGAGGAGGCTGAGCTTCAGCAACACTTTGCTTTGACCGTGTCCAGTGTGTTGGTAGTCTACCTTCTCTGAAAAGCTGCTCTTTTAACAAACACGTGTTCTTTTTACAGCAGACCGCGAGCTTTGGAATACATTACGCGTAAAAACGCGCGTTGCGGTTACGCACAGACACCGCTTTAGGTGTGAAGCTCTGAAAGTTCGCCTGTAAACTGAGTTTGTGACCAAGAGGTTTTCCTTTTCCAATGTGGATTATTCAAACCATGGGTGTCTTTTGGGTGATACTCTGCTTCTGTAAATTATCAGGTGAGTGACAATATATCTAAGATGACTCTCTCACGGCTGTTAATCTCAGTAAATGTTTGTTTTATGTTTTCAGAAAACAGTTATTCTTTCTACAGTGTGGCTTTGATATAAATGTCTGATTTAAAGTCATTTACATTTTTGTATTTAAATCTTGTTTTAAACCTAGGCGACTTTAAAGCGCTACGTGATAGAGTTTAGTTCAATAAACCCTCAGGGAGAAGGGAAGCTCATCCGTGTTTCCTGCGATTGTTCAATGGTTTCTGTGGTTTTAGATATAGGGAGAAGGAATGTTGCACTAACTGACCTTTGATGTGTTTTGCAAGATTGAAACTCTATCTGATGTCAGTTTAATAATAAGTATGAGTCTTTTGCTTTAGTATTTAGAAAATTTTATGAGTTAAGGTTTGTCCAAATAAGATCCTAAATAGCTGGGTTTACAGTTTTCTTGTATCTTAGAGTCAAGCAGCTGAGGGGGTTCTCCTATGAACATCTCAGAATACATCTCTAACAAATACAACTGACACAGGAGTTTTTAAAACAAAAGCTGCCTGCAGTGAATCCATTAATTTCCCGCGATTCAATTATCTGTGTTGCCAGGTCTGTTGGAGCTAGGAATCGAAGTGACATCAAACATTTGTACTGCATGCATGGAAGGTTCATATTAAATCATTTGCAGAATTCTGCAGACTCACAGTGTTTAATATGTTGTTTTAATATTTGAGTCGTTAGTAGTAATAACTTTTTTAAATTATCATCTTGTCCTGCATGTATTCAGTCACATCATTGATAAGGTTGGCCGTCAGACGGAATAGGTTAGAAAAATACCTTTTCTCCCACAGTAGGTGTGATAATGGCAACAGAAAATAATCAAGTAAACAGCAAATGCATGAGGTACATACAACACTTTTACAATAAATGTTAAAGGAACTAAGGATTAAAATTAAGCCTTACACTAGACAAAACAAACATCACAAAAAATAGGCAATACTTTGAAGTTAAAAGTAAAAAACAAAAATTCTTTAGGTGAAAAACTGAAATGTTTAAAAATAAAAGATGAGGAACACAGCGTTCACTTTACAGAATGATCTGAAAACCATACAGTAAACACTATTATTGAATCAATTATCCTTTTTGTATAGGATGGAAGCTTATGGAATGGATTTTGTTCCATTATTTTTTGCAGGCAAAAGACACCTTTCTTTTATCATTTCACAAGAAATGGTAAAGAAAACACATTTTGTAAATTGAAATCTAAGTTTTAAATTTAATTATTTAAACTCTACAGATTTTAATTTCCTTTTTGTATTCCTCTTTTTCAGATCTTGTTTTATAATTGTTTCTCAAAAAGGTTTTTCAAAATTTCATTTGTGCATTGCATTTTTTTATGTCAATTTACAAAATAGGTTTTTCTTTTTTCTTTTCATTTACCAAACATGTTATTTGTTTACAAAAGTAACAAAACAGAATTTACTATGAGTCTGTATATATATTAGTTCTGCTCTGAAACAGTGTTATGCATGGCCCAATAATGATATTTTTTTGTTACATACCTTTTCTTCCACTATCTGCACTGTCTCTGGGGGTACCCTAGGACAGAGCTGGCTCTCCTAGCCAACATTCTTTCTGAGGTGCAGTGAAGCAGCATTTCCAGCTTACCCAACTTTTCAGCTTCTGACGCACAATGGTACAAGAGTAGACTGATGACCCAACTCATTGGTTGGGTAAATGAACATTTCAACAAAATCTATGAATGGATGTTATTTAATTACAAATATTGCAATGCAGCATTTTGGATTAGCTGCAGCTGTCTGATGGACTTTTTAGGCAAATCTGTGAAGACTGTTGGAATCAATCAAAGTCTGATTTTGTCAATCTTGGCACGGGGGGGACATGTAGCCTGCTTTTTTTACTGTCCAAAAACAATGTTACACCACAGTACAAAGACTATCGTCGAGCTCTAGGAACAAGCCAAAAACCGCAGCTCAAGCTGAAGCACTCTTCCCTGGGTTAAGAACGACCACAAGCTCCCAATTGGCCCTCTGTCTTTTCTTTTGTGTTTGGCTGTCACCACTGTCACTCCTGAGAAGATCACTTTACAAAGATGTAATGCCACTGATTTGCGTCTGTGATTGGACAGTCAAAGTGCTGCTATTCATGTATGCACCTTTAACTGTCCATATACTGAATTGTGCTTTACAGTACAAATAAAATTGCCTTGCCTCGCCTTGCCTTGCAGATGTCCTATGCACTACCGTAATTAGAACTGTAGCGTTGCAAGCCTTTACCTCTGCTTTCTGGTATGTCTTGGATTTTTGAGATATCTTAATCGGTCCAGGAGTTACAGTCTTGTAGAAAAACGTGGGTCTGCAAAAGACGACAGCTGGTGAGGGAGTCTGCTACTATAAATTAGGTATTTTTTCTTTTGGGTCATGTAATCTAGATAGGTTGTAATATAAGATTTATCAATTTAGACAAATCTTTAAATTGGTGTTGTGTGTGTGTGTGTGTTTTGTGTGTGTGTTTGGTTATGAGACTTGCAGCCAGGATGTCTGAAAAAGAAATAGAGAGATAAGAGACTTCTTTAAAGCTGAAGTATAAATTACATTCAAAGACATGTGTAACACCCCTCCTAAAACATCTTAACTAGCTCCATAAAGCAGCACCACATTTTAAAGCTCCAATAACCTTGTAAAGTGTATTTGCTTTATTAAAAAGTTCTGATAAATCAAATGTAATATTGTTACATATGATTATTATCATCAAAAATAACAAATACAATATATAGATGTGATTTTATATATCCAAGTTCATAATAATTGTAAAACTATATGTTTGTAATCTACATGGATTGTTGCATCCCAAATTGTCCAAGTGTTTATGTCATACATCCATATATTTTGTCAGCAGAGGGATAGCAGAGATGCAAGAGAAAGTGGAGGAAACAGACATAGAACTATTAGAAACCACACTTAACTTATATATGATAGTTATATTAAAAATTACTTGAGTCCCCCCACTTATGTAATCAAAATTTCGTTCATGCATCAGTCTATAAATTCTGTATTCACTGTCTGTACCCCTAGTTGTATGTAATATGGGTGACTATTGCGGAGTCACCTGAGAGCCTCTGAAGGTGGCAGGTTGTGGAGCTGATGGAGAATTCTCCATTTTAGAGGAAGAACAGCTGTGTTACCAGCACAGTTCCCTTTGGTGCTCTATTGCTGAAGACCAATAGGGTCAGACACACAGCCTCATGTCCTCACATACTGTGGGTGTCCATGAGGTAAGCAAGTATCCACTGGGACAAATGTGGTACTAACTCATCTGGCTTGTCCCTCAGGAGTTCTGGTTGAATGTTGTTTTAAAAAATCACTGGATTAATGAGATATCTGCAGTTCCTCCAGGGTTGTCCAGGTTGGTCAAGACTAGATGCAGGAGGTAGATTATTGTTTTACCCTGATTCATGGCTGGTAGGCAAACTGAATCAGACCCAATGAAGACAATCTTCACCAGGTGTTAAGATTGTTGAGGACTAACCTCTCAAGGGTCTTCATCAAAAACAACATTGCAACATGCTATTGGCTTGTAGTTGCTGAGGTATTTTAGGTGTGCAGTCTAGGCACTGGCACCAAACAGGAGATCTTCTATAGCTGTGAGACCTGCCCCAGCTTCAAACTGTTGTTAAAGAAGTGTGCCATAATGCCACGAAACTGATCCATGCACGTCCTTACTGTAGGAGTAGAGAGGTTGAGTCATTGCTATGAATCAAGAGATGTGCAGACCTGGCAAGAAGAGCAGGCGTTCATCAAAGGTGAGGGATTTTCAGCTTGTAAGGCTGGGTTGAGGGAGGGGGACGTGGCTGTCCAAACCTGAAAATTTACTGATTCCGCTTTTTCTCCAACTTTCTAACCTGTGCTTGTTTTCAGTTGTTTTTAAACACCAATGATGTTATTTTGCTGCAGGTGGTTTTACGTCTTCTCTCAATTTGTGTTTATTATTACATCTCATATCTTTTCTCTCAGTTGCATGAATGAATGAAAGAATAATGAATGAATAGGAATTTAGTTCAGACAATTTTGACAAACAAGAAACAACAACAAAAAATCAACCAAATACTCACAAAAGAGACTAGTTAACATAAACCAAACCAAACACCAATTTTCTAACTACAGTAACTATATTCACCTGAATATAAATAGAAACAAAACCCTCTACCAAATAAACCTGTCAGTGTATAGAGCCAGAAAAATTACACTGAATAATGGAAATTGTCTGAAAAAGGGTATGGATACATAAAGCTTATTTTTCATACCCCCTCTCCCTCTAACTTCACTTAAATTAACTTAAAGTAGAGTAACCTTCCTGTTAAACAGTTTTTTGTTTAATATTCACACAAAAAAAAAAAAAATAAATAAAAATAACCCCAAATCCAGCACTCTGAGACTGTACACCAAGCGTAGCGAGGGAGGCCGAGGGCTAGTGAGTGTCAAGACCACTGTCCAGGATGAAACAACTAAGATCCAGGAGTACATCAGAAAGATGGCCCCCAAAGACAAATGGCTTGGTGAATACCTCAGGCAGGAGAAAACCGAAAGTGAGGACAAGAAAGAGGACGGAGAACCATCATGGAGGGACAAGCCGCTGCACGGCGTATACCACAGACAAATAGAAGAACTGGCTGGTATCAAAAAATCCTATCAGTGGCTGGAAAAGGCTGGACTGAAAGACAGCACAGAGGCACTAATCATGGCAGCACAAGAACAGGCACTCAGTACAAGATCAATAGAGGCCAGGGTCTACCACACCAGGCAGGATGCAGACTGTGCAAAGATGCCTCTGAAACAATACAGCACATAACAGCAGGGTGTAAAATGCAGGCAGAAAGTGCATACATGGAATGCCACAACCAGGTAGCTGTCATAGTGTACAGGAACATCTGCCATGAGTATGGGCTGGAAGTCCCAAGGTCAAAATGGAAGACACCTCCTAAGGTAGTTGAGAATGACCGAGCTAAGATCCTATGGGACTTCAAGATCCAGACTGACAAACAGGTGATGGCTAACCAACCAGACATCGTGTTGATCGACAAACAGCAGAAGAAGGCAGTAGTGATAGATGTGGCAATCCCAAGCAACAGCAACATCAATAGGGAAGAACACGAGAAGCTTGAGAAATACCAAGGGCTGAAGGAGGAGCTAGAAAAGATGTGGAAAGTAAGAGCAGCAGTGGTGCCAGTGGTAATTGGAGCACTGGGGGCTGTGACCCCCAAACTGGGAGAGTGGCTACAGCAGATTCCAGGTAAAACATCAGAGGTCTCTGTCCAGAAGAGCGCAGTCCTAGGAACAGCTAAGATACTGCGCAGAACCCTCAAACTCCCAGGCCTCTGGTAGAGAACCTGAGCTTGAGGATGACACATACCACCCCACGAGGGGTGAGAAAATGTGACAACTAAAAATCCTAATATGTTCTCCTGTAATGCAGGTGCAGTGATGGACCTGACGATGACCTCAACAGCAAAGGTCACCAGTCCCAGTCACTTTACCATCTCCTGCATCAACGGAGAAAACAGCCCTACTGAGGTCAACCTGACAATCAAGAGAGATAAGAGGATTTTCTCATCAGGACATACAACTTTTAAAGTGCACAAAGAATCTCACAGGGTTGTTGTGGCAAAGGATTTTGACCATTTTGACAATATTGGAATCTTCTATTGTGAAACCACTCAGGAGAACCCACGACTTAGGCTAACAATGATAAACAACGTTATTAATGGTATTTTCAGTTTTAGGAATTCCGGATTTGATGTATGTGTTTATTCACCATGCTAAAAATAACTTGTCTTTAATGTATTTTTTTTAGCTAATTTTATTCCAGAACACCTTACCGTGACTGTTAACAGGGGGGAGACAGCAAACATTAATATGATGATGCTGGAAACTGAAAGGAGGGATGTAACCTGGAAATATAATGGTAAGGAAGCACGCAAAAACTGCAGGAAGAAAATTAAAACCGCCTGACAAAATTCTTCCAGAAAATGAAAACCAAGTCTTCAGTCTACAGTGCATCATATTTTTTTCTTAATGTTTTGCAAAGGAAACTTTTACTATACTACTCACTGGATTGAAGTGACAGACCAAACTGCTACGCTTACCTTGCCGAATACAACTTTGGCCCATCAAGGCATCTACAGTGCCAGCTATGTTGGGGACACACCCCTTAAAGGAGCCTGGATGAGACTTATCATCAGAGGTTTGTTAAATCTTTGCATCTTCACACTGAATAACACCAGTTTCTTCAAATAGCATAATTGGGTGAAAATGTAAGGTTGCTCTTATGTATGTGTGATAAGACAATCAGTGGTCTGTATGAATTCTATTGACAGTGAGACTTAAAAAATAATTTTTACCCATGTACTTTTACACACTTTTCTATGGAAGCCCGTTTCCGCCACTCTGTAAAAAAAAAAAAAAAAAACTATCTCAATATAATGAGATAGTATCTCATTATAATGAGATAGTATCTCAATATATTGAGATAGTATCTCATTATAATGAGATAGTATCTCAATATAATGAGATAGTATCTCATTATAATGAGATAGTTTTTTTTTTTTTTTTTTTAGCAATTTTTTAAGTTAAAATTGAGTATTTTTGGTCAATAGCTCCCAGGTCATGTGACCTATTGATGCAAAATCAGTGTGTAATTGTTCTACTAGTCTCTGTAGATGGGGCACACTCATTTGTTTTTCATTTTAACTCTTTTTTTATTTTTTAGCAATTTTTTAAGTTAAAATTGAGTATTTTTCGTCAATAGCTCCCAGATCATGTGACCTATTGACCCAAAATCAGTGTGTAATTGTTCTACTAGTCTCTGTAGATGGGGCACACTCATTTATTTTTCATTTTAACTCTTTTTTTTATTTTTTACAAATTTTTTAAGTTAAAATTGAGTATTTTTCGTCAATAGCTCCCAGGTCATGTGACCTATTGACCCAAAATCAGTGTGGAATTGTTCTACTAGTCTCTGTAGATGGGGCACACTTATTTGTTTTTCATTTTAACTCTTTTTTTTATTTTTTACAAATTTTTTAAGTTAAAATTGAGTATTTTTCGTCAATAGCTCCCAGGTCATGTGACCTATTGACCCAAAATCAGTGTGGAATTGTTCTACTAGTCTCTGTAGATGGGGCACACTTATTTGTTTTTCATTTTAACTCTTTTTTTATTTTTTAGCAATTTTTTAAGTTAAAATTGAGTATTTTTGGTCAATAGCTCCCAGGTCATGTGACCTATTGACGCAAAATCAGTGTGAAATTGTTCTACTAGTCTCTGTAGATGGGGCACACTCATTTGTTTTTCATTTTAACTCTTTTTTTATTTTTTAGCAATTCTTTAAGTTAAAATTGAGTATTTTTGGTCAATAGCTCCCAGGTCATGTGACCTATTGATGCAAAATCAGTGTGAAATTGTTCTACTAGTCTCTGTAGATGGGGCACACTCATTTGTTTTTCATTTTAACTCTTTTTTTATTTTTTAGCAATTTTTTAAGTTAAAATTGAGTATTTTTCGTCAATAGCTCCCAGGTCATGTGACCTATTGACCCAAAATCAGTGTGAAATTGTTCTACTAGTCTCTGTAGATGGGGCACACTCATTTGTTTTTCATTTTAACTCTTTTTTTTATTTTTTACAAATTTTTTTAGTTAAAATTGAGTATTTTTCGTCAATAGCTCCCAGGTCATGTGACCTATTGACCCAAAATCAGTGTGAAATTGTTCTACTAGTCTCTGTAGATGGGGCACACTCATTTGTTTTTCATTTTAACTCTTTTTTTATTTTTTAGCAATTTTTTAAGTTAAAATTGAGTATTTTTGGTCAATAGCTCCCAGGTCATGTGACCTATTGACGCAAAATCACTTGGAAATTGTTCTACTAGTCTCTGTAGATGGGGCACACTCATTTGATTTTCATTTTAACTCTTTTTTTATTTTTTAGCAATTTTTTAAGTTAAAATTGAGTATTTTTCGTCAATAACTCCCAGGTCATGTGACCTATTGATGCAAAATCAGTGTGAAATTGTTCTACTAGTCTCTGTAGATGGGGCACACTCATTTGTTTTTCATTTTAACTCTTTTTTTTTTTTTAGCAATTTTTTAAGTTAAAATTGAGTATTTTTGGTCAATAGCTCCCAGGTCATGTGACCTATTGACCCAAAATCAGCATGAAATTGTTCCACTAGTCTCTGTAGATGGGGCACACTCATTTGTTTTGCATTTTAACTCTTTTTTTATTTTTTACCACATATGGACACCCTTATGCTTGAACATGGTGTTCGTTATGGACAATCCATGACGAGCACAGAGGTCCAACAACAGAACACCACTCGAGTTCAGATCGGGGCGACCATTCCTCCCAACCATGCCCCTCCAGGTCTCACTGTCATTGCCCACGTGAGCGTTGAAGTCTCCCAGCAGAACAAGGGAGTCCCCAGGAGGGGCACCCTCCAGTTCTCCCTCTAAGGACTCCAAGAAGGGTGGGTAATCTGAACTGTTGTTTGGCCCGTTAGCACAGACAACAGTCAGAACCTGTCCCCCCACCCTTAGACGGAGCCCTCTCGTTCACCTGGATGAACCCCAACGTACAGGCCCGAGATGGGGGGCAAAAAGTATGCCGACTCCTGCCCAGCGCCTCTCACTGTGGGCAACTCCAGAGTGGAAGTATGTCCAGCCCCTCTCAAGGAGACTGGTTCCAGAACCAGAACCATACGTCGAGGTGAGACAGACTATTTCTAGCCGGAACCTCTCAGCCTCACACACTAGCTCCGGTCCCTTCCCACCAGCGAGGTGACATTCCACATCCCAAGAGCCAGCTTCTGCAGCCGAAGATCGGACCACCAGGGTCCCCTCCCCCGGCCAGCACACATTGCATACGACCCTTATGGCCCCTGTCACGGGTGGTGGGCCCATGTAACGGGGGACCCAACAATTCACACTGATTTTGGGTCAATAGGTCACATGACCTGGGAGCTATTGACAAAAAAATACTCAATTTTAACTTAAAAAATTGGTAAAAAATAAAAAAAGAGTTAAAATGAAAGACAAATGAGTGTGCCCCATCTACAGAGACTAGTAGAACAATTTCACACTGATTTTGGGTCAATAGGTCACATGACCTGGGAGCTTTTGACCAAAAATACTCAATTTTCACTTAAAAAATTGCTAAAAAATAAAAAAAAGAGTTAAAATGAAAAACAAATGAGTGTGCCCCATCTACAGAGACTAGTAGAACAATTTCACACTGATTTTGGGTCAATAGGTCACATGACCTGGGAGCTATTGAAGAAAAATACTAAATTTTAACTTAAAAAATTGCTAAAAAATAAAAAAAGAGTTAAAATGAAAAACAAATAAGTGTGCCCCATCTACAGAGACTAGTAGAACAATTTCACACTGATTTTGGGTCAATAGGTCACATGACCTGGGAGCTATTGACGAAAAATACTCAATTTTAACTAAATAAATTGGTAAAAAAAAAAAAAAAAAAAGAGTTAAAATGAAAATCAAATGATTATGCCCCATCTACAGAGACTAGTAGAACAATTTCCAAGTGATTTTGCGTCAATAGGTCACATGACCTGGGAGCTATTGACCAAAAATACTCAATTTTAACTTAAAAAATTGCTAAAAAAAATAAAAAAAAGAGTTATAATGAAAGACAAATGAGTGTGCCCCATCTACAGAGACTAGTAGAACAATTTCACACTGATTTTGGGTCAATAGGTCACATGACCTGGGAGCTATTGACGAAAAATACTCAATTTTAACTAAAAAAATTGCTAAAAAATAAAAAAAAAAGGAGTTAAAATGAAAAACAAATGAGTGTGCCCCATCTACAGAGACTAGTAGAACAATTTCACACTGATTTTGGGTCAATAGGTCACATGACCTGGAAGCTATTGACGAAAAATACTCAATTTTAACTTAAAAAATTGCTAAAAAATAAAAAAAAACTATCTCATTATAATGAGATACTATCTCATTATATTGAGTTACTATCTCATTATATTGAGTTACTATCTCATTATAATGAGAAACTATCTCATTATATTGAGTTACTATCTCATTATAATGAGAAACTATCTCATTATATTGAGATACTATCTCATTATAATGAGATACTATCTCATTATATTGAGTTACTATCTCATTATATTGAGATAGTTTTTTTTTTTTTTACAGAGTGGCGGAAACGGGCTTCCATACTTTTCTTCACACAACCACCAGAAAGTCAAATTTAATGGCAACATCTTCTATTTATGTTGCCAATAGAAAGTAATGTCCTCTGATGATGTTAATTTTTCATCTTTTTTTTTTGCTCTTAGCTTATGTCTGTGTATTATATACTGTACAATAGTGGACTTGGCGGTAGCAACTTAGTAAAAGTACTGATACTCATAGTTAAATCTATTCATATATACAAGATATACAGGAATAAATTAATCAAAAATACAAATGATCTAAACATGAATATAATAGTAAATTACATAATAATAATAATAATGTGAATATTTAACATGTATGGAATATTTTAACTAATGCTCTCAGGAAATGACTCAAATAAATTAATATACTATATTTTATAAGAAAAAATTTAGATGTTCATGTTGTGTTCGTAGTGGAGAGTGGCAGCCTAGTGGTTAGGACAATGTGCTTGGAATCCAGACATCCTGAGTTCAAGCCCCACTCCCGTAGACTGCTGCTCTGGGTCTCTGAGCAAGACTCTTAACCTCACACTGCTCCCCGGGCACCGCACAATGGCAGCCCACTGCTCTCCAAGGGGATGGGTTAAATGCAAAGCGTTAATTTCATTGCTCTGTACTTGAGACAGTGTAATGGCAATAACAAAATTCAAAAGCTGGGGGGGGGGAAAAAGAAAACCTAGTGGGTGAGAAATTCAACAAGCATTTTGAAATTTGTTGGCCCAAAAGAGCAGAAAAAGATTCTTGATACTGGAACAACAGAGTGTGGCAATAAGGTATTCATAAAAAGCAGCACAACTTATTGTTTCCTGCACCAGTTTAGAAGGAAATAATCAAAGCTTTCGTTAAAAAATGTAGAAATAAAAAGTACACAGACTTAAATGACATTCATATGACAGTCAAAATAATTGTTAATGCTATTCTAAAAGCACTGATCCTTTTTTCTAAAATATCTTACCAAAACCGTAAAATTCAGAAAAAATTAAAACAGTAAAATTTGTATGTTTAACAAAACTATAAATATACACAAATTCACAAACTGTCGGACTATTTCTGTACTTCTACATTTTTGCAAGATTTTGGAAAAAAAAGTAATTAAAGCTGCACTATCTATAAACACAAGCTACTTTCTGAAAATCATTAAAAATATCCAACACAGGTATTTGTAGAATTAGTAGGTCTGTTTGTTGATCAAAATAAACATTTGACACAATTGATCAGATTATATTAATAAGGAAATTAGCACTATGGTGTATTGGGGGCAGTTAGGGAGTGGATAAAGATAAATTTCAGCAGCAGGCAACAATATGTAAAAATGGCAGATAATCAGTCATCCCAAAAAAGTTTAAAAAAAAAAAACAATCCACCACAAATGAGTATGACCCGGATGACTGAGAATCTTCTCCAGTTTTGTAAGTCATCATGCTGGGACGCTGCTGTTGGTGTTTCTCAGGGGTCAGTATTGGGACCAATACTGTTTATCTCCACATAAATTACATATTTAAAGATATTCAGATTATTTTGTTGGCAAATTACACATATTTTCTTTACAGTCCAGAGCTTACGGCAACTCCTGGATGATCCTGGATGATATCAAACCGGAGATGAATAAGATAAAAGAAAAATGGTTAAAAAACAAAACACATTTTCCTTTAATCTAAGAAAAAAAACCAAGTTAATGCTAGTTGGAAATTCGAGAGGAAATATAAATGTCAAAATAGATGGAGTATAGGTGAACCAAGAAAATTAAACCTAGATATAAACAGCCAGCTTGCATCATACAAAAAATAAATTGTGCTCAGACAAATATGGTAAGAATATGCACCTCAGTGAATACAGTATAATTATGGAACAAATCCAGTATTGAATTAAAGCAATGTCTAAGCATGAGACTGTTTAGAAACAAGCTCAAACAGGTTTTCTTAAAAATATCTGAGATGGAAGAACGGTGTTGAACATCAGGGAGTTCTCTTAGTCTCTGTATGTGGGTGCATACATATTTTTCGCAATGAAGATGAATGAAGATGTGTGTACGTACCTTTGAAGGTGCAAATCTTTTATATTTACATACATTTAGTTGCTTCTCTGATTGATTTTTGGAGCAGTATGGACTCCTAAGTTACTTAAGAAATGGAAATATTTCTATTGTTACGGAATATAGGAAGATGAAGGGGTATGATTACATAAGTTTACCTTCTTCATACCCCTTTTTGGACAGAAGCTCTAAATTATATATATATATAACAATTATATATCTCAATAAAAAAATATTTACTTGATCATTTTTTTTTTACAGTTCTTTTTTTTCTGGAATAAAGCTGTTTATTCATTCATTCAATAATTTATGTAATTAATACTCCTAATCAGTTACTGATGCCATGTAGTAACACTAAGACATACACTACAGTTGACAAAGAAACAGCATCCATGATTAGAATAAGTAGCCTACAATAAAAAAAAATCAAAAACACAGACACATCTTTTGTTTTTTATCAATAAAATGTGAGTTCAATGAAAAGTTTTTTTATCACCTGCCTAAAGTCAGTTATTTTCAAAAGTCTACATGTATTTCAATGTGATTACATTTTATCCATATCAAAAAGATATGAAGTCACAAAAAAAGTCTTATATGAAAGATTTTCTTAGGTTTTTTTTTTTTATCTTTACTGCAGAATGTCCAAGAAACAAGTGGGGTCCTCGCTGTAACAGAGACTGCCCAGACTGTCTTAATGGTGGAGTTTGTCATGATTTTTATGGGGACTGTGTCTGCCCTCCTGGTTTTATGGGGACACGCTGTGAAACAGGTCTGTACTATGCTTAGTTGTTTAGATAAAGAACATACAGTTAATGAAACTGGCTTTAATTTCTTCTAAACAGCTAAACAGCTGTTCTTTATAAATATCTTATGATCTGTAAAGTTTTTGATTGCTGTTTTTACTGTAATGCAACTGACAAATATGTTCAGAAGAATAAATAAGCAAAAAGCAGCTTTTTTTCCCAGCCACATATCTAGATTGATTACAGTCTTTGTGTTTTGTAAGATATTAAAGAGATGATGCAGCACAGATTTAGAAATACAAATAAATGCTCTTGTGATTTTACCTCCACTGATGGTGAACAGCCTGCAGGGAAGGAATGTTTGGGAGAAACTGCCAAGAGTCCTGCAGAACTGACCCGAATAGAACCTGCAAAGGGATTCGCTTTTGCCTCCCAGACCCTTACGGCTGTTCATGTGCCAGCGGCTGGTCTGGGAAGCACTGTGAAGAAGGTTGACTTAACTTCACTCCACTTAGAATTTTAGATCATAATTCATATATATGCATTTTAAGTGTTGTTTATGTGTTTTCTTTTTTTTAGCTTGTTTTAATGACACATATGGGCCAGACTGTCGGTTGAGCTGCAAATGCCAGAATGGAGGATTTTGCAACCGTTTTATTGGATGTCAGTGTCCAACAGGATGGAGAGGACAAAACTGTGAAAAGTCGGGTGGGCATCATAACTAATACATTAAACCTTTATGTAAAAAAAAAAAAAAAACATATGTTGCATTGTAATAATCTACAACAGTGTTTTTCAACCCTGGTCCTCAAGGCACCCTGCCCTGCATGCTTTAGATGTTTCCCAGCTTTCACACACCTGTTCTCAATTGATAGCAGATTATCAGGCTTTGCTGAACTGCAATAATCTGAATCAGGTTTGCTGAACCTCAGAAATATCCAAAACATGCAGAGCAGGGTGCCTTGAGGACCAGGTTTGAAAAACACTGATCTACAACACATAAAAAAGTAGAGTTTTATATATATATATTTTAAATATTAAAAGAATATATATATTTAAGTTAAATCCATAAAAAACTGCTATTTTAAAGCTGGACCTTTAAGCTGCTAATTGGCTTCTTTTGTGTTGCTAAACATTTGATTTTAACCTGCTGGTTTTTATTTTAGGTATAAATTCTTAATCCTAATATTATTTTTTCTTTTTGCTGCTTCCTATCTGTTGTAGAAAGGGCTCCTCAGATTTTGGACTTGGATTGTAACCTAGAGTGTAATCTGAATTCCAGTCCCAAGGTCAAATGCTCAGCTACCGGAAACCCTTTACCCAGTCACAACAACTTTGAGCTGCGAAAGTTGGACAACACTGTTCTCAAGGTAGGTAGACCAGAAAGAAGCAAAGATAACATACTGAAGGCCTAGCAAATATAAACCTGGAAGAGATAAGGATGTATGAAATATAAAAATATAAAATGTATGCCTTGTGTGGGCACTGCCTATTCTATGATGTCCTATCAAAGCCACTGCAGCATATTATCACGCTACGTCTAAGAAATTAGGCTCCTCTGTAGGAAGGCTCAACAAACTCACTGGCTCAAACCATGATACTGTCACTACGTAAATCAGCTGTGAAAGGACCCACATCATCTCGAACTTGAGCGTAAATCGTTACACCGTGCCTCTAATTGCACCATTGGAAAGAGTGGGTGCTTGTTTACTTGGTAGATGCAGTGAGAACAAGTTAGGTGCTTTATGGGTGAGGCACGGTAACACTCAGGACCTTGTTTGTTTTTACGTGACTGGGGCGCTTTCAAATCAAAATTCTTGGAGAGACCTTCAATTAATTAACCTTTTTTTTTTGTTGTTGTTGTTGTTAGTTTGTTTTATAACACATCTTACCTTCAAACCAATATGGACCTCAAAAACTGATTGTGTCTTTGGTTTGGTTCCTGATTGTCAAAAAGCTGTCACATTCCTATGAAGTTTAAATAGTCCTGCTGCAAAATGTGTTTTGGAAAAAAAATTTATTAATTTCACATTCCGTACTACCTACCACTGTGTGTTAGATATTGCATTTAAAAGTTTGAAGTAAAACGATGTTCAGAAAAAAGGCTTACAAACCAACAGTGATATGCACAGTGATGGGCAGTAGTGCCGCTACATGTAGCGAAGCTATTAGTTTAACTACATTTTTCAGTAGCTTGACCGTAGCGTCGCTGCTTTATTTATCAAGTAACTTTCCAGTAGTGACGTTATTGTTTTTATCAAGTAGCGACGTAGCGTCCACAAATGCTACAAATTCCAGGGCAAAACTAAGTAATGAAACCAGGTTTTCTATTTTTGAAACAACAATTGGAGTTATTTGCTGGACATTCACGCATGAGCCTCTATTCTGCCTCTCCTGTCTGTGTCTACGAAACATGCGCATAAGCACTGCAGTGGAACTCAAAGAATGACACCCACAGACACACGCAGACACACACACAGGATGGAGGAGGAGACAGGAGCAGAGCGCCTTATCTTCAGAGATTTTGAAACTTGTTGAATCCTCTGATAAAAAGTACGTGTTCAGATGTTTTAAGGCTTATTTGCACAGATAGGTCTTTTTAGGTATGGAGGAACAGCTCTCCCATGTATAAAAATAAATACATAAATAAATACATGCTCAATAAATAAATAAACATTCAATTAATTACCCCCCAAAATACAATGAATAAATATGTAGGTAGAAATTAAGTTATACAGTGAGACATAAATGTATATATATCTCTTAATTAACTTCTTTATTTTTTCACCTTTTTTGTAAACAGTTTCATTTGTTACTTGAATCGACTGTTTAATTGAGGTCTGAAGAAGTTTTCTCTAAGGGAGACCCTAAAGAAATAAGATACCTTTTGTAGGGTTTTGTTTTTCCTAGAGATGTCCATTGAATGCAAACTCATAGCCATGTCTCGATGTGTAGAACACTATACAGTATCTTTCATTTGGTTCTAATAACAGCAGATTGTTTATTTTTTTTGTCTACTAGTAAATACTTTCTTTTTTTTATTATGCTGATCATAAAACAATTTTTACACTGTGTTATGTCATTGGCTGATCTTTAATAAATATTTTAACCAGTGTGTCAGACTCATTTTGAATTGTTATTAGGTTGGTACAACGTTAAGTAGCTTCTGATGTAGTTAAGCTTTCTTTAACACATTAGTGTAACTTAGCTTGCTATAATTCTTTAGGTGGTAGCTTTGGTGTAGTGAAGCTTAATTTATTGTTGAGTAACTGATAGGTTAGCTCACTACACTGGACAAGTAGCTTGCCCAACACTGGATATACAGTAATGGATTGTCATCTAGCAGTGCCTACACCACGCTTAAGACAATCCAGACAGTTTTCATGATTTGTTCCAAGATGGTGAAATGACCTACCAAGTGCTACAAGAATACCAGCATCCCTGTCTATCTTCAGGAAACTCCTAAAAACCCACCTCTTCAAAGAGCATCTCCCGTTGTAACTCTTACCCATAGCTCTGTACCTCTCTACTACTCTTTCTGCACTTCCCTCTATCTCTTTGCTGTCACCACTGATTCTGAGTGGGGAATTTCCTCTAGAGAACTTATCGTCATATCGATGATAACTGTAACATTTGGTTAACTTTGTAAGTCGCTTTGGTTAAAAGCGTCTGCTAAATGCATAAACATAAACAATGCATGAACAAATACAGTAAAGACAGCATCCGAACCTTAAAAATTGAAATAAGAAAATTATTTTTCTTTACATCTGAACTGATGTCTCCAATGCTGAGTAACATTTTGAGGAAATAAACACAACAATGGTCCAACCAGATAAGGCTGTATCACTCTACATTGCAGTAGTCACCAGTCATTGCCTTGATTTGATACTGTATGTTCAGTTCCTTTGTTATTGTTACTGCTCTGTTTCCTTAATAACAGAAACAATCTGATGAAAAGTTGTGCCAGCACGTCTGACAGGAAAGAAACTTTTTTTTTTCTTTGTGAGGAAATTATTGAGGAAAAATGAAGCAGGAACCGAACTGGGCTGGGGAAATGAACATGTGGCTTTCATCCTGCTTTGTTTAACTATTTTCCATCTTTTACATGTAGGCCTCTCAGACAATCCAGGAGTCGAATAGGAGCACCGCCTTGTTTGAAATTCCAAGACTGAGCGCTCAACAAGGGGGATTGTGGGAGTGCAGGGTCTCCACCAATGGAGGCCAGGACTCCCGCAAATTCAATGTCACCATTAAAGGTCTGAGTGGGGTATGGTAATGTTTACAGTCGGCTTTTGTTGTCCGATCTATGGGTTAATCATCTCACGTTTTTGCAAAGTGCCCCCAGTGCCAACTACAGCTCCAAAACTACTTCAAAAGAGGAGTAAGCAGTTACTGGTGATGCCAGCAGAGTCACACAAAGGTGATGGCCCCATAATATCAACCAAACTCCTATATAAGCCCGTGGAGAACGGAAACTTTTGGTCTTCAATAATAGGTAAGATAAGAAAAAAAAAGAAAATAATCATTACCATTGCTTCTTTTGGAGATGGATTTTCTTCATTTTGGTTTTCTGTATGGAAAAAAAGAGGAAAACAAAGCACAACAGTTGTAAAACACTAAATACAGAAGACTTTAAATTGTTGGTAAAGTTAGAGAGAATGTTTAAAGCAACAAAATGTTGCTTTAAATGTCATTAAAGTAAATTCAATAGTAAGATTGTAGTTAGTAAGTAGTTACAAACAAACACAAAAATTATTTACAAAAATGTTGCTGTGTGAGAAAACTAAAGAAAGCAGACACAGATGCCCAGGAAAAGACCCAATGTTTAGGTTATTTGCTTATTAAAATCTTAAGATTGATATCTACAGTAAATCCTCCAAGAGTGGACAACACTTCTCTTTGAGGGTCCTCATTCTGGGTATTTCAAATGTGTCCCTGCCTCTCCAAATTGAAAATATTTATAAGGAAGCTTCCACAGATTTAAGCACCGGCTGAAAAGAAAGTCCATCATTCAGGTTTATCAGAACGTCTTCAAGAGGCAAAACAACCTAAAGAACGAAGGCTGCCCACCTCTGAAAATAAGTGTTGCAGCAAAAACTAACATGACTCTTCATTTTCTTGCAGTTTATAGTGACAAAGAGCCCATCACTCTAATGAATCTTGAGCCTTCAACTCAATACCGCGTACGTGTTCAGCTAAGTCGTCCTGGGGAGGGAGGAGAGGGAGCCCCGGGACCGGAGAGTGTCATGCAGACAGATTGTCCTGGTGAGACTATTTTATAACTGTACTGGATTAAAGAAAATGCCTTCACATGTCAAAAAAAAAATGTTAACCCGTTTACCATGATTGTAACAGAAATGGCTATTTTAGTACAGTACATGTATGCTTGAAAAAGAAAGAAGTGTCTGTTTTGTTCAACAGTTTTCCACTATACATTTCAATTAAACTATTTTGATCTGATATATCTGGATTTTAGGAAAAAAGTTATATTTTAAATAATATTCAATATCTTCGAATGACTAGTAAGGTAAATTTCCAAGGACAATGGTGTAGTAAAACCAAATAGGTTGATTCAGTAAAATATTAGCACCACTTTTAGATTAAGTTATACCAAAATTAACAAAATTATGTAATTTAAGACCTGAAAATAAAAGGTGGTACTTGCAATATGTAATTTATTTTTTTAATTATTAAATAATCAGTATATTTTGGCTAATAGTATAATAGGCTTTGTGCTTTACAAACAGGGATTTAACTGAATATTTTGCTTATACAATTGATTTGAGTTAAATTGATACCAACTGAACAAATAGGCATTGTTAGATTTCACTTGAAATGGGTATTTAACTTGAAATATGTGTTATCATACATATGAGAGGACATAGGAGAGGACATCAATAAAACAAAAAGTATTAAACCTAAACCCAGGAAACTACAGTCATTTTGAAGATAATTGGAAAATTAACAAATAAAGCTGTGTGAAAGCAAAGCATTTAAGAAGAAAGCAAAAAAAAAAAAAAAAAGAAAATAGAAGTTTGACCTTCCTCTTATAGAGCATTGAAAATGAAGCAAAGATTTAGATTGGTGTCTTGAGGCCAGTCCAACTGTGCATGAAATTCTGGTGGGGGAGCTACACTGTCTAACTATGAAGCACTGGAGGGCCATATTAAGGATTTGGGACAAATAGTAGTGGCTGTCCTGGCCTGGTAACTCTAGAACCACAGAGTGACATACATAATACATACTTAGGGCCTCAGAGATCAGAGAGTTAGCTCTGGAGGACAAATTGTTGGCCATATGAATTTCAATTCAATTCAGCTTATTTATAGAGCCAGTTCACAAAAAATGCCATCTCAAGCAACTTTAAAGTGACACATGTGACTCTATCTAAAATGTTAAGCAGACAAGCACTGACCTTTTTCTTCAATATCAAAGGTATAAATGAGAGGACATAGAATAAGTCATAGTAAAAGTTGAGCCCGTAGCTATGTCTTGGAAGGAAACAGCACTAACACTAAGAAAAGCAAAAAAGAAACAGGCCCAACTCTATGGTCTATAATCAAAGGAGGTGATGGCGCAGTAGCATGGCTGGACAGGGAAGTTGCCTTGTTTATGCTGACATATTCCTTTTGCTGCAGCCAGGTTTCTATAAGAAAGCATAAATCAATTTGTACAAACTTTTTGAAAAGAAACATTGTATGTTAAATAAACCATGTTTAATTGTTTGATTTAATTTCTAAATTTGAGTCATTTTAATTTTGATAAAATTACACTCGGAGAGGTGTGTTAAACTACGACTTTGATTCCGGGTCTGCATGAAACAGTACCAAAGTAGATAAACAGTCGGAGCTTGGTTGTTGCTGAAATGCTTAAAGCTCAAAATAACCGTCATAGGCAGCAGCAAGATCATTTTTATTCCTCAAGAGCCTTAAGGCTGGTTTATGCTCAGAAACCAGGTCATCTGTGTGTGTGGCACAGTTAACGCATATATGCCCCCCCCAACCCATAAGCCAAAACACGCAGCGCCACGGCCAGTCTTTTGGGAACACTTACAGGTGAACTCTGTGCCGTCTGGCTTTGGATTAGTGGTTGTAGAAGGCTAACAAGCTTGTCAAACTGACACATGAACACCGACAATCCTAGCTAGTTCATAGTTACCGTAGCTCTTGCTTTATGGCATGGAATAACATAGCAGAGACCGCCCTTCAAAATTGGGCATATATCCAAAATATATGCATCATAAGCTAACTGCGACACACTGCTGCGGTTGTATACATAGCCCTATATTGACTCAAACTCGAACAAAAATTGAGAGTGGCCAAAACAATCAAGAAAGTCTGACTGGAGTAAATCACTGAACAAAAACACTAGTTAAACAAATGGATTAGGGAAACAGGAACAAGCCTAAACGCAAGTCAAATAAATTCTATAAACAACACAAAAAAATGCGAAATGATTCACAGCATAATGATGCTTAGAGCCTTTCCTGAACTCCCAAAACACGAAGACAATTGGCACAGAATAATAGGTT
Organism: Cyprinodon tularosa; assembly: GCF_016077235.1. Classification (NCBI taxonomy): domain Eukaryota; kingdom Metazoa; phylum Chordata; class Actinopteri; order Cyprinodontiformes; family Cyprinodontidae; genus Cyprinodon; species Cyprinodon tularosa. The sequence continues at coordinate 1,702,425 of NW_024039063.1, read as the reverse complement.
TTTAATAAAACATTCAATATGACTTTTCTATATGTGAATTGGTTTTATGAGGCCATGTAATGATGTTTATGTTTTAAATAGGAGTTAAATGACTGCAGCAGTGTCAAAATTTTCCTTTTCAAGCTAAAAGCATTAATCTTTGCTGTCCCAGTTTAAGGCAGCTTATTATGAAAATTAAGAAATACTGAAAAAATAAAACATAAATAATTGGTCCTTTCAACCCTTCCTTTCTGTTCTTATTTGCTGCAGAGCCCACAGTTCAGCCCGAGATTGAAAATAGGACAGTAGATGGCCATATTGCTAAAGTTTGGTGGCGACTGCCCACAAGCATTGACCACACTCTTGGCATGGCAACTGAATTCTTAGTGCAGCTCTTCGGACCCCCACCATACAATGAGAAAGTTTTGGAAAAGAAAACTCCACTCAATGTGTTCTCTACTGAGTTCCACAACCTGACGTACCATCGGGACTACAGTGTGGTGGTGCGCCTCATGAACTGTGGCAGCCATGGGCCAGCCTCCAAACCTTTCCTCTTCCGCATCAACAGCCAGGGTAAATGGAAACCTTTGGCTTCTTTTATCTTTCCATTTTTTGCAGGTTGAGGTAAAATAAATAAATTCAGCATGCCGATATTCTGAGATGCTCCAAAACATTCTTTTTGTGTTATGAATAACAAGGACAACACTAAAGGAAGCTAGATCCACCAAAAAATGTAAAACCCAAACTTAACATAAATATTAAAAAATGACATACTCCTTGTGTTTAATGCCTGCTTTGCAACAATTGTTTTCTAAAGTCTTCTAATAATGTTCCATAACTACCAGTGTGTCTGTTTTGCAGGACCTTCACCCCCCCGCAACGTGCAAGCTCAGTCTCTTTCCACATCAGCCATCCAGGTGAGATGGCAGCCCCCTGAGAACCCAAATGGGGGCATAATTAAATATGTTATAGAGTACCAACCAGTTGGTCAGGGAAGCCCCCATTACTGGCTGGACATCGATGACTTAAACAAGACCTCAAAAGATGTAATTGCACTCAACAGCAGCACCCTCTACCAGTTCAAAGTAAGAGCTTGCTCAAGTGTTCCAGGAGAATGGAGTGCAGTTGTTGAGGAGAGGACTCAAGGGGATGGTGAGAATAAATTTAAATGTTTTAATGTAATGTTTCTAGTGTATTAATGCACTAATGCATTAATGTGAGACAAATTCATGCTGTGTTTGAAAGTTATGTAAGAATTTTTATGAACTCGTCATTCTTTGACTTCAACGTTACGTAAACACTAAAGCCACCAAAATATGGCAACTCAGGGGACCGAAAAAGAGAGAATCCTAATGTCCTTGGTTATCCTTTTCAAAAAAGGCTAAAAACACAAATATGAATTAAAAATTACCCTTTCAAGATATATCTCTTTCTTTCTTCTTATTTAGAAGCAGCGTATAGTGGAAAACCTTTATGCCATACTTGGCAAAAATTTACATTTGGAATAGGATTTACTAAAGTAGTTAAGATGGCTATACTAAAACCACATCTATCACTTTATAAATAGAAATAATGCCTGCCTCTCCCATTTCCTTTTTTTTTTTCTTTCTCTCTCTTCGATAAAAATAGACTTAAAAATGTTGGCGCCAACCACCCAAGGTGTTGCCGGGAAGCCATCAGGTGACGGTAACCAGCTCTTGGTGGCAGTGGTGGGCTCAGTCACTGTTACCTGTGTGACTATTCTCCTCGCCCTGTTGGCTCTTTTCTATATCAGGAGAACGCTGCTTAACCGTCGGCGCACATTTACCTATCAATCTGGATCGGTAAGGGTGCACCAGTTTGGACCTTGGGACTTATGGAATCAGAATCTTGCACAGTTATATTTATTTATATACTTTCAAACCTTTTATGACCAGGGTGAAGAAACTATTCTGCAATTTAACTCAGGAACCCTAACCCTCACAAGAAGACCCAAACCCACACCTGAACCCCTCACCTATCCTATCCTTGAATGGGAGAACATAAAATTTGAAGATGTCATTGGAGAGGGGAACTTTGGCCAGGTTTGGACAATTTTTATTCAATTAATGTTGAATAATTCTCCTATGGTGGCCAATAATTTTGGCATGATATTAAAGCACAGTTTCATAACAGGTCATTAAAGCCATGATCAAAAAAGATGGCAACAAAATGAGTGCAGCTATCAAGATGTTAAAAGGTAAGTACTCTCCAAATTTTTAAATCAACTCAAATTTTCTTTATACTATTGTATCACTGAGGCAGATTGGTTTAGTATTCTTGATAAGGAGTCCACAAATCTTTCCAAAAATCAGGTTTTCCTTTTGAGTCAAGCTGCTTTTAAAAACATTTCAGTTTTGTTTTCACTAATTATGACACATCAAAAACAACTATCTAAAGAAAATGTATAGAGATTGGAATGGATTAAAATAGTTTTGTTTTTTTTGCTTAGTTTTAAATGAATTATAGAAATAACAGAGCAGCAACCAATGATTTAGTCTTTTTTTCAATGGCTAAATCATAGATGGTTTATAATTAAGAAGTTAAACACATATTTATCCAAACATGTTTAGACAGGGTTTTGAATCATTGCAAAGATCCAGAGATAAGCTTGTAATATATTCAAAAGACAGTTTTTAGGGTATACATAGTTAAATAAGGGATGACTCTGTCTTGTTGACTGTGTTTTACGTAGCATGCACAAGCTCACTTTTACACATGGTGAGAGTGAATAAAATGTAGGTGAAATTTATCCTGGAAAATCTGCTTTGCTTGCATATTTTGTAACAATGTGGGGCATGCTTTTCTGCCTGCAGAGTTTGCCTCAGAGAATGATCACAGAGACTTTGCTGGTGAGCTTGAAGTCTTGTGCAAACTGGGCCAGCATCCCAACATCATCAACCTGATAGGAGCCTGTGAGAACAGAGGTGAGTGAGCGACATCTACTGGTGTGTTTTGGTCTTAAACCGATTTGGAGCTGATCACCTGTGATGCTGTCATGACTGAGAAACCTTTTTTTGTCACATAGACTTGTTGACTGGCCTCATAAATGTTGTATTTCATCTTGGATCAGCATCTGTCATAAAACACAAATCAACAGTATCCAGTAAATCTAATGTGGTGTCTACAGTAAACACTACAACACGTCTTCATGTCCCTTGAGCATTTATATGATTTTTTTCTTTCACATTTTGTCAGGTTAGGACAACATACCTAAGGGTAAATTAGAGTACAAAGTTTTAAGTTATTTTGTGGATCCTATCAAAAATGGAATGCAAATTATTCAACCCTGTTCATTCTGAGGTGCCTAAATAAAATCAGTTATCCATTATATTCTATGTATACCTGCTTGTCCTTTCATTTATGGTCTTGGACTTAAGGAGTAAGCCAGAGTAGCTGAACAGACACTCCATGCAAAAGACCCCAGGATGGGGTGCACACCCAAGACCTTAGTGCTGCAGAGCAATAGCGCCAGCAATTGTTCTATTGTGCAGCCCTTTAGGAAAAATCAGGAGCACCTAAACACCTTCATGACTTGCCAATATAATAGAATCTAATTGCGTGTAATATAAACACACAGAAGAAGTTTGAAAAGTCTTTGGCTATTATGCAGTTAAGCAAGCTTTAATCTTAGTATGTTCAAACTACAAAAAAAGAGTCTAGTTGCTGGAAAGGTACCCTGCCATGTAAGTAAGTATGTAGAGCATTTATGGAAGAAGCAGAAAGCCCATAGTATGGGTTCACATAACAAAGTGCCGTGTAAAGCAAATGTAACTTTACCCATCATTCTGCTCCCATCATCCCCTCACTGAAACGTAACACTGGCAGCATCATACCTTGAAAAATAATGCATGGAGAGGCATTAATACACTGAGGGATTTTGTAATGTGATATAATGTGAATAGGTTTGAGGGAGGGCATTACATTTGTGAGGAAGTGGATTTTATGAAGTAAGAAAGTATAAGAGTATATACAACAATTTTCCATTAAAAAAATTATTTTAAAAATAAATGTATAAATATATAGATGTTTTGAGGTAAATATGTAGATGTTTTGAGGTAAATTGTAATTAATTTTTTCCTGAGTTTTTCTTTACCATCTGAAACTGGAAAACAGAGTGAATGAAAAGTAATACTTCTCAACCTTCAGAAGTTTAAATTGAACCTTCTTTGTTTGATTTGTCCATGCCCCTCACAGTCAAACATGTTTAGCATCTGTTTAACAGGGCTGAAGCGGTGCCAATTCCTACTTTGATGTATCAGTGTCTCTTAACTTCATTCTAGGTGGAATAACTGGATTAGTTTCATTTGATAAAAGATAGATAACATTTGAGAGAGGATATCTAGAAGTAAGTGCATTCAAGCGAGCAGTACTAACCCAATTTAGCCTTGCAGTTTAAACCTCTGACAAATTCAAGTGTCCATGCCACTAACTAATAAATGGCAGGAAAAACAAACAAAAAAAAGAGAGAAATAGAAAGATATATTGTGACATGGACACTTCCATTATTTTATTTTATTTTCTGTATTACAGAGATGATTGGTTAAAGTTATCTTTCAGAAGGAATTTGCTGCTGAAACTACAGAACAGTCTGTGTGAGATATTTACCCAACCTCTCTCTCAAACTGTTATTCCTTCCTTCCCCATACGGTCCTCACTAATTGTGTTGGCATGCTTGTCGATCCTGGTGAAATCAGCATGAAACCTCTCCAACAGCTACAAATGCCTAATAGCCTGTGGAAAAGGCTGAAAGCTGTCATCTGTTGACAAAGATTTAGCCATCTGGTTGAGTTCAGTGAGGATTTAATAAAAAGGTCCGGTCTGCCTCCTGAGTCAAGTTTTAATTTTTCAAGGCCAAGTCCCTTACCATCTGTAGTAGGTTGGCTCTCTGTGCAAATTTGGAAAAGTCAGCCAAGGCCTCAGTCAGGAATTTAGGATAAACAAATAGGACAATGTAGTGAAATAGTAATACTGTCATGATGGGTTCACTAAAAGCGACCCAAGAATGCAGAACACCACTGACGGACACAAGGATGAAAGTTTATCAGTTTATTTATGCACAAGCACACAGTATTCACTGGTTCAGGTTCGGGGCCTGGATTCTGGTTCACCGGAGTCTGCGTGAGAGACAGTTCAGTTAGCGTTGCCAACAGAGGTCTGATTTCCTGTAGTTTACTGATTGTACCTTGAGGGTTCTTGAGGTTAGCTTTGGGAGAGTCTCTGTTGGTTCTGGAGATGAGTTCATCAGCAGAGTCCGTTTGCTGCTTCAGCGTCTCACGTCTTATTTGAACAGACCTTGGCTTTGGGTTTCCCAGCTCTAGTCCAGAGCTGCTTGGAGGTTCACTGTGAATCTTCAGGTTTGGCTCTGAGGGTCGGCTCGGCAGGTTAGCTCTTCCTGAGCTTACACAGAGGAGGCACAGGTTTCCAACTGGAACAACACTGCGGCGTTGAGGCAAGGTCTGAAGACAGCTTAAGTAGTGGATCCTCTGATGATCTTGACAAGCTGCAGCTGTGCAGGAGGCTCCCTCAGAGGATCCACGGCGGACTCTGCTGGAGAAAGGTGGAATTTCTCCAGCTCCCAACAGTACCCCCCCCTCAACGACCGCCCCTTGGCGGTCCGGAAGAGGTTGATGGGCAGGAACGCTCGTACTCCTCGATAAGGGCTGGATCGAGGATGTACGAGCCTGGAACCCACTGGCGATCCTCCGGTCCGTAGCCCTCCCAGTCGACGAGGTACTGCCATCCGCGACCTCGTCGACGGGAGTCCACGATGCGGCGAACCGTGAAGGCCGGATGACCATCGACCTCCAGGGCGGGTGGTGGGGAGTCGGACGGTGAGCACAGAGGGCTCGAGGAGACAGGCTTGATCTGAGACACGTGGAAGGTGGGGTGGATTCGGAGGGACTGAGGTAATTGGAGACGGACGGCTGAGGGGTTGATGACTCGAGTGATCTTGTAGGGTCCGATGAATCTAGGAGAGAGTTTCCGAGACATCCCCTTGAGGGGAATGTCTCGAGTGGACAGCCATACCTCCTGGCCTTCAGTATACTCGGGGGCGGGACGTCTCCTGGCGTCGGCGAAGCGTTTAATTGACTCAGAAGACTGGTTGAGGGTGGCGATGGTTTCCCTCCAGATCCTTTGACAACGGCGGATGTGTTGGTTGACGGACTGCACCGAAATCTCTCTCTCGTCTGCGGGAAAAAGAGGTGGTTGATAGCCAAGACTGACCTGAAATGGGGATTGTCCAGTGGATGCAGATCTGAGGGAGTTATGAGCGTATTCTATCCATGGGAGAAATTGGCTCCAGTCCACGGGGTTGTTTGACGTGAGGCAGCGAAGGGTGGATTCCAATTGCTGATTCATACGCTCAGTCTGACCATTCGATTGGGGGTGGTAACCAGAGGAGAGAGAGGGTTTGCAGCCGAGAGCAGAACAGAAAGCCTTCCAGACCTGGGAGATGAATTGAGGACCTCTGTCCGAGAGGATCTCTTGGGGAATGCCGTGTAACCGGAAAACATGCTTGATGAGAAGCTGGGCTGTCTGGAAGGCCGTGGGAAGTTTTCTGAGGGGAATAAGATGGCAGGACTTCGAGAAACGGTCAAAAATGGTGAATATGGTGGACATACCTCGAGAGACTGGGAGACCGGTGACAAAATCAATGGCGATATGGGACCAAGGACGCGAGGGAACAGGAAGCGGTTGAAGCAGGCCAGAAGGAGGTTGGTGTGAGGCTTTGTTACGGGCACATGTGGGGCAAGCCAACACATACTCCTTTACATCCCTGTGGAGAGTGGGCCACCAAAAGCGTCTTGAAATGAGAGCGACAGTTCTACTGACACCTGGATGAGCGGAGAATTTGGCGGCATGCATCCACTGGATGAGAGGGGACCTGACGGAAGATGGAACATAGGTTCGGTTAGTGGGACCGTTACCTGGATCGGGTTCAGTGGCCAGGGCTGAGTTGATGAGGTCAGTTATCTCCCAGTTGACCACTCCCACTGTGCAGGAAGCCGGAAGAACAGGTTCAGGTGTCTCGGGATGATCGACGGAGTAGAGACGAGAGCGAGAATCGGGCTTCACGTTCTTGGATCCGGGTCTGTAGGAGATGATGAGATTGAACCGAGAAAAGAAAATTGACCACCTGGATTGGCGTGGATTCGCTTGCTTGGTTGACTGGATGTAAGCCAGGTTCTTGTGGTCTGTCCATACAAGAACCGGATGCTCAGCTCCCTCCAGCCAATGCCTCCATTCCTCCAACGCCAGTTTAATGGCCAGAAGCTCTCGGTCACCCACATCATAATTTTGCTCTGCAGAAGAAAGTCTACGGGAGAAGAAAGCAAAAGGGTGTATCTTTTGATCTGAGTCGAGTCTCTGGGAAAGGACTGCTCCAACACCGGAATCTGAAGCATCCACCTCAAGGATAAACTGCTTAGCTGGGTCAGGTTGCATAAGGACAGGTGCTCTGGAAAATAATGACTTTAGTTTTTCAAACGCTGCTTGAGCCTCGGGAGTCCACTGAAAACTGCGTTTGACAGAGGTCAGAGAAGTTAATGTAAGGGCGGTCTGGCTGTAGTTTCTGATAAACCGACGATAGAAGTTAGCAAAACCCAAAAACCTTTGTAGCTGTTTGCGGTTCTCTGGAACTGGCCAGTCTAAAACTGCCTTAATCTTGTCCTCAGATGGTTTAACCTGGCCGCCCTCGAGCACAAACCCCAAAAAGGTGACTGAAGATGGATGAAATTCGCACTTCTCGGCTTTCACGAACAGTTTGTTCTCCAGCAGTCTCTGTAAAACAAGACGGACATGTTTCTTGTGTTCATCGAGGTTCTTGGAGTAAATGAGTATATCATCAATGTACATGAAAACAAATACATTGAGAAAGTCTCTTAGAACATCGTTTACGAGGGCCTGGAAGCAGGCTGGAGCGTTAGTGAGACCAAAGGGCATAACAAGATATTCGAATTGGCCCAAGGGTGTTTTGAAGGCAGTTTTCCATTCGTCGCCTTCACGGATCCTAAGGAGATGATAAGCGTTTCTTAAATCCAGTTTAGAAAACACAGTAGCTCCCTGTACGGGCTCAAAAGCAGAGGCAAGGAGAGGCAGTGGGTATTTGTTTTTAATAGTGATCTGATTCAAACCTCGATAGTCGATACAAGGTCTCAGGGAACGATCCTTCTTCCCCACGAAGAAGAATCCGGCGCCCAATGGAGAGGATGAAGGGCGAATTATTCCAGCAGCTAATGATTCGTTGATGTATTTTTCCATTGTTTCTCTCTCGGGCTTGGAAATATTGTACAATCTGCTGCTAGGTAAAGGAGCACCAGGTAAAAGTTCAATGGCGCAATCGTATGGTCTGTGTGGAGGTAGGGACGTCGCACTGACCTTATTGAAGACAGGGGCTAGGTCATGGTACTCAGAAGGAACTGAAGAAAGGTCAGGAGAGTCCATCTCCCCCCCACCTCTAGGAGACCCCACCAAGGGGGCAGCAGAACGCAGGCATGTCTCATGGCAAGAGATGGACCATGATTCCAGGTGACGTTCAGTCCAGTTAATGTGAGGATTATGCTTCTCCAACCATTCGAAACCGAGCACCAGCGGGGAACATGCAGAGGGAAAAACAAAAAATGTTATAGTCTCTCGGTGGTTACCTGACAGAAGTAGCTCGAGGGGCTGAGTTTGGTGGGTAACTTGATGGAGTCTTTTCCCGTCAATAGCGGATACACTGAGAGGCTGAGACAGAGGAATGGTTTCAATTTGGAGTTGCTGGACGAGGTTAGAATCAATTAGGTTACATTCACAGCCTGAGTCGATGAATGCAGAGAAAGAGAGGCTTTGATTAGCACAGAAAAGCGTGGCAGGCAGTAACAGTCGAGGAGATTTCTTAGTGTTTATTTGGCCCGCCAGACTCCTCAGATCCTCTGGCGGGCCCAGGCTTTTGATTTAGCCGGGCAGGAAGCGATGAAGTGTCCACTCTCACCACAGTAGATACATAGTTTGCTTAGAAAACGCCTTTGCCTCTCCTCTGGAGTGAGCCTGGTGTGTCCCACCTGCATGGGTTCGACATCCCTTTCGCCCGAATGAGAGGCCTGAACAGGCAACGGTAGAGACTGGGACTTAGGCCTCTGAATGGGCGGCTGCTCGGTAGAGCAGGAACAAACAGTCATGTTATGTGAGGCAGAAGAAAGTGTACCTTGCTTCTTTGAACTGTTTCTGGCACGAATTCTATTATCCAATCTAATGGAGAGGCGAATTAAGTCTTCGAGGGTAGCAGGTTCGTCGAGGGTTGCGAGCTCATCTTTTATGTGCTCGTTTAATGCCATGAAAAAGGCTCCCTTTAAAGCGGTTTGGTTCCATCCGGAAGCTGCCGCTTTAACCCGGAAGTTAATGGAAAATTCAGCCACCGAAGAGTTTCCCTGTTTAAGGTTGAAAAGAACTCTAGAATCAATAGTTTGGTCAGTTTCTTGGTTGAATACCTGGGTAAATTCAGAGATGAAATCAGAGTAGTAGCAGTTTAAGCTATCGTCAGCGGCAAATCTTGCCTGAGCCCATTCCAAGGCTCTTCCTGTTAACTGCGAGAGAATGAAAGTTATCTTCTTGTGATCCGTGGAAAAACAGCCAGGGGAGTTCTGAAAAATCAACCGACATTGAAATAAAAATCCTTTGCAATCTTTCATGTTACCAGAAAATCTTTCTGGGAGACTAGGACGGAACTCTGATGACGTCACTGCAGGTGACCTCGGAGGTGGAACTGGACCCGGAAATGGTTGTGGTACAGCATTAGCGCTGTTCAGATAATTAGCACAGCTCTGTAGCATCTGGTTATGAGTGTCAACTAGACGGTATAACTCACGGAGCGTCTGGGTTTGTCCCTGAATTTGGGCATCCTGCTCCTCCAGTCGACTGGTGAGGTGATCTGCTGGGCCTTGAGTTTGGCCGCAGTGTTCTGTCATGATGGGTTTACTAAAAGCGACCCAAGAATGCAGAACACCACTGACGGACACAAGGATGAAAGTTTAACAGTTTATTTATGCACAAGCACACAGTATTCACTGGTTCAGGTTCGGGGCCTGGATTCTGGTTCACCGGAGTCTGCGTGAGAGACAGTTCAGTTAGCGTTGCCAACAGAGGTCTGATTTCCTGTAGTTTACTGATTGTACCTTGAGGGTTCTTGAGGTTAGCTTTGGGAGAGTCTCTGTTGGTTCTGGAGATGAGTTCATCAGCAGAGTCCGTTTGCTGCTTCAGCGTCTCACGTCTTATTTGAACAGACCTTGGCTTTGGGTTTCCTAGCTCTAGTCCAGAGCTGCTTGGAGGTTCACTGTGAATCTTCAGGTTTGGCTCTGAGGGTCGGCTCGGCAGGTTAGCTCTTCCTGAGCTTACACAGAGGAGGCTCAGGTTTCCAACTGGAACAACACTGCGGCGTTGAGGCAAGGTCTGAAGACAGCTTAAGTAGTGGACCCTCTGATGATCTTGACGAGCTGCAGCTGTGCAGGAGGCTCCCTCAGAGGATCCACGGCGGACTCTGCTGGAGAAAGGTGGAATTTCTCCAGCTCCCAACAAATACTGTGTTGAATACAGATCTTACATTTGTTCTATGGTTCAGTGCATCAGTACCACAACAGAACTGCCACCACCACCCCTGTAGCCAGAGGTTACATTTTTTCACTTTTATTTGCAGATGCATTGTGTAGGCAACTGCACATTCCAGTTTAACTTGAAAATGAATGAACTAAAAAACTCTACTATTAATTAGATGCAGTCACTGAATTCTTTTCCCCTGCTTTTTCAACTATTATAAGATAATAAATCATTAAAATCCTGAACTGAACTTTTAACCAGAACTGTATGTCTCTTTTTCAGGCTACCTGTACATAGCCATAGAATACGCTCCCTACGGAAATCTCCTTGACTTTCTGAGAAAGAGTCGCGTGTTGGAGACCGATCCTGCTTTTGCAAAAGAGCACGGTACCGCATCCACCCTCACCTCTCAGCAACTTCTGCAGTTTGCTGTTGATGTGGCCACTGGCATGCATTACCTCAGTGATAAGCAGGTGAGATTGAGGAAAATTTGATAATATACTTACTTGTTATTGAAAGATACATCTTTAATTGAGCTCCGGCCTTTTTAATACCATATTCCAGTTTGAGTTGTCATTTAGAAATCTTTTGAATATTATACTACATATGGTTTCAGTCTAAGCAATATTCTACATGAAATACTTCAATAATCTGTGCAAAAAGACTTTGTGTCTACTTGTATAAGCACCCATGATCTGATTGATCAAAACCAACTGCAGGAAGGAGCCAAACAAAAAACATATATTATGAAATATGATGGTCATCCCTACCACTTAACTAATGCTATTTAGGATTTCATTGCCTCAAAAAACAAGTATTGTTGTAAATGATGTCTACATTTTACAAAAGTTTATGTGGGGCTTCATCATGGTGCAGTTTGTAAAACTGTTGTCTTGCAACAAGTTCCTGGGCTTCATCCCTGGCCTAAGATCTTTCTCCATTTTGTTTGCCTGTACAGGTGCACCGGCTTCCTATCACATTCCAAAAACATTACTGTTAGGTTAACTGATGTCTCTAAATTGCCCTTGGGTATGTGTGTGTGTGTGTGTGTGTGTGTGTGTGTGTGTGTGTGTGTGTGTGTGAGTACCTGTGTAGTCCACAGAGTGAGGACCATTTTTCCAATTTCACCATCAAATTGAGGACCATTTCTTGCAAAGTCTGGACATTTTGCTGGTCCTCACAGGCTATTTTCCTAATGGTTAGGTTTAGGGTTAAGGTGTCAATTGGTTAGGTTTAGGGTGAGGTATGCATTGGTAATGGTTAGGTTTAGGGTTAGGGTATAGAAAGGGTTGAAAATTACTGAAAATCAATGAAAGGCAATGTGAGTCAACACATGGTCCTCACTACAACGGCAGAACGAGTATGTGTGTGTTTGTGTGTGCATAGTTGTATGTCTCTGGGCGGGCGTCCCGTCCAGGATGTACCCCACCATTTGGATGATGGATGGATGGATGGATGGATGGATGGATGGATGGATGGATGGATGTTAAATTAAAAATATACCCTAATGCCATTGCTTTTCTCTGCTTTCCTGGTTCTAGTTCATACACAGGGATTTGGCAGCAAGAAATGTCCTTGTAGGTGACAATCTAGTGGCAAAGATAGCAGATTTTGGTTTGTCCAGAGGGGAGGAAGTTTATGTCAAAAAAACAATGGTGAGTTGGATTTACTTTTGTTTTTGGTGTTTTTGGTTAAATGCATTAACAAGACGAAACGGAACATGCCTTTTTGTAAAGGAATGACAAGCAATGTCTCGTATCGAACCTGTCCTGCATGTTTTGTAGATATTTCTAGTTCAACACACCAAAATCCAGTACATAGTTCAGGCACTGCATTTTAATTTAATCATTTAATTCTGGTGAGTTCCAGCAGGGACACATATAAATTATGCAGGACACTGACCCTTGATCACTGAAGTTGAATGACACGGGATTACACCAATAAATATCAATTACAATAGCTCAAATCATGGTCAGTTAACTCAGCACACGTATGAAATATATTCACAAATTTATTAAAAATATTATTAAAAACAAAAATCATTCAACTCAAGTCAAACATATTTGGCAATGAACGAAATAAAGTTTGTCACCATTAGCTTCTTGTTAGCTTTTTTTTTTTTTTACACAAAAGCAAACATGTCAAATGATTAATAATCATCAAATGATCAAATTCTTTAGCTACAAACGTATTCCCTTAATTTGCCAGAGCTGTAGCCTCGGTTATCTCTATTTTGGAAAGGTGAGGCGTCTCCATATTTTGGGAATGTTTATGTTTAGATGGCCTGACCAAGAGACCTATAGTGCTTTGAGGCCTCCTGGTTTTGAATCCAAGTCTGAATTACACTTCAGCAGAAAAAAACTACATCTTCCTCCACTAATGTTCAAAGTAAGTATCAGTATAGGCATTGGTCCTAGTGTCCAACATTAACGGCAGAAAAGGCTGGTTGACTAGCTTTAAGGACAGGTACTGACCTTTAAACAGAGATGGCAAAAGTACTCACTTTCCGTACTTGAGTAAAAGTACAGATACTTGTGTTAAAAAATACTCTGGTAAAAGTGGAAGTACTGATTAAACTTCTTTACTCAAGTAAAAGTAACAAAGTACAGGCTTGTAAATTTACTTAAAGTATAAAAGTAAAAGTAGAAACCACTTTTTTCATGCCGTTGCCTACATTTTAAATGGATGTCTGCCAATAGGACTAGATCTCCGTTGTGTTCATTTTCAATCATCTCGTCGTCCATGCTACTATGCTAACGCCACCGCCACCAAGCTGCAATGATTTGCCGCCAATGAATACCGCCGAATCTGTCGATTCATCTTGTAGTGGTGCGTCAAATGCAACTTAGATTCCCATCCAATTAGATTGAATTTGGTATTGATGACGTGAAAAATAATAACGGTAACTCCATTGAAATGATTCAAAACTAAAGTAACGAGCCAATTTTTAAAATGTAAGGAGTAGAAAGTACAGATATTTGTGTAAAAATGTAAGGAGTAGAAGTAAAAAGTCACCATAAAAATAAGTAGTAAAGTAAAGTAAAAATATCAGAAAAATCTACTTGAGTACAGTAACGAAGTATTTGTACTTCGTTACTTCCCATCTCTGCCTTTAAATAAACAAATTTAACAAAAATCCAGCCTATTTCTGGTAGAAATTCTATATTTGAGTCGTATTACAACATTTCCTAACTGTAGAGCCAGAGTAACAAAAATCACTTCAAAGAAAAAAAATAACCCAATAGTAGGTGGAAGGGGGGGAGTAGCATAATATGGGCACAAAAAGATAGAATGACTTTTTTTTTTTTTTACTGTTATATCAACAAAATAAACCCCAGGAAAAACAAAACATGTTTATGTATATTGTGAGGTGTGAAGTCTCAAGGCTTAGGGCATATACAGTATGAATGGCTGAGGACTCTTAAAGTAAACTTTTATGTTTGGCCAAGAACTTAAAACAAAATAACGAACATTTCTTAATTTACTATTATGTCCCTTTTCTTAAAGAGAGATCATCAAATAAAGAAATTAGTTCAGATAATAAATATTTTCTCTATAGAGGGCAGTGTTGTTAAACTATGTTACAGTGTCTAATACTAAATAGCTTGATAAATTATTTTAATCATTATTTTAACAAAGAAAATGTTTTAAAAGATTAAAAAGATCCTTTAGAGTTAATATTTAGTTTGCTCTGAAAAATGTAATTGTGTGACAAAAGCATTTTCATTAATCTGCTGGTTTGATTCTAGGGGAGACTGCCTGTACGCTGGATGGCCATTGAGTCCCTGAATTACAGCGTGTATACTAGCAAAAGTGATGTGTAAGTCTTTTATTTGAATTAAAAAAAAATCATACTTAAAGAGAATTTCACTACCAAGAGAAGCAGTTTTTTATATACACCACAGTCTTTTGCCACAGAAAACAACAAATCATCCCCCTGTCAGTGTTAGACTGATAACAGTGCACAGCGTAACTGATAAGCGTAAACAAGGAAGCCAAGGAAACAGACTTAGATGTTTTTTCTCCATCAACGGGAACCTATTTATACAACAGAGGGCAGCAGGTCTGCAGAACATAGATCATTATGTGGAAGAAGACAAAAACATGCCTGTGTGGACCAAAACAGTTTTCAGTATTAGGGAAAGGGGCTTAGGAAAAAATGAAAAAAGGAGCAAGATGGAGGCAAGTGCAGCAGAAGTACATATGAAGCTAAAATACGTACAGGCTGAGCACAAACAACACTTTGTCTGCTTGTGTGATCTACCACACCTGCTTGTGACATATAAAACTGGTGGTTATTTTCGTGAGAGAGTTTTCTTATCAGATTCAAGAAAAAATTGTGGTTTTATGTTGTTCAAGCTGAATGGCAAAAACAGACTAATTTTCAAGAGACAATTTCAACTACTTACCTGAAAGAATCTTTTTTTTTTTTTTTTACATGTTAATTTATGCAGTTTTGGTTGGTGCATTTTTCTTAGTAAAACCTTACATTAGTGTTAAATATGGCCATTTTCCATTTGTATAGTTTTCATTTCATAGATAAGCACCGCTGTGTTCTGTTTGCAAGGCACCAGATATGATCACTAAAGCACAGTTGTTTTGACAATGTAGATAGACAAAAAAACAAAACATTTTCTATTCTTTCTCACCCATCTAGACTTGATTACTTTACTAACCTGTCATATTTCATCTTCCACATAGGTGGTCTTTTGGAGTTCTCCTTTGGGAAATTGTAAGCCTGGGTAAGATGAAAACTGTATTACTTGGCTTAAAAAATTCTGCCAAACAATATCATAAGATGTTACGTTACTTTTTTCTTAAGCACAGACTGCAAACCTGCAGAATTGTCAGTGCCTGACCCAAATGTTCAGGAAGAGTAACAACCTCCACTGCTAGCCGTTAAAGGAATAGTACACCCAAAACATGATTAGCCTTCATTTTCTACTCACCCCCATGCTGAACAACACTCTGGAGTACTTTTTTGATATCTCAAATGCATCTGGAGATCTGGGAGGCTTCTTGCTGTCTGCTGACATTCAAATAATGGAGGTCTATGGTGCCCGAGGCAGAAAGGTCCATAAAAGTCCACAAAAAACGTGTCAATATTCCTCCATACTGCTCGTCCAATGTATTCCAAGTTATTTGAATGTCAGCAGACAGCAAGAAGCCTCCCAGATCTCCAGATGCATTTGAGATATCAAAAAAGTACTCCAGAGTGTTGTTCAGCATGGGGGTGAGTAGAAAATGAAGGCTAATCATGTTTTGGGTGTACTATTCCTTTAAGCAGATACCAATGAATAGATTGTAGAAATACTTTAAAAGTTACTAGTCGTGTGATTGTCTAAGGATGTGCATTACATATCTGCTTCTAATCTGTGTCTGAATCAGGTGGTACACCATACTGTGGAATGACATGCGCTGAATTATATGAAAAACTCCCCCAGGGCTACAGAATGGAGAAACCCAAAAACTGTGATGATGAGGTGTAAGTGTTCTGCTGTAAATAGCAGCTAGCATATTTCTTGGTTTTTATGTTTTACTAAAATGATTGGGTATTAATGTGTTTATTCAAGCACAGTTTAGATAATACCATCAATGTTTTTTTTTATGTTAAGCTATGAACTTATGAGGCAGTGCTGGCGGGATCGGCCCTATGAGAGACCCCCCTTCTCACAAATCTCTGTTCAACTCAGCAGGATGCAGGAGGCCAGGAAGGTAATCATTGGTTCACATAAAGTTCCCTTAAATGGTATACATAATGCCAAAATACTTGTCTTGTTGACACATGGTAGTGGCAGCACCATGGTCTGGGGATGCTACCACCATGCAATGAGAGGGCAGATTTTGAGAGTTGAGGGGAAGATGGTGGACCTTAATAGAGGAAAATTCTAAATAAGAAAATGTTGTAAGAAGGAAAAGATTTTAAAATGAAGCTCAGGAAATAAAAGTGTTGTTGTTTTAATTTATACATTTTCAAAAACCTACATTTTCTTTTCATTCCACTTCCCATACATGCACTAGAGCAGTGATCTTCAAACCCAGTCCTCAGGACACTTTGTCCTGCATGTTGTAGATGTGTCTCTGCTCCAGCAGACCTGTATCAAATGATTGCATTCCCTCCTTAGCAGCCGCCTAGAGCTGCAAAGGCCTTTTAATCACCCATTTATTTAACTTGGGTACCTTCAGGCAGGGATATACCTAAAATATGCAGGACTGTGGTTCCTTAGGACCGAGTTGAAAACAATTGTTACATTTTATTGTGATTTCACAATGACAAAGATTTTTTTATTACTCTTGAGTCATTGCTAGGATGATATCAATTTGTCATTGATACGATACATACTAGATACATACTCAGGATTTTATGGGTTCAATTCAACAAAACTCAAAGAAGTTCAAGGGGTATAAGAACTTTTTCAAGGCACCATATTTTTGCCAGAAGTGGAGAATTGTTTCCCTGCAGTTATCTAAATTCAGTCGAAATGTTTTTCCTTTTTTGTCTTGTTGTTTTACCACATTATCACATTCCTGATATTATAAGCATCACCTGTCTTCCAGGCCTACGTTAACATGGCCCTCTTTGAGAACTTCACTTATGCTGGAATAGATGCCACTGCAGAGGAAGCCTGACTACCAGCCCCCCCAGACCCTTCCATTTGCCGTAGCTCCAAGAGAAAGCAGAGTGGCAGGCTGCCACGTTACTGCCACCTTCCCGCCAGTCAGCAACATCACAGGAAGACAGGACGCTTTGCTGCAACCTCCCAGCTATAGATGTAGGACTGTGACAGGACACTTTATTGAGGCATCAAAAGCATGAGGAGATGCCGAGTATGTCTTGACCTTCAGTGAAGAGACGCACCGGCTACAAATTGTCTGAAGGAAATAACCTTCTCTTCAAAAACATGCAAATGTTCACAGTTAAAATCGCCCTAGCTGATCGTATAGATTTTGTTTTCTTCTCTGATTACATTGCAAACATGGAGCTATGTGATTTGCCGAAACACCTAAGGGTCTGTGGGGTGTCTTTACTGGATTTCTTTTTTTTTCTTAACTCATGTGGATGAGGGGATCTCTTAAACCCTTTGAACCTGAGAGGTACCTTTTAATGTACCTCATCATTGTTACTAAATAAAAACAGTGTTGAGCATAGGGTTCAAAGTTAAGAAGGGAGATTAGAGGATGGCTTAGATTGCAAACAGAACTTCTCAGCTTTTTTGAGTGTGAATTATGAATGTAGCACTTGCAGTAGCATGGTATGTTATACTGTAATTATCTATCTACTGCATATCACTGCCATGTGGAAATAAGTACCATTATTTGTATTTTTATATATTTGTAAGACTTTTTAAAAAGTATTAAAGCAATGTATTCAGTTTAGTAAAAATAGTAGAAATATTCATTTTCAGCCACCGAGAAAGCTGTTTCAAAATCTTCATACGGTGAAGCATCCTCCACGCTGACTTGCATTCCTGGTAACTATGTATAAAACATTTTGAATTATACTTAATTGCAGCTGCAAGCTATTAGTCTGAAATTAACGGGGGGGGGGGGGGGGGGGGGGGTTGGGGGGTTGGGGTCCCATTTTAGGACGTACATGTAATTGTTTTGGTTTGTTCTGGTTTCTTTTTTACAGAATTGTTATCATACTTATTGGCAATCTCAACAGTTCCCTGTGAAATAAATGCCTGCCAACACACACAATGTTGTCTAATGGATAAAGGAAAGTACACAAAATCACCTATAAAAAACAATCAAAGAGGAACTAAGGTAAACAGAAGTCACTATGAGCTGTCAACCACTAGATTCTATCTACAAGTCAATCAGGAGCTTGCAAGATTTTATGGAAGATTGTTGTTGACAAGGTTTGTATCTTTTTCTCTTTTTAAAAGTAGGCAGAATACAAGGGGATGGTATAGTGCTGAATAATACTGATTTGCAGTTTTCATTTAGTAAAGTAAGTTACACAATTAGGGTTACATTTTAAGATATTCTTTTAGTAGAGCAAAACTACCCTGGCATCGGTAGGAAACCAACTCCTTAAAATAGTATGCCTGAGATGCAGAGACAGGACACTTAAAAAAAGAGGAAGACTAAACTGCCCAGCTGCACTAGGCTGATCTGTCACTTGGTTTCCTCCACACACCAACCGTATGCATGGAGCTGTCTGTCAAATATGGTTTCTGTGGGCAAGCTTCCTAAGGGTTTTCTAACAAGTGAACAAAACAGCATTGGTTCTTGGATTATTGTTATCCCTTGTCATTCAGGAATCTATGTTTTAAAACTTGTAGTAGTTTAGTTGAACTATTGACCCTGATGATGTTATCTCTATGAATATTTTATACCAACTGTTTAGCATGTAGTCTGAGCCTAAAAAATATTTTCTTTAATAGATTTAGACCACAAGTTGCATGTTCAAAGTAGAAGAATTTTTTTAAATAACCTAAGCGGTTTGAATAAGTGCTGAAAACAAATACTTCAGAAAACCCCACAGAACTAGCCACAAGGTTGCATTAACATGGTCTCATAGAGCAAGTGGAATAATAACAATTGGTGAGGAGGGGGTTCCATGTTGCATCATTCAATCACGATGACAGAATCAAAATGGTTATATGTAAACACTTAAAGCTTTATAGCATCAATAATTCAGATTGGATAAGAACATAAGAAAAGCTGCAGAAATCCCAGACTCAAAGGAATTCAGTAGGCAGAAAAATAGGTCTTTAACACCAAAAATTCTGGCTTTTGTGGATGAGTGGGTGGACAAAAACCACATAAAAAAATCATTAGCTCCCTGTTTAAAAGTTTGCCTGAAGCCATTTCCCTCATCAAACACATGGAAAAGAGGGCTCTGGTCAAACCAACACCTAATTTGTCACCCGTTTGCAAATGTGTGATGGAAATCATCACGGCACATTGCCATGAACAGACCACCCACATGTTAAGACATGGAGGTTTTAGGTTTCATATGTCACAGTATTACAATACTTGAATGAGTTCCAATAAAATACAATTATGTTTGTGATGTATGAAATGTTAAAGAGGCCTTTACTTTTACAGAATATAATAAACAATTGAAAGCATTCTTATAGATAAGAAGTAAAAAGTAGCTCAGGAACTGAAACAGACACCAGCATAATTGGTAGAAAATGATTCTAAAGGGGTTATTGGTGACACTGATAATTTTAGCAGAGCCATCTCATTCGTAAATGCATTTAATAAAAATATCCTCTAGTTCTATCATATTGTAAAACAGTACGTCTACGTTGGATAACCAACCACTGAAAGGTAAAGTGGAGGACGCTCTTTTTCCAAGTGGATCATCAAAATTAATGGTCCTCCTAATTCTCAATCATTCTGGTGATATGTTCACGTAAGGCTGTTGTACATGCACGTCCCCATTTTCACTTACCAGTGGTGAGTCTGACATAGTGGAAAAATTGCAAATCTTCTTTTAGAAAGTAAGCTTGTATGAGCAATAAAAACAGCAGCTTTTAAACAGAGCGTGCATGAGGAGAAATGGCTTTGTGCACGCTCTACACATGTTTAACAGTCATTCCCTCTCTGGAGCAGGCACAGGGTTGTGCATGTGCATTTTTCTTTTTTTAGTTTTAAGTGGACTTTAAGTGGTCTTTTCAAAAATTCGCAAAAATCCTCCACTATACCTTTCAGAGATAGTTGCCTAACTTATGAAAAGATAGCAATGAGAAATGTGTTGTTTTCAGAAAACAGATCATGGATGATTTAATCAGTTTACCATAAACAGTCATCTCATGAAAGCATTTTTTCTTAACCAACAATTTTGGTTTTCTTTTTAGAGATAATTCTAAACAGTAACAAGTGATCCTCCTAAGTTACATTCTGTAAACAACAATTTAAGTTGAGATAAATATGCAAATGACCCACAGCTCAACATTGCAACCAGGTGGCTATGAACCCATTAAAGTTGTGGGAAAATGCATAGAAGAAAAAATTACATGTATATGGCAATTTTTTTTCCTTTTTTTTTTTTACTGACTCAAATCTAAAGTAAAGGAATTATTTTTGCACCTAAGAAAGAATTCAATTAAAGTCAATTTATTTTATTTATTTAGTACCAATTCACAATACATGCCATCTGAACTCCCTTTATACGGGCAATATAGTCAGTTTGGT
This sequence comes from Cyprinodon tularosa, assembly GCF_016077235.1. Taxonomy (NCBI): domain Eukaryota; kingdom Metazoa; phylum Chordata; class Actinopteri; order Cyprinodontiformes; family Cyprinodontidae; genus Cyprinodon; species Cyprinodon tularosa. The sequence continues at coordinate 1,681,701 of NW_024039063.1, read as the reverse complement.
TGTATTTCTGTCAAGGAACACCTGTATAGAAGAAGAAACTACTACCAGGGAATCCATTACCACAGGTGTGACAGAAAAGAAAGAAAACAGAACACTCCTTTAGCCCATTTTAATATGGCCTTTCTGTGATGACTGAACTGGGCAGTCTATAGCCCTATTGCTGCTCCAACTCTGCAGTCCAGCTTAGCTTAGTAGGGAAAGACTATTATACAGGTTACAGTCAATTCCGACAGGCGTTGGGTGCAGGTCTGCAATATATTAGGTCTGCTGTGAGGTACCGATAAACATGGAAGTGGAAAGCCGGGGAAGACAAAGCAAGAAGCCAATCAGAACTTAAACCTCAATTAGAAGTCTGCCTGCCACTCTGTACTGCCACAACAGTAGCAAAGTTGCCCAATCACCTAATGGAGTTTTCCTGTCCACTGGCGCTAAATGCGTGCTCGGTGTGAGGGATTGCTGAAGATTCAAGAAGTTGATGTAATCGGATGCTTTTCCTTGAATAGAAAAATTTGAACCAAAGTCACTTTATGAACTGGTTGTATTGTATCTTTAAAGTGCCTTGGAGCACATCCCCCTAGTTCTGAAGTCTTTACCCTGGCTTCCCCTTGCATCGGTGATAAAGGAATACTTCAGTTAATCTTTGAATCACATAATGGCTTAGTACTGAATTACATTACAGACTTGTTTTCAGTCTAACAACTGCCCAGACCTCTCAGGTCTTCTGGCTCAAGTTTACCCTTCATCCCCAAAACCCAGCAATGTGAAGAGGTTTTAGTTCTTTTATTCCACTAATCTGGAAAAAAATGCTGAAACCTGAGTTACTTTAAATCCGAATTAAAAACTTAGTATTTTGTTAGAGTGGCCTGTGACTCTGCTATCTAAACATTATTAGTTTAAATTTGTAGTCAAAATTCTTTAGATTTTCTCCATATGATAATTTTATTTATTTTTTAATTTTTTTAATGAATCCAACCTATGCCACTACAATTAACTTTTCTCTCTCTTCTTTCACTTTGAAATGCCTTGTTACCAAAATGCGCTAAATAAATTAGCTTTCATGACCTTACCTTTAAAGAGGATCCGCTAGAAAAAAACTCAGACTTCTGAAGGAAAAAAGTCGGATTTCTGACTTTTTTTCCTCAGAATTCTTAATCTTAGTATTTTGACCTTTATGCAAGTAAGGATTTGGAAGCAGTTGGGAGCAATCTGCTTTAATGGCAGAGATTCCAGCTGTACAGCATGACAACTTACTTTGTCGACTCCCATATTTGTTTAAGCGTCATTTTGCATCGCCAAGGTGTCAACCAAAAAATCACAGAAAGGTTATCTCAGTGAACTACCATAACTTAACTAGCTCTTTTGTTTAACTTATCTTCTGCTCGCCCTTTAATGGAATAGCAATTTTGAGAAAAATGTCACGATTGTATAACTAAAATGAGAATTCTAAGAAAAAGTCATAATTCTGATATCAAAGTCACAATTCTGAGAATAAATTCTGAATTATGGGATTACGTTCATAGTTCTGAGAAAAAGGGTAGAATTGACGGATTACAGTCAGAATTCTGAGATGAAAATCAGATTCACAAGATTAAAGTCTGAGAAAGACAGTCAGACTCTTTTTCAGCCCTAACCCTCTTCAATAGAAAATATTAATATTAGATTTATTTTTTAAACATATTATTTTAAATTCCCAATGACTTAATGTAATTCCATACAGCTTGAAACAAAGCCATGGGATATATTTCAGAACATAATTTTTCTGATAATCAAGTTATGCTGAAGTGGGCAGAAGTAAAATTTTGAGAATGGAATAGTACCATCCTGCCTAGATTTGGTCAGGTATATCAATAAAATGATACAAGCTGAAGCATCAGACTCCTCATTATTTACTTCAACTTTTCCATCTATGTTACCATCTCTCATGGATAAAGACAATCATATTCTGTCTCACCAGTAATCTGAAAGATAAACTAGTGAGGAACCAAAACATTAGGTTGATGGAGAGCAGCCCTTCCCACATACAAAATCCTATCCATTAGAAAAGCATGCTAATGGAGGTTAAAGGGGATGTTAACCTCCCCTTTCAACAAAAGTGCAAGTTAAAAACTACATTTTTTTTTGTAACTGGTACAAATTACTGTATGTATTACTTTATCTTTTGAGAATCGTTTATCTCATTTCCTTAGGAAAAAAAAAAATTCTTGCCTGAATTAAAAAGAACTTTTTAAATCTGCTATGAATAAGTGGGGCATACCTATATTTGTCAGTATTTAAACCATCTTTGCTGTACTGCTGCTGTGCAGTAGGTCAGGATGTGGTTAATCAGCACACACGGTTTTCTCTGCGTAACTTTTTATATCCTTTTTCAGGAAGGCATATTGTCTCATGACTTGCAAGCTTGCAATATATTATATACTTAAAAGTGTCTTTGTTTATTTCAAAGTTTTGTAGTAAACTACAAAACTTTTTTATTTATATGACAGAAGAAAAATAATTTTTTCCTAATCATAATCCCAACAAGAGGAAGTTAGGAGAGTTTTTTTTTATTCCAGAGCAGTCATTTTCTATGCTATTTGTGTAAAACATATGGGAACATACAGTGTACTGTATATATCCCCTCCCCAAATGCCTTGTTTGGTGATATCGTCCAACAAGGATAAAGCCCAGTTCCTGCTTCTGGCTTAGTTTTCTGTTTGGACCCCTATGCAACTGTTTAACGCCACCCACGCACTCCCACTTAAAACTACACCTTGCAGAAACGACTGAAACAGACGTCAGCCGAGCTTAAATCAGGACTGACTGCACAATATCACAATTAGTGATGACTCTGGTTTGCATATGGAAGATAATGCTCATTAGCTTGTTGATTCATCTTGACTTAATGGCTGTGATACTTCAAAATGCTCCTAATAAGCCGATTGTCTCAAAGCAAGGTAGGGTTTAACATTTTTTAATTTTCTGGAGAGGTTGAAATTTTATCACCCCCAGCTGTACTTTTCTCCTCTGTGGGAAATGTTTGTTTGTGAGATGCTGATAAAATGCTGGCAAATATTACTTCTCTAGTGTTACTTTATTAATCTTGTTTTTGTGGTTGCTGTTTATTTTCTGTCAGACTGCATGCATAGATTTTTAAATTCAACCCTTAGCAGTCATATTTGTGAAACCTAGATAACATCATGCAGATGATAGATACTTGCAGAAGCATACATAGAACTATCAAAACAAGATAACTCGTTGCAGTAAAACAACAAAGAAATGTATTTATGCAACCTTGGTCCAAAGGTATCCTTCTTCAATGGTATTTATAACTAAAATGTTATTCCCAAAACAACATTTTTTGGAGGTCCACAGTTGTTGAAATACTGGGTAGGGATGCCTTAACAGTCTTAATATTACTTCATTTCTCAGCAGCTCACCAGCTTACCAGGAAAATCTCAAGGAAATGTTAACAGTTTATTTGATACCAATTTATAGATTAAGTAAAAATAGAATATGATACAAATTCTTTAACAAGATGTCTTCCTCCATTTTAATGGTGTGACTAACAGTTCTTTCCAAATAAATTGTAGCCTTTTTGCATACAGAAACCAGTATATTAAATATGGAGAAAACACCTAATAACCAACTCTAGCCAACACATGGTGGAGAATCTGTGATGCTGTGGGCCCTTTGTTTGCTGAAAGCAATGGAAACCTAGTAATTGCATGATGTCAATAGAGCTAAAAGTATCAGTCTATTTGAGGTCTAGAATGTGGCATTTCAGAAACTGAAATAGGATAAAGAATTAGACTTTTAACCAACAGGATGATGAACTAAAGGTTTGGGTAATTTTTCACATACATCTTCTTCAATGACCACCTACCTTTGAGCATCTGACTCTCCAAACCTAAGGCCATATCAAACAATTCGGGGTGGGTTTTAGTGAAGTGAGCATAAAAAAGGACTTATTGTGTGAAGAGGAATGGTGAAAGGTCCAGACCTTGCTCCATTGGATGCTTCTCAGCTGTGAAATGACACAGGAAAAAGACTAAATATTGTCCAAAAGCAAAAGGGAGCATTAAAAAGTATATAGAGTAAGAGCAAAGCATCCCAATCAGAGAGTCAACAGCGAATTACAGTAGGAAATAAGTATTCTTATAGGGGTTTTCTTTACAGACTGGTTTAAATTACTTGTTTCTTGTTTAAGTTTAGAGGCAATTCTTAGCATCGTAAAACATTTTATGCGTAATACAAAAACAAAACAGCATTCCCTGTCTTTTGATTACAGTCTTGTCTTGTATCAGGAACATTTGTCAAAATGTCATTTTTGTTTTTGTTATTTGATTTCTGGATCAGATGTTTTGCTTGTGAAGGATATAGCTAATCCAAAGTGTTTCACTCGGACAAGAAAGGATTTCACCTGCTTCTTTGAGACCGCAGACAACAGAACATACGACCTTCTCTATACATCTCAAAGGTATATAAGATAACCATTGTCCTCAGCAGCTAGTGTTCTCAACCCAATTGTTATTTAATGTCTGCAGAGGCATACCCATTTATCAAATCTACTGTAGTGTGTACTTGCCCTGTCCAATACCTTTAGCTCTTGAAAACCAGAATTGCCATAGCTGATGTAAAAAGTCAAAATTAAGAATATGATTTTCTCTTTTAGCGACTAAAAATGGTCATTCCCTGATAAAACAGCACATGGCATACTATTATAACTGTTTGAAAAAAGCCAAAAGAAAACATAAGCAGCCCCTCATTCTGCTAAAAAAAAATTATTATAGGACAATCCTGAAACCTCTGCTTATCTTTCCAAGGAACAAAAAAAAAAAAAAAAAAAAAAATCGCAATATTTTGCCTCAATTTTAGACGGTTGTTAGCATGTTCTTTGTTAAAGGTAATGGCAGTTTGGTATGTTAAACAAACTGTAGACTTGAGTAGCAAGAAAATTATTTTTCTTTAAAAGGATAGTGTCTGAATAATTAAAGCTTTTAGAGTTGTTTTTGAAAAGATCATTAAGTCTTCGAAACTGACCACAATTTCCCCATTGTGGGACAATAAATGATTTTTTTCTATTGGTGTAGAGTGAGAGTCAAGGTTTTTAGCAAATAAGTACTGAATGTATTTTAAGTTAACAAAGAACAGGTAGACTTCATATGATTATCAAACATGGATATGGAGCCTTTTGATATTGGACTAAAAGTGGTTTCTCCACTGCTGTTTATTGTGTGAAGCCTTTGGTCTCCATGTACTTGATAATAGCACCCTACCGATGAAAGCCTTTTACCATTTTGCTGTTTTTTGTTGTTGTTGTTGTTTAAATCCCTTAAAGAAGTTGCTCTTTAAAATGATTTACAACTGATTAGATGACGTCTTATGATTGTGAAATGTATGTCAAAATCTATTAATTTAATCTGTCTATAATTATGTGACATTTGCTGTAAATCTTTCATTAATTGTAAATATATCTTGTGCTCACATCAAAGTGACCTGAGCAAGAGCAAGAAGTGTGAAATGTCTATCCATGGAACAGAAAATGGAACTTTGCTGCATGTTTGTCCTTTTCCCGCGGAGGAGGTTTTTTTATACACAGAGACATACATCCAAGTGGTGGATCGCACCAAAAACATCACTTTGTACAACCGCACAGTCTCTGTGGAGGACTACTGTAAGAAACTTGCTTAAACAATACAACATTATAAGTATAAAATGATCAGAAAGGGCTGTTAAGATAAAACATCATTTGGCTTTTCTTTAGTTTTCACAGATTTTGTGGTCACTTTCTTTTTTTAGTTCCACACACATATATATCTATATCTATATAGATATATAGATATATCTATATAGATATATATATATATATATATATATATAAAAACAGAGAGAGAGAGAGATGGAGATACAGAATATAGAAAATATTATTTTGGAAATATTTGGTTAGTTTTCAGGCTGTAGATCACTTTCAATCTTTGTATTCGCCTTTCCATTGTTCATTTGTCATCAACTGTATGTCCTAGGATTGGCAGTGAGAAAAATAATTTGCATCACAGTTATCTTTTTATCTGCAGGTCTTCTGGAGCCCCCATTGAATGTCTCCCTACAGCCAAATGACAAAGTGGGAGAACTCAAAGTTTCTCTGGACACAAAATATATAAAGCGCATACTAAACAAGAGATATAGAATTCATTACTCTTCCATGAAACTTGGGGAACAAACAAAAGAGGTGAAGTGTATCCCTATTTAATTCATTTTTTGCTCGCTTCTATATTTATTTAATTTGTTTTGTTTAGACTTTCCCAATACGGTGCTGTTTAAAGATTTTTGCCTCCTTACAGAATAATCCAAATTTGACTAATAAATATTAAAACAAAACATTTTATGGAACATAAAAGCAATCCAAGCCATCCTCTTAAAATACAACCGCTCCACTTTTGAGATCAACCCTTGTAGAAATAGCCAACGTATCTATTACAATTTCTTTAGATCCGAAAAAAAAAAAAAAAGTTTAAGACATCACTCTTTGGGGCGGCGGGATACATCTAAGTGCTCAGGGTCTGATGTAGAGCTGCAGTCTGTGGGGATCAAACAAGGAACTTGCAAGCCTTCTCAGAATGCAAGCATTCTGCTCTAACCACTGGGCACCACTATATCTGTGATTAATCTCATTTCAAGTGAATCACATCTGATCCTAATTACCAGGAAACTAAATCAGGAAATCATTTCAAGAAAACTTCCTCTACAGAGATGAGAGAAACATTTGTTGCCAGTTTTGCCATCAAGGTTATCTTCGCCTGATAATAAAATCCGTTTGATGGTATAAATATTTCCATCGGAAAAACACAAATAACAGGGTCATATTTTGAAGGAGGAAAATATTTTTTCACTTACATCGTGCAAAAGAAACATAAGAACAGAAACAATATTCTGGTGAGGATACTTAGTCATCCAGGTCATAGTCATACCAAAAAAAGTCACACTTTTTTGAGTAGTTTAAGGTAAACCTTTAACATATTTGACTTTTTTTCAGGGGAATGAGGACAAATTTCTGCTCTCCTCTCTGGTACCAGGTGAGGTGATTGAGGTCCAAGCTTCGGTGAAAAGTGGTAAACCTGGAATTTGGAGTGCCTGGTCTATACCTGTACAAGCAAAAGTTCCCCAAACAGCAGGTATGTCTGATTAAACACAGACTGTCTGAATGCCTGCACATGAACACATATGTACATTGTAACTATAAAAAAAAAAAAAAAAAAAATGTATACTGTATAATAAAACCCACTCTCTTTTAGATGATATCTCACTTGTATGCTACACCTCTGACCTGCAACATGTTACTTGTCATTGGGATGGCACCAAATATGGTTCAGAGTACAAACTGTTTCACAGTCTGAGGTACCAATATACAGCACTTATTCTTGCTTTTTACCACATTGTTTATGTACAAATGTCATATCTCAAATTTTCTTTTTTGCCAATTCCCCCCGATTAAATTCAATGTAGTTTTTTATTTTGTGCCAATTCTCAGCCGCTATATTGTTTTAAGGCACTTGATACAATTTAAAAAAAATATTCAAAAATGATTTCTCTTTTCTCATTATATTTAATGTAACAATGGATTGGAGAAAAAAAAAGTTTCTATAATTTATGTGGTAAAAAAAATCCAAATAAATAAATCCAAGACTTTCCAGCTTTGATATATGCTTAAGTTGTTCTCAAGCATTTTTACAAATACAACCTCTAAATCAAGGCTATCATTACCTTGCAGGTATTATAAAGCAGTCATGCAAGAGGACATGTGCTTTTAGTCTTTTGTATAATTAAAAAGGAAAAACAAATAGAGAACCTGCACAAAATGGATTTTGTGTCCGGAGGTATATTTGTGCCTAAAACCTCCTAAACCTTCATCCCTTATTTGTGCTTTTTAGATGAGTTCCAAGATCAAACATTGTTTCTAAGACTGAAGTGCTGCCAAGGACCCCCCCAGTGGTGGTTTAACCAGTCTGGTGCAATAGTTTAAGAACTGTTTTTACTAAACACCAAATATTTAAGCTGAAACCATGTATTTTGACATTACTTTCTATCATGACACACTATATCTAAAATAATTTACATCATTTAAGTTTATTCAACACTCCCACTTTTTTCTGAAATGTTAATTTACTATGAACGTATAATAAAAGATAAACTATAATAAAAAATCCCTAAATGATATTATTTTTGATAAATAAATAAAATATGATAAATATAAATATATAATTTAAATAAATTTTTCGAAGGTGTGGATATTAATTTTACCTCACTGTCAAGAAAATGCATAGCAAGACATCCAGCCACCCCCCCACCACCAACAATACAAATATGTGAAAACAATGTAACGTAATGTGTGACATTGTATATTTGAAGAAAAATTTTAATAATTTTAGAAACTGGAAAAAATAATTAAAAGTTATTTTTAAATTTAGTGAAATGTATCTTACATAATCTTACAACACAAAAATTTGCATTAGCTATCTCTTATGACTGCATGGATTACATACATACAATATATGTTTACATGAAAAAGAAGTGTTCATATTGTCAAAATTGTAAATTGTGTGAAAAAACTCACATATTTTAGTTATGAAATTCATTTATTTTTTTCCCCCCAATTACTCCTTATAGAAAATCTTCAGGCTGGACTGAGTGGAGTAAATGTAATGAAGAAAGAAATGTCTCGGATACATGTTCCTTTCCTGTAGACACATTTGAAAAAATAAAGGTCAAGCTCAACAGCACCGCAAGTGGGATCAAACCATTGTTCTTCAGTGAAGAATTCCTGTTCCGCCAGTCCAGTAAGTGAAATTGGGTTCTACTTTAGTAAAACATCTTAGATTCTTTGTTTAAAACTTTGAACATTACTGTCTTGGCAGAAGTAAATACTTTTAGCATTTTTCCCCCATAAATACAACAAATATGTACATCATTTGATGAGATCTAAGAGACACAATCCGCGCAAAATGCAATATTTCCACTTACTGTATAGAGATCACCTCATGAATTTTTCCTAGTGCTCAGTGTATTTACCAATGCAGGCAAGTAAGTCACTGTTTTCCTTAGAGCCCATGTGGTATCATAAAATACAGTAAGACTGCATCATAACCTTATGCGTGTTTGTGTTCACAGTTAAAAGTGTCCCACCAAGTCAGCTGAAAGGAGTACTGACAAAGAAAAAGCTGTGCTTAAATTGGGAAGCTCCTCTACCCTCTTTGTCTGGCGATCTAAAGTATGAGGTTAACATTCAGATTAAAGGAGGTGAAGAACTGAGAGTAAGTTGCTTTTAAGAAAGTTTAGGTTTACACAAAGATTTTTAAATAGAAAATCAAAGTCAGTCTTTTGATAAGAGGGAATTAAAAAGAATATTGTAGATGCATCTTTTATAGGACTCTCAAAACAATTAAAAGCACACATGTACAAAATGTGTGGGTACCCCTTTTTTATGAAAGAAAAACCCATGAGTCTCACAGAAGTAACTTGAATACTTCTAAATAATAAGACAGAAAATTCTATGAAAGAAAAACCAATGACAGTCAGACATTGCATTTCAACCATGCTTCAACAGAATGATTTAAAAATTAAACATATCTGGACAAAATGATGGTGCCTCTGGAAAAGAATAGAAATAATCTGACCAAAGGGACATGCTAAGTTAAAATGCCATCACAGGTGTCTACAATCTTGTAATTAGTAGGTGGGCCTATGGCTGAATCCCAAACTAGCCCCTTACCCTTAACTATCAAGTGTCAGACCCAATGAACTCTCTTTCGCAGCTGTGGAAGCTGTCTTGATTAAAGTTGTGTGTGGGGTGGGGGAAATAAACCAGAATGGGAAGGCTTCTTCCCTCCGATGGAAAAGAAAAGGTAACACCCAATGTGCGTGGCTGTAGATCTGTGGCATAGGTTAACTTAACATTAAACAATTGCCCCTTTCTTAAAACAAATGTATACGATTGTCAGGTTGTGTGGAGGTTTTAGAGGACCGGAATGCAGTGATGAGCAGGCAAAGATAAGGTTAGCTGATTTAACTGAGGTTCTAGAGACAACAGAGACAAAAATCCAAGAACAAAAAAGAAACCTAAAAAAAGAGAAGAGAAAGAGAACACAGGGAGGAAGCAATAAGAAACCAGCAATGAGGAACTGTAGAGGTGGTGTATATGTTGGAAACAGAACAAAGGATTGGCTAATGAGCTGATATGGAGCAGGTGTGTATAGAAGTAACTAGAAGGTAGCCAAGGGTAAAGGAAACTGGCACAAGAGAGCAACAGAGTAACAAAAAAAAATCACAGCACTGCTTAAAAATAAGTAGAAAACAACTGCAATGACAGCAAATGAAAAACAAACCATTACCAAGAAAACAGAATAACAATAAATGTAAATGAAAACTCAAAAAGTCCACCAAGGGCAGGGTCATGACAATGGTCAAATAAAACTTTTTCAAAGAGGACCCTACATTCCACCAAGTTTTTTCAAATACCTTAATTGTGATTTTCTGTCAGTGTGACAAAGATGCAGCAAACCAGTGGAATTTTACATTTGGTGGAATGTGTTTCCTCTTCCACCTGGGTGCTGTTACACCTACTGCCAAATTCTAGCATGCCTGCAAGTGTCATGAACCGAGGACAGATGGACCCAGTATTCAGGAGAGACAGTCAGTAGGAAAGTTCAAAAGGTTTATTAAAATAAAAACAAAACAAAAGCGGAGCTGTGGCTCGCGGACACTGCAGGCAGGGGGGGCGGGGCACCGCCCAATCTCAGACACTCTGGTTTAACAGTCCAGACCACAAGTGTCCCAGTGCTGCAGTCCCAGAGGTGATGGTGGAAGCTGATCCTGGTCAGGGATCCAGAACAGACAGGAACAGACAGAAACAGGCAGGATCCAGATCAGGCAGGAACAGAGACAGGAGGCAGGATCCAGACTTCCAGGCATCCACAGGCTTCCAGGAGGGTTCAGAGTCTTACTGGGACCAGAAGCATGACCAGTTGGTCACGCACAGGAGCAGACAGGATCAGGTGCAGACAGGCAGGCTCAGTGGAAGAGGGTAGCCGAGACAGGACGTGGAACCGGAACTTGAAGTAGACTTTAAACTGGTCTCCACCCAGGAGCCAGGCTTACTTAGATAAAAACTGAACCTCCCCCCATAATGAGCCAAAAACCCAGAGGACTCCACAGGGGAGGAACAGTGGACGATCAGGAGACGAGACAAACACTAAAACCCTCTTTCCACTGGCAGCTAGGATCCAGGACATGAACCAAATAAAAACTGAACAGAAAGACTGACAGAAAGACAAGCAATGATCTGGCCCTGAATGCTCAGGCTGAACTGAATATAAACCAGAGCATCCAGGTGAGGGGAATAAATTATAATTGAGGCAGGGAAAGAAGAGGGCAGGTGATAGGAATTACTAATTAGGGGAGAGCAAACAGGCCAGATCATGACAGCAAGTGACGCAGGCTCGCTATTTAAGGGCTGTACGGTCTGCTAGCCCCACCCAGGCTGGTGTTTCTAGGGTGTGATTTCTCATGTATGGTTCTGCAATGCCAAAGCATTGATGAGCTCTTATTATTTTAGACCAGCTTCAAACAACACAACAACTATAGGGCCATCTCATGTTCCTGTGACTACAGTTGCACATATTATTTAGAAGAGCCTGGGGTTTTGGAATTGATTTTTTGGGATCATCCCAGGATTTACCTGAGGCCTCAGCGGGAAGGACTGTAGCCAACCTTCTGGGATGTGGCCACAAGGGGTAATTTGACGACTAATCAAAGAGACTGATATTACAAATGGTAAAACAGGAAGCCCCAAAATCCTGTAAAAAGATTAAAGGTGAACTTCAGGCTCTAATTAATTCAGAAGAGGCAAATTCAGCCTCCCTCTCATTTATGAGCAGCTCTGGGGAAATGAGGATCTTAAGCTTTTGTTTAAAAAAATTATTGAAGTACAACATGAACATAATTGTTTGGTTAGTGCGTTATGGAGTAAGGATGAATATGTTCTCATTGTCAACTAATAACCTCATAGCAATCATTGTTGTGATTGAGACTGGCCTGTAGAGCCTATGCCTGGCATGTAGAGCCTATGCAGTCTAACCAACCAATGGTCAGGAGCTGTTTCCTAAAGACCAATCCCTCCTCATTTACATAATAAGGCAAAAAAGGAAAAAGACAGGCACAAATAAATAGGGTTGAAGAAATCAATGGAGTGAAATAACAGGAAAAAAAGTGGGAAAAAAAATACATATGAAAAACAAATAATTTAATAATAAATCTGAAAAATATAATGGTATTAAATAAATAAGGTAATTATTAAAGATAAATAAGCTAATTTAAATGTATTTATACATTCATTTCTCATTATATAAATTTGATTAATGCTCACAAATACAAAACTGCAAAGAATTTGCCTAAAATGTTTTGAATGAAAACAAAGACAAATTTGAAGTAAAAAGGTTCTGCTATATATCAAATAATCATGACTGTGTTCTGTCTCATATTATTTGGCCCACAGAAAATAGTGCCTTACACCAGCACATGTGCAGAGTTGACATCAGGCTGCCAGTTCAGTGTTAGGGTAAGAGCTAAACCTGAGGGGGCGAATTACTCAGGATTTTGGAGTGACTGGTCAGATGTCTTTTTAGGTGCAACCACACATGACACAGGTAAGACTGTAACAAGAATACATTTTTAAATAATCTAAATAATTGTTTGCCTGCTTTTATTAGAACATATTCCTCTATTTTATTAAATACAGCAGCACAATTGTATACATAATTGCAATGATATATTTAGTCTGTTTATCTACATTAAAACAGTTTTCCTACATGAATGAAACTATGGTTATTATTGTATCATGCTAATTTTAATCCCATTGTTTCTAGACATGTTGCTCATGTGGTGCATCTGTGTTTCCATGCTGATCATAGCAATCGGCTTCATCACAGTCTTTTTCATTTACTTCAGGTATTTGTGTCCAAATCATTCAAAATAAAATTTCTCACATGGTTTTTGTTTTTAGAATAACAATGTTTGAACATAGTGCCTTTTTAAAAAATGTCTACAGTTATAAACAGTGTTGTTTTTGTCAACGATGACGAAATAATTTCATTGATGCTCCTTTTTTTCAGGACGATAACAAAAACTGACGAGCTAAACGTAGATCTTTGATGACTAAAACATTACTAGTCATAGGTTTTAGTTTTCGTCAACGAAACGGGACTGTTAAAGATAGGCTCTCTGTGTCTACACCTTGAAGCTCTCTCTCCGTTTTTTTCCCCCTGAAAAGAGATCACTCGAGACAAACTGTTTTAATAACATTTAATAACTTATATGTATTAAATAACCATGAGACATGATAACAGATTCTGATAATTTGTAATCTTACTCAGATCAGAGAAGTTGCTTAGAATTACAGAAGGTAGCTGCATACCCACGGCCTCACTTCTTGGAAAGTGGCCCTGATAAAGCTCAGTGTCTGTGCTTCACGTTGCTCTGTGATGGTATCACACTCACGCAGTATGGCACTTCCATCGCTACTTAAACTATGTGGCTGATCATCCTCTGCCAAGCGAAAAAAATCCCTTTACTATCAATATTTTATTTCTTGCAGCTCACAAGAGGTGATACTAAACCTTCTTTAATTTCTACCAAAAGTAATCCCTAAATTATATCCAAATAAGATATTTCATTGATTTCTGTTTATTTTTACATAAAGAGCCATGTGAAAAGTTGTATAGATCTTTGAATATTTCTTTCTTGTTGTTCTCGTGTTTATCTACCTAAATATGATGTAAATGTTTCCTTGTATTGTCATTAAAACATTTTTTATGTTTCTTTTGAATATTTCAACATTTTAGTTTGCATATTAATTCAATTTAGGTCTGGATTGCTCTTACATTTCAAAGCGATTATGTAGATTCTCTCTGTATTTTCTTTATCAAAACCCTGCAAATTTACAGTAAATCAACTTTGACTCCTGAGCAGTGGTACCTGAGGGGTAAATTTAAGAAATAAAGCCAAAATTGCCAAAGTAGAAAGAAGAATATTTTTGTTCTTTGCTCTTTTGGGAGCAATGAAGATTTTATTGATCCGTGTGTATTGCATATTTCATAATAGATCAGAAAGTCTTTGCTTTAGAAAACCTAGCTTTGGAAATATTGTATGTCTAAAACCATTCCTTTATTGTACATTTTGTTAGTTTGTTTGTCTGTCTTGTATATTAACCAATATGATGTGTTGAACTACATTTGTTATTTTTATAGCTTTTTTGAGACATTTCTTTTATAAAGTAGGGCATTAATTCATAAAAAGTTTATTTAAATTCTATAAATCTAAGTTTCTGCCCAACAGCAATGATGAACTGAATAGCAGCATTGTATCTCCACCAATTGTAGTATCCAGGCAAGAGCTGTCAGCCTGGTAAAGAATCTGGTTGTTATTTGAAACTGTAAAGGTGATTTTTTTTTTACAACATATAACTGACTAAAACTAGACTCAAACCTTTTTAAGTTTTAGTCGACTAAAACGATTACATGTCGTAATGACTAAATTGCGCCTAAGACTAATAATAATTTTCGTCCTGAAGACTAAGACTAAATCTAAGGCTACGTTCACACTGCAGGCAAGCCTTGATGCTCCGTTCACATTTGCAAATATATGGGTATGGTATGTGATCTCCTGTGTGAACTGCAGTCACGCATTTCAAGTGTCCCGCATGCGCAGTAGAGGACGCAATGACGTCATAAGCCAGTGTGCACTGTGTTTACAGAAGTAATCATGGATGGTAGTGCATCTAGCGATCTTTCCCAACCATAAAAACACAATCTTTTCAAGATGGGTAACATAAATACTACTCTCCGCATTATGGTCCGCCATGGTTGTTGTTTTTCTTGCTGCTTCTTCATAGCAAGGCCCAGAATAGTGACCTTTGTTGGGTATTAATTGCATTCAGGTCGGATGAATGCAACCTGGCTGCTCAGACACAGGTCGTATTTGAAAAGATCACATTTGTGTCGGATTCAGGACCACATAGCCACGCGGCCTGGGTCGCATTGTAAAAAATCGGATCTGTGTTGTTCGGACAGCCATGAAAAGATCAGATACAGGTCGCATATGGGCCAAAAATTCGGATTTGGGTCACTTCAGGCTGCAGTGTGAACATAGCCTAACATGGTTGTGAAAAACAACACTGGTTATAAAGGTCATTGGAAATTTCATAGAAAAAAAAATTATACATTAATATAAGTACAGCATTCTTTTTTTGTGCTCTTTTTTAGGAAGCTCAAGCAGTATTTCTGGCCACCAGTACCCAACCTTGAAAAAGTTCTTCAAGGTTTTCTGATGGACATCAACCAGCAGAAATGGGTAAATTATTTAACAAAAAAGTAAAAATTAATTTTTAATGAACTAAGGTACACATTTTTGTTTTGTTTTATTTTACACATGAAGACACAAGAGAATATTACCAACAGCACTTTCTATTACTTTAAAATCATGAAGAGAACCTAACATATACTCTCCTTAATATTTCCAGAAACCAAGTGGTTACTTTCTGTCATGGTGTTGAGTGTTCTGACCCACCTGCAAAACACACAGAGGAGACAGAAATTGCATACAACTTTATTTTAACAACAGAAGAAAAAAACGAGAGAGCACAGGACACAAGATGAGAAATATTAATCAAGGTTAAGGGAAATGTTGATGGTATTAAAGCTCGGCTTACCACGCAGGATGAGAATGATCCACAGGGGAAAGTGAGCAGGTGCTGCGCCTCCCACAGGCCGGTGTTATTGGTTCTTGAAGCGGGAGAGGCGGCTGCACTGAGGGAAAGTGGCTGATGGATGGAGGGCGGACTGGGTTCAGTGGAATGAACCGTGGGACGGAGGCAGGTGGCTGTCAGCTGGCTTTGCGCCGGAAGAGCGCTGGGATCTCAAGGGAACAGATGGTTTGGCTGGACTTGCTGAGAGGATCTGTCTGACCAGATCTGTCCGTTTATCCATTGTTCTGAGGATGATAACCAGAGGAGAGGGTGTAGGTGGCCTCAAGGGAGGTGGCAAACTCCTTCCAGACACAGGAGGTATACTGAGGGACTCGGTCTGAGAGGAAGTCCTGGGGTATCCAATGTAATCTAAAAACATGCTTAACCAGCACCTGGAAAGCGGATGGAAGCTTACGGAGGGGGACCAGATGGTAGGATTTTGGAAAGGTGGTCCACAATGGTTAAGATGACCACCATGCCTTGGGACAAGGGCAGCCCAGCTATGAAGTCCAAGGCAATATGTCACCAAGGACGGTCAGGGATGGGGAGTGGCTGGACCTGACGGTGGCTTGTTCCTAGCACAGGTGGGACAGGCTAAGATGTACTCCCGTATGTTCCGATGGAGAGAGAGCCAACGTGTGAGCTGGTTTGATGGACTCCAGGGTGAGCAAAGATCTTTGCGGATTGAAAGCATTGGATCACCTGGGGCCAGATAGCACTTGGGATGTATGTTCTGTCCGGGGAGCCGCCTCCTGGGTGGGGTTCAATCCACAGGGCCTCCGAGACTAGAGCTTCGATCTCCCAGTGGAGGGCTTCATATTTGCAGGTCTGAGGAAGAATGGGAGATAACTCCTCTTCAAATCTTTCAGGGGAATACAGGTGGGAGAGGGGATCAGGTTTAATGTTCTTGGAGCCGGGTCGGAAGGAGATCGAGAGGTTGAATCGGGAAAAGAACAAGGACCAGTGGGCTTGCCTGGGATTTAAACATTTGGCGGACTGAAGGTAGGGCCAAGTTCTTCTGGTCTGTCCAAACCAGGACAGGTTGCTCGTTTCCCTTCAGTCAGTGACGAAGACAAATATGTTGAGATAATCACACAGGACGTCATTTACCAGGGTCTGGCTTCTTGGACCCGTTTAAAGGCTGACAAAAGGAGCGGAAGAGGGTACTTTTTTAAACTGTGATCTGGTTTAATTCCATATAGTCAAAGCAGGAGCGGAGGTAACCTTCCTTCTTCTCAACAAAAAATAAACTGGCCCCAGCGGGAAAGAAGACAGACGGATCAGGCCAGCGGCTATCGACTTAATATAATCCTCCATGGCCTGTTCGGTGGAACGAACTGTGGGACGGTGACAGGTGGCTGTCAGCTGGCTTTGCTCTGGAAGAGAGATGTTGAAGAGAGATCTCCAGGGGACAGACAGTTTGGCTTTGCTTGCTGAGTGGATCTGAGACTGATCTTCTCGGCTGGAACTAGCATTTCAAGGAAGTTCTCCAAAGAGGAATCAGGATCAGACAACCTAGGATACAAGAGAGGATCTCTTAGTGAGAAAGAATATGTCAAGAGACACCTGCTGAAAGAGTTCATACCAGGTAAGGCTAACAATCTGGCATCAAAGTGCTGACAGCCACTCACTTTTAAGCCGTCCTGACAGCCACAAAACGTAGAACACCTGTGTTCATCACCTTCCCACTTATCAGCAGCGACCTGCAAGAAAGAGGGAGAAAAAGCCGAGCTGAGCCAGACAGTTCTCATTGGGGTTAGCGGCTCGAAATGTGAAACCATGGTCTCAACTGTAAGGATTGGTTCTTGAGTGAAGCTGTTCAAGTGTCATGGTGTCTTTTTTTCATGATGTCATACCAGGGGATGAATGGACCAACTAGGGCCTTAGCCTTTTTTAGACTGAAAGCCTGGTGAATCATGGGGAATAAAAAGCTGGGGCAAAAGAAAGTATCTTATTTTACACTTTTGCCTGCTTCAAGACTCTACAGATATGTTGCCATGTTAAGACTCCAGGTAACAGTGGCTGACATACGCTTCCTCTTTTTGTTTTTTGTGAGGGGGGACTCCCCTTGGCCTACTTTTTCAGTACCTGTAATTGCTTTTTTTACCTACTCCCAAAAAAACTCAGTACCGGCACTGAAAATATTTGAAAATTGGTGTGGTAGAGAAGTGCAATATCAGGTGGAGCCAGCAGAAAAGGAGTACTGTTCTGAAGGAGCTTGGGAAAAAGCCCCTGCTCTTCCGCTTTAAAATAAATGAGTAGAGAATGATGGGCAGTCTGATAAGAAACCCCAAATTTCTTTTTGAAGATTTTACAGGTAAGTCACAGTGGGGAAAAAAAAAAAAAAACACCCTAAAAAAGTTATCAAGTGCTAGATTAGGCTTTACATTTGAGAATACCTTAGCAACCTTTAAAATGAACCAGACAGTTAAACCAAGGAATGGGATATCCAAAGTTACATCCTGTAACTGTTCCCCCCTGACTTGATAAAAGAAAGGCAAGAGATGAATGTAAGGTTCAGCAAAGTATCCGCTAAGTTACAGAAAGTACCTTGTAACGTTTGGAAAAGTAACCATTAAGCCTTATGAAAGTTACAGGTGGGTAAGTTCTTGAAAAGTTAAATCTAAGTGCTGAAAGTTGTTAAGTTCTGGGAAACTACACAGTAAGTTATTGGAAAGTAAAAAGTAAAATTCATCAAGTACCAAAAAGGTAGAGGATAAGTTTGGGAAGTTATAGGACATTACCTCCCATTTCTTTTATTAAAGTTGCTGGTGTTTTTCATACAGTAACTGGTCCACTTAAAAACAATTACATTTTAGGACAAAAAGAGCTACAAGTAACATCCATATCCTAGGAAAGAAGAGGCCGTCTTTTGCCACCCTACCCAAAACTGTAAAAAAAAAACATAAAAAATTTGTGAAATTTATATTGAATGTATATCTAATGTACCGGTATATGTATGTTAAAATGTAAACACATTTAAAGCTAAATAAGCAATTAAATTATTGTTCTTACAAGTTATATAACAAAATAAACAATTTTGTACTTACATCACAGGGTCCTCCAGTCACAGAAAAACTGTCCTTTGAAGTAACAGCCTCATCTGTGGTGGAGATCATGTCTGGTGACACGGTTCCAGGACTGGACAAGTGTTGGAAAGAATCATCCGACCTTCTCTCATCCGATGGAAGTTTTTCCACAGAAGAACAGACAAATGGAAGTTCTGGGGATGAAGTCCTCCGAGATTACGTAACTCTAAATAAGGATCTTTCCGTTTTCTGTCTCAGTGAAAACTGTTATGTGTATGAGCAGTGTAATGATGGAGAAGATCCTGAGACAGGAAATAAGCTAATTAAAACATGTCTATGTCTTAAGCCCTGCTCTTGCAACAACTACTCTAACGGGTCTTACGTACCCATGGCCCAGGGTACAGATGGCATTAATTATAAAGTCCCAAATGGAAAGGGTGCACGGAATCCTTACAGTAACCTTCCACTTACATAAACCTGTAACAAGAGTGCTTCCAACTTATATTCACTGTACAAAAGGAAAGCAGTTCACATAGAAACTACGAGATACTATTTTCACTTAAGACGTGTTACCAAGCAATATGTACTATCGTTAACACACAGTTTTCACTGGCAGAGGGATTTTGTTATGTTTTTTGTTGTTGTTGTTTTTCCAAGGTATATTGAAGATGATACTGAACATTAAAGTTTCGAAGCAAAGGGGATTTTTAGGAGCAACCTTATCCAGTGTAACTACCAAAGGGCAAAACTACCGTACAATAGGTAGAGCTACTGTAGCCTTTATATTCTTTCCAACTTGGAGACTCAAAGAGAAAATACGCAATTAGAAAGATATTATTGACATGAATAATCAAAAAGTTATTTGCCTGTCAGAACCCAGCAGGAGACATTACGCTGTAAATCAACATGAGCTTGGATGAATGACTTAGGAAAGGGAATAGAGTAGTCTTACCCCCATGCTTAGACTACGAGAGAGGGAGAATGGTCGAAGTTCAGCTGAAGCACTGAATGGGGAAGCTGGGCCTTCGTCTGAATGATGAACTTCTTGACAAACAATTGGCTTCGGAGAGGGTGCGGCCCATCTTCCATTGGTCGAAGCTTGAGCGAGGGACATCAGCAGGTGTTCCAGGTTATCTGATTAAGCTTTATTTGGCATTAAGTTCTGCAAATAGCAATTTGTTTATTGTTCTACAGTAATGGACAAGTGCAAACATTTTTATTTATCTGTTGTAGTACTATACGCCTACCAGGATGAACAACTATTTCAAAATGAATGAAATGTCAAAAAATGTTTATCACTGATATTATTTTAGGTAAAGCATTACTGTAATAATTCAAAGCTTGTGTAATTAACAGAAATGTGTTGTTATGAAAAATAAATATGAAATTTAAAAAAATAAACGCTCTCAGAATTATTATGCATGGTAATATATAAAAATGGGAAAAATCTAAAAAAAAATCTACATTTATTTGACTTAAGTTTTAACACAGTTTATAGTAGTTCAGAGAAATAAAACAAAATATGTGATAAATTATTCAAACTTACAATTATAATTAAGTCATTACCATAAAGTTTCATCCATCCATCCATCCATCCATCTTTGCATAGTTTATATCGAAATTTATTTCACAGTAGAAATTCTGCTTATTTAGAAGAAAATAAACTCAAAAGAACAGGCAACCAGAAGAAAGGAATCAGTTCTGGAAAAGCATGATACACCCTAGGCTCTGATCTGTCATAAGTGTTTGATGCCACTAGGTAGCAGCAAATATCAACATGCTGAAATGTGTTCTTACAACCGGGGACACTGCAAGAGCACTACTGTTAAACCATAACCACAAATTTACATTTTTTACAGCCTTCAGATCTTTTCAACTTCATCCATACCAGTTTAAAATATAAAGATAAAGATAACATTATTAGTTCTATAAGTGATTTTAACTCAAATATAAAAAAGACTCAAAACACAGGTGAAAGCTAATGTCAATTTATTCATAAAACTGGAGGGAAAAACTTCAAAGAAGTGTCCAACAAATTGGAATTAAATTCAAAACACCTGAGATGAAACAATAAAACTGTAACACTGAGAATGGTTGATGACATTGATAAAATGGTGTAAATCCATAATTATTGATCCTTTTAGAGCTTGAGATCTAATTCAGATTTTATCTGTGGCCAGAATGAAAGACTTTTTCAATATAACTGCATTGGTTCTGTATAACAGTCTGTGTATATTGGATCATCTCACAGCAGCTCAAGCATTAGAAAGAAAACTCTGTCCTACTACTGTTTGCTATCACATTAGCAGCAGCAGATCATCTCATCCATGGAGTCTAGGAAGCTGCATGATGTCACAGTCGTAAATTTGTTTAAAGTTGTCCATGAGGCATTAGGAGAAAGGTGGGAGACAGAATGTGTTTAAAGTGAGACAGGCAAGAGAAAGAGAACATTAAAAAGAGCCAGTGTTTACTCGCCAAGCAGCTTTTCCTCCCAACATGAATTCTTTCCATGTTTCATCACTGCCCACTTGCCCATACGCTAACGTCTATGGGGGGAGGTTGAGTCACCTCCTGATGTCATTACCTCAACGTTCACAGACAATCACACCAAAAAGCAGAGTGGCCTCAGATGTGATGGACATACAGGGTTATGGTTTATTATAGAGCACATGTTTGTATTTAGAGGGTTGTCATGTTTACAGGCCTAAGACACGATTTCGCCAGCAACGGAAATGAAGCTACTTAAGCAGCAACAATATTATGGAGGCTCATATTGGGAAACCATCGCACAGTTGCGGTTAACAGGCTCTGAAAACGAACTGCACAGACCAATCACATTTGGTCCTGTTAGATTTTTGCAACAGAGTGCTGAGAGGATGGCATACATCCGTCTTTGAAGGAAAAAACTGCAAACCAGGAAAAACAAACAAGCAGTGTAATCAAAAGCATAGGCAGAACTAATGATGTTGGGGAAAGTGCAGCAACCTCAGAGTCATTCAGTGGGAGAAAAGTAATTGATTTTCCACAAAGGCACAGGCAAAAGTAGGAAGGGTTGCTGAGTTGCTTCATATAAAAGTTGAGTTTATCATTCTATAACAATACAATGCCCTTGAACTTTTTTTCTTTTTTACATTTTGTCACATCCCAATCCATTTTTTAGCATATTATTTGTATTCTAGCAACAAGTAATGGACACCCCTTTATCCCAGACAGGTTTCAATCCTGGGATTGCCCTGCATTAGATATCTGCATATTCCCATCACTTCGTACCAGTTGTTGCTAAAGTAAAGCATCCTCAAAGTACAGTATGATGCTACAACCACCTTATTTTAAAATAGGAATTGACTCTTCAGAAACAAAAGTTTTTTCCAAAGAAAGCATTTTTCACTGAGGTCGAGAGTTCAAGAAACTCAATGTTGTTCTTATTTGAGTAGAACACCTTTGTCCCCATACATTGCTTCTGATCATTCTTCTGTTAAGACCTGGTTTGGGGAGTGGACAACTAGCTGCGTTATCAGCAAATTCCCCTACCTGAGCTGTGGCTCTCCACAGCTCCTTCAGAGGCACCATGGGCTACATGGCTGCTTGTCTAATTGATTTCCTTGCTGATGTGTCAGTTTGGACTTTGGCCTAATATCTGTAGGCTTTCAGTTGTGCCATACTCTTTCGTTAACCCATAACCTGAAATTATTATTAGTATTTTTTTGATATTATGGTATAAGCTAATCTTCACTTACATTTCTCCCGACTTTATGTCTGACACATGTATTCCTTTATCTTCATGGTTATCCAGTAATGATTTATTACACATGTTCTACAACAGAACAACTGTATTAACATCAATATTTAGTACATAAAGGTATATTTATTTACTAATAAAGAGATTTCTAAAGGTACCTAGTTCCAATAGAAGCTATTTAAGGGTATCAGAGTAAGGATGGTTTAATGTTGCAAAATCTTTCATGCTTTTATTGTAAAGAGAAATGAGAAAAAAAGTAACCAAGTCTAATTTTTATTCTTAGCTATGCACTGCTTTCTATTGTTTCATCAAATTACATTAAAAGGAAATGCTATTATATTTGTGGTTGTCATGGCAAAATGAAAAAAAAAAAAGTTCAAAGTAAATTAATACTTGGATGGCACAGTGAATTCTTAACTAGCCTCTATTTTTTTGTGTGCTTTTTTTTTTACAAAAAAAAAATGTTTTAAGTGATGGTGCTGTTAGTATCACAAAGCAAACTGCACTCTCATACAAAAACAAAACAGCTTATGAATTCTGAATTTCAGTAAACTGGATATCAACATAAGATTTTAAGGTATAAGAATATTACAATCATCACAGCAGAAGACTTTTCAAGCTTCTTAAATAACAGATTTTCAGAATTACAAACATGGCAGTTGCTACATTGCTCTTTTGAAAAGCATGTGTTGAAGTGGTTTCAGTTAGATTTAGCACCATGTGTATGGAACCAGTCAAAAGTTTGCAAAAAAGGGGCAAAGCAAATATTTGCAGCTATGGTTTAGGCGTTAGTGTTAGCTAAACTGGTTTCTTTCATCTTGGTCCAGAATTTTTCTGTTAAAAATATTTCAAACTAATTAGGCACAAAAATACAAAAGGTAAATCAAGGTTTAAAATGATGCACATAAACAATATAGGCTAACTCTATATACTTCTTTTTAACAATTGTTTTGTCTTACAGTTTTTTTGTTTTTTTTAGAACAGTGTTATTAAGATGTAGGCATAAAATTAAAAAGAGGTATTTAAGGAATAAGAGCTAATGGTCATATACATGAAATTGCATTCACAGACTAATCAACACTAATGCTATAAAACAGAAGCAGGTTGAATGATCTGAATCAAAATGGCACATATATTCCTGTAATGATTACAAATCAGATTTTACATTATAAGAAATAGCCATTTTTGCTCTGTTGTCGGCTTTTTATGTTGAACACAGTCAGTCTAAATGTTAGAGAACAATACTGCTATATTTATGTCCAAATTCAGATTTTTTTTTGAGACATTGGTAACCCAATGTTGTATCTTAATCATTTCACCAAGTCTTAATGTAATTTTAGTAATATCCTAATAGCTTCCACTAGAGTTTATGGAATAAAAACACAAAAAGTGCTTCTCTCTTCCATGTACCTCAATATCTTTGATCAACATTAAGCTATGTACCAAATACAGTGCTTGATCAAAGTGCACTGAAAGGCCCAGTCAGCATGCTCAGATGTTTGTCTTCTTGTTGATGAGGACTGAGCAGCATGTGAGTGCCCCATCCACTTTAACCTTTTCCAAATTGGACACAGGAATCAGCATGTGGTCTTTCAGTTTTTCAAACACCTGCAAGACAGAAGCAAGAACGTCAACAGTGATCTTCATATTAAATATATGCAACAACAAAAAAACGTTTGAAAATGAATGCAACTTCAGGCATGTGACATTGAAAAACATATATACATGTATATATATATATATATACATGTATATATATATATATATATATATATATATATATATATATACATATATATATATATATATATATATATATATATATATATATATATACATATATATATATATATATATATATATATATATATATATATATATATATATATATATATATATATATATAAAGCCTACAGAACAAATGCAAAGTAAGAAATCCAAGCTTGGAAGACCTGACGGCTATAGCCAGAGGCAACAGTGAACAGTCAAGGGTTGTACTGTTATTATAGGTCTCAAGGGAAATTTTTACATTCCAACATTTCAAGTAAATGTACAATTTGAGTTCTCTTCAGGTACACTGGCTTCCCCATACAGTAAAACAAAAACAAAAAAAGGTCTATGTCAGGTTAGGTTAATGGGTTTCACTACTGTACATTGCCCTGAGGTGTATGTGTGTGTTGAGTTGGTGTGTGGGAAGGGTACGCCTGTTTTTTTGAATCAGAGTGAGTACCATTCTCTCTATTTTAAAAACAAAGTGATGACTATTTTATGAGTAAGCTAAACTGTGGAGTAAACAGTATCTGGGGTGGGTTGCCATCCAGTGGCCAAGTTTCTGACAGCAGATAAGCAGGAGTGATTTATTTTCTTTTACAATATTCTACAAATTAAGTTCATAGTGGCAAAGAGGTGCAAACGCACTGCAAATACATAAACATAGAGCAAATGAAAATTAGACTAACGCAGAAAACATCTGTAAAGGAAAAACACTAGTGTTAAACCAATACTGATACCAGCATCGGACAGGGCCCTGATACTGCACAAAAATGGTAGTATCGGTATCGTCGAGTACCATCAAATAGGGCACTGATACCATTTTGAGAGGCAAAAGTTTAATCAACTATTGTCACCCATTCCAGGTAGGCAACAAAGTGTTCTACTGGATTCACTTGTATTAGTCTTTTTCCTGCTTCACAAAGGTAGGCATCAGCTTGACAAAGCCATGATGGCTATTGTTTTACATCCAAGTAGTATGCAGTTCTTCATATATATATATATATATATACACACAAACATCAATTTCAAACAGATGGTATCGGTATGGCATCGGTATCGGCTGATACTGCACTGCCATTATCGGTGCCAAAAAAACCCTGCTAAAGAGAAATGCTAAATCTTAAAATACAGAGAGTAGCAAAGGTATTACAAAACTCAATACAAAAAAACAAAAAGAAATATTTCAAAAAAGCTCTGGATAATGGTATTGCTACAGACAGACAACCACCTATTCATAGGGGACTATCGCATGCATTTTGTATGTTTTTATTGCTTAGGCATTTCCAATGGGTTTTATGTTATCTTTTTTATGTTTATGTGCTTGCAGCACATCCACACTTTGCTGCTCACTATTCCCTGTTATTGCAGCATTTCTTATTTGTAGGATTCTCCTATACATGTGTTGTATTTGTGTGTCAGTTTTATTTTTCTGTTTGCAATTCTTATTTTCATCTATCCATTACTTTTTTTCTGCGTTTCCCCCTTTGGCCACTGCAGAAAACTGTTTCGCCTTGACTTTTTAACAGTACATTACTCCTAAAGAATATTTGCATAATTCAGAAAATAAACCTAATATAAAAGAATGAAGTCTGTATAATATAAAGTGTGGCTTTTTACAACCTCCTTAACAATTTTTATGTAAACATAAAAATGTGGTAAATAATGAATATTTTTTTCATTATAGATTTTAAGTTTTTGATTTTATTCTTTCATAACTAAAGAAAGTAAATGTATCTCCTGTCAGCAATTACTAGCAGTTACTAATATGAATATAAACCTCAGAAAACATAAACAATAATTTCATTTCAGATGGATAGAGTCATCAAATTGTTTGTGCTAACACAAATATCAGAAGAGAGGGTCAAAATATTAAGCAAGAGCACATCTCTAAACAGTTTCTGGTCTCCAAGCAAAATCTCAAAACAAAAACAACAAAAAAAACACAAAAAAAGAAAATATAGTGAGATCTATTACAGCATTCTCAAAAGACCCTTGTAAAGTAATGTGTCACACTGTGGCCTTTTTCCAAAAGAAAACCAAGGTTTTCCTACTGCACTTCCAAACCAGGACATTTTCTTTTTAAACTCTCACTTCAACCCTGCTGTGATACCAAGCTAGGCCTTAAAGCACAACCAGAGGGACCAACTAAACCCACTTATATGGAATGATGCAATATGGTGAACAAAGCTTCTGTTGATGCAGATGATATCTCTAACGTCACTGCACTGAATGCTTAAGGAGTGTTGTGTAATGTAGGAGTAAAAGCCAGGTTTCGGCGTAACTGAAACAATGGCACTCCCCTTTTGCAAACAGGATTATAATAATGGAAACTATGGTTTACATAGATGCCCCCCCACAGTTTTCCATGTTATTCTTTGTTTATACTTTGGCAAAGTTACAACAGTGTGGAAACAATCCTGTGTACAAAAAAGTCTATGTAGGTAAAGGAACTTTATAACAAAATTAGCTGTCATGTTTAAAATGTTCAACAGTAATTGTTGTCCACAGTAACATGCTATGCTTCCTGCCTTTTTAAACTCAAATATCCAGGAAAAGTAATTAGTACTTTTATCTGTCTATCAGCATGGTTTCAGTAAGCCCATCCTTAGCGTAGTGAAACTACCCTCCTCTTCCAAAGGGTCTGAACATCAGAGGTTTTCCCAGGACAAAGTTATCAGCAGGTTCTGGTACTGTCCAATGCTGTCCACTCAAAGGGATGTGCCCGTAAAATGATCAATTAAAAGGGAAATTAAATGTTTTAGCAAGTTATGTTTTTTCTTTTCTTTCAAAAGGATATAGGAGAGAGCATATAGAAGGCGTCTTAGCCATTGTTGGGTTTCTCTAAATGTGTTTTTTTGGGCAAATATCCTGTAGCAACTGAAACCTAGTTTTCTGACAAAGACTGAGCAGCACATTTCTCTCTTGAATCGATTAATGGTCGTGAGGTGTAATTTTACACCTCACGACCATTAATTGGTGTTGGCCTATTGGGTTAGAGTAGTGCACTTGTGGTCTGAGAGGACTGCAGGTACATGGTTCGATCCCCACAGCCTCCACTCAGCAAAACCCTTAACCCCATACTTCTCCCCAGGCGCCACACAATGCCAGCCCACTGTTCCCTAAGGGGATGGGTTAAATGCAGAGGTAAATTTCTCCAATGTGAGATCAATAAAGTTAAATTATTATTATTAGCCCCAAAACATAACCAAGCCTTCTCTATGTTTCACTATCAGGAAAGTGTTCTTTTCTTGATATGCATCATGTTTCCATCTGTTAACATAGAGCTTATGTGCCTTGGCAAAAACTTCTTTCATCTGTCCATAGAACTCTCTCCCAGAAGCTTTGTGGCTTATCAACATGTAGTTTGGCAAATTCAACTCTGTGTTTTATATGATTTGTTTTCAACAATGCTGTGCACCTTAACTCAGATTAAGTCCACTTAAAACAACAACGAAACTGGTGTTCCATGAGCTTGAAGTTAATCTACAATCTCTTTAGCAGTGTTTCTGGGCAATTTTGCTACCATTTGTACTATCTGTCCCTTTGATTTGCCATCAACTTCCCCCCTGCCGCCATGGAGAGGGAGGTTGGCTATAGACAAATGGATCTTTTTGAATAAGTGCAACTGTAGTAACAGGAACATCAAGCTGCTCAGTGTTATAGCCTGTACCTCTAACATCCTTATCCATGATATTCTTTCTAATCTCCTGGGACAACTTCCTTTTCTTTCTTTGGTGTCTGTTGAGTGATACACCATGTCACCAAATAGCACAGCTACTATGAGTAGCCCTATATATAGGCCTATTGACTGATTACAATATTGTAGGCACCTGTGCTGCTAGTTGGCAGACAAACCTTGACTTAACATGTCTCTTTAGTCACATTATTATCAATATTTGTTAGAAGTACCACCATGTTTGTTCATGCCTGTTTCATGAGTTTATTTTTTAAATCATACCACTGACTTAAATTTGTTAATTTGTATTCAATATTACTTATGTCATGTTTAAGTTATATATGTGACCATTGCAGGTTTGTCTTTCATAAAACAAGTTTTGCTGACAATTTAATTCACATGTGTATGTTAATATCTGTAATCACAAAGGACTCAGGCTCAAACCTGAGTCTTCTGATGTTGCTGACAGACAAAGGCTGAATTGTGTTAAATGCACTGGAAAATTCTGAGAATACGATCTTCACAATGCTATCTGTCTTGTCCAAATGACAGTGGGTGTTTGGAAATAAGTGTATGATGGCATCTTTAACTCCATCTACATGGCAATAGGCAAATTGCAGGGGGTCCTGATAGCTGCATGTTTGCTTGCTTACCAACAGAAGTCTCTCTGTGATCTCAAAAGTAAGGGCACCTTTTGGTTGTTATTTTCTTGGTACTTGAAAAGGGCAGGAGGTTTTCCACATTGCTGTGACCGACTAAGTCAGGCAAAGGTTGAAGAGGTGTTGTAGAATCATATGGAGCTGATCTGGCACACGCGTAGGCATTTATGACTCTGGGGATGGACATTCTGGGCCTGGTAACTTAGTGTGATCCTGTGTCTCCAGTTGTCTCTCCACTTGACTTAAAGAGAGAGAAAAGTGGTAGGTGTAGAAACACTGTTTGCTGATTTGGTTGAGAACAAATTCATAGAAGCATGGGTGTCTTTGGCATCGGTGAAAGATGAAACATCAAGGGTGAGAGGGAGGCTTTGGGTCAAAAGTGTGCAGTTTTATTTTCTGACTTTGGGCAGGAGATAATGATGCTGAGCTTGTCCCTGAACTAAACCAATTAAAAATGTTTTAAAATCTCATTAGATCTGTTCAGACTCTCATCTGCTTTATCCTCCTGCTTGAAGCCTGTGATCTTCTTCTTACCCTTGATATTGTTACGCTGGAGCTCGCTTTCCAGCTTCCTGTATGCCTTCTTGCGTTCTCTTCAGATCAGTTTAGTTTAATTCACTTTATTTATATAGCGCCAATTCACAAAACGTGTAACCTGAAGGCACTTAACAGAGACAATTCAAGCAGATAATATAGTAAGATTGGTTCCAAATGTTCTATCTAAGGACAATCAGCTGATTCCATCAAGTGGTTGACTTTGCAGGATTCACTTCTGCCATCAAGTGGTTGACTTTGCAGGATTCACTTCAGTAGGCCTTCTGCTGATGTTGTGTATTAATCTGCACTAATCATAAGATAAAATAAAGTTAATGTTTTATAAGTTTAAAGTTGTTTTCCCAAATACTGTTATAAGAGCAATTCAAGGCCAAAAAGGAAAAGAAAAAAACAGAGCAATGAATGGAGCCATTCAAGGCCAGAGAGGAGAAAAGCAGAGCAGTGAGTATGTGTAACTATTGCACCTGGCCCCAATAGGAGTGAAGTCTGCAGGACAACGCAGGGTTGAGGCCCCTTAGTGATAAGAAAGCACACTCAATAAAAATGAAATATTTGACATCTCAAGGTTGCCCAGCTCAGCAAAATTTGGCCATACAAAAAGAGTTGTTATTTTCAAGGCACACGGAGCGGTAATGGTCCCAGAAAGGGTGATGCTTTGACTAAGACACGAGGGGGGAGCAGTAGGCCAGACTGACATGGCTTGAAGCAAGGGAAAGATGTGTTCTGACATGTTTGTGACTAAACCGTCATAAGTTTCTGATTTGAATGCACCAGATGTTTTCATGGCCTGAGAGATTGCTCTCACAAGAATGAGATGTGTCTATGAATGTCACCGTGATTTGCAGATAAATATCAATGTGACCTTTACCAAAGACTGAAATATGTTCTGAAGGGGGTTTTCCACCAATAAGAAATGTATAAAAGGGAGCTGTGTTCCCCATTTGTTCAGCTTCGGCTCACCGGTGACCAGCTCAGTGTGAATGTGTAGTGTTTAGCAATAAACACACTGGACCCGGACTCAGCTGCCTCTGCCTAAATTTTTTGATCTTTGTTTGAGAATTTTTCTGCTTTTTAAGAACTTTGAATTTTTATAAAACTTAGCTTCAATTTTAAGTCGTCAAGAAGAGAATTATAGACGACACTGAGGCCTACTGAAGTTTAAGGAGACAGTAATGCTTCTTTGCAATTCTCAGTAAATTGCTGTCTCCTACTGAAGGCTCTTTTTTTCTTTTTTAGCAGTTTCTGCAGATCACTGGTGAACCAGGGTGTATTATCGGGGAAATATTTTGCTATGCTTTTAATAAAGGTTAAAAAAAACGGCCTGCCATATCCCACATAAACTCGAGAAACAATCTTCTCACATTAATTTGAGCAGCATTGTTCTCCTTCGCAATCTTCCTCTCCTTTGCAGCTGTAGTGCTGTTTCTCTGTCTTAAACACATTCCCCCTTTTTTTATTTTATTTCTTCATTAAAGTTTGTAGTTCCAGTGGGATGAAAAAGACACTTTCCTGTTTCCTGTTGTCATGGTGACTCTTCAAATCAGGGCTCCAGTTATAATGGCTCTTCATACTTGTTACGCACATGATCAACTCTGAGTGGATCTACTAAGAGTTGATTGAACTAATTCATAGCAGCCGTTGTGAAACTGAAATCTTAAGAGTTCCCGACCTTAGGTTAGATCAATTTAGAGTTGTGCATTTGAATCCGAGTTTGCTTCTTGAAACAAAGCCCTAGTCTGTAGCCTCAAAACACGTCTATAGCCCTCACAGGGCTTCCTCAGGTTCCTGAGATCATCTTCTCACATTTCTCTTTAATACAGGTTACCTCTTATAAAATTGGTTTAATACAAGAAGAAGCAGAGAAAAAAAAAAAGATTGCAATCATTAGTTTAGAGATTGGATTCTTAACATTTGCATACAAATATTTTTTGTACAGCAGCTGACAAAGGTTTAAAGTGAGAGTGCAGAGAGTGAAGCATGATTAAAATTAGTTATTGCATCAAATACATTTGGTGGTTCTGTCTGTACATCGGCAGTATCGAGTGATAAATCTCAAATAGTGCTAGGAATACAACATACAGTATTTGGCTTTTATATGTGTTTACAATGTATATGGCTATTGGCTTTCAGGTATTTCCACGGTACTGCTGGCACATGTGCTCATCGTACCTGTGCTGGAATTCTACTTAGGCTCATCAGGGATTATTAAAACAGTAGAAGGAAACTTAGTATACATAAACTTATCTTTTTTATGGTCAAATTGTTTTTGGTGCTTTTTGAGTAGGCATATAACATCACGATGACCCTTTACAGAAGAAGACTTTATTTTAATGAAAAAAATCCGCACTTAAAGTCATCTTCATTATGGTTCCTCAGGAAAAGCTTAGATTTTGAATTACTCCCAGAACATCACATTAGCTACTTTCCTGCTGTATTTGGCACCTCTATCTACAGTTAATCTTTTTTATCATCTCAAGCTCAGTTCTCATTACTGCAGTCATGGTTTATGTATTGGGTCAGGTTGACATGGTGCAACACAGTTGAACCATAATTAATCTCCTATGTACTTTCAAGACATTGGTAAACCTTTATTATGCCCTATCTCCAAATTGTCAGACACCACCAATCCTCTCCCATGACCCCTGGCTTCGTTTTTGTGGAACTCTTATGTAACTTCACAATCAGCTAAAAATAGAGCGGAGGTCAAGACAGAGTGTTTGGAGGCAGATGTCTTGCAAAGCGGCTCAGTGATTATGCAGAAAAATCTAATCTCACAGGAAGTGCAAGCAAAAATTCCCCTTCGGAAATATGTACCAAATCCAGACCCACTGTGCAAGACATTACAGTCAGCACTGATTAGGCAGTCCCTGCTGTTTTATTCTGTCTTGGGTTATCAGTTTGTTTTTCCAAGTTACAAAATCTTACAGTGAGTATATGCATATTTAGGGAAAAAATTTGGTTTTAGAATCGTTTCTTATATACGTAGATTTCCACTAGTTCTAGATTTCCATATATTTCCACTAGTTATGATTTTGCCTTAGCCATTGCAACATGTAAACATGTAAAGAACTAAACCATGTCATTGCAACTTTGGTCATGCAGTTATTTGGAGTCATGCAGACTGTGTTGGTCAACCAACACCTCCTGCCTGGTCAAGAAGGCTCAGAAGCGCCTCTTCTTCCTAAGAACACGGAGGAAGAATCAGCTCCTCTCAACTATACTGGTGAACTTCTCTCGCTTTGAGATAGAAAGCATCCTAACCAACTGTGTAACAGTGTGGTACGGAAGCTATTCTTTTGCAGAGTGCAAGGCACCTACATCGAGCCCGTAGCATTCTTAGGGACTCATCCCATCCAATCCACAGACTGTTTTCTCTTCTACCCTCCGGCAGCTAAAGAATAGCTTTTTCCCCAGAGCTCTCTCTTTACTGAACTCTAACCCTCACAGATAGACTCTACTCTCCTTCCTCACACCTACAGTACCACAATTTTGCAATTGTGTTTTTTTACAAAAAATTTTACTGAAATGTTCACCTGCACTCCTGTTACTATTGTAACAACTGTTTACATGCATCTTGCACTACTCACCTTGACTGAATATTGATTTGCACTGCCAACTGCTTATATTTGCACTGCCAACTGTTTATTCGAAGCACCAATTGTTTACATTTACATCTGCAATAAAGTACTTTACCTGTAATATGCAATTACCTTCCACTGCACTTTAATTTAGATAGCTTCTGTCCAAACTTTATTATTCATTTTATAGTAAAACCCATCTGTATATATGCTGCTATTGTACATAACTGTAAAAACCCTAATATCCACCTGTATATTATATTCGGTACATATCCAGCTGTAAATTTAGGTTATAACACTAGTTTTCTATATATTATATTCATCTGTTAGAAATATTCTGTTTATAATAGTATTCATCTCTATACTTATTCAGTAGAAACCCATGTCCTGTATTTATGAAACCATTATTTATCCTGCACTTGCTACTATTGCACTTCTGGTTAGACCTAAACTGCATTTTGTTGCCTTGTACCTGTACCTGTGTAATGACAATAAAGTTGAATCTAATCTAATCTAATTTTAAAGTCTTCATCCTGCTTGTCTAAAGTGTTTTGCAGGCTTAACAATTTTTTCCCCTTGGGTTTGACTGTATTGAGCTTTATTAATCTTCCCATCAATGCTACAAGCTTCAGCATCCTTTTTGAAGAAAAGCTGTATGGCATCATGCTGCCAATATTTTTGTTCTATGTTGGAAACGGTGTATTCAATGTGATTTGCAGTTTTAGACACATCCAAAAAAAATTATATACGCTATTATTCATACATCTTTTTTTCTACACAGATTGTGAATTTTTTGGCTTACTTGATGATGGCCTTTTTACTTGTCACTTTTCCTGAAAAGCCCACTTTGTGGCATTAGCTTTGTGGCATCTGCACATATTACCAATTGTTCTTTCAACCGACTGTCTCACATTAGCTTAAAATCTTTGCAACTCTTCAAGGGTTTCAATAGGCTTCCTAACTGTTTTTCTCTTTTTTTTCTCTCTTTTTTAAATGCTCTTCTTGCACAGAACTGTCCTCCATGACATGCTAAAAGTTTGGAATATTGTTATATTTCCTAACTTTGCTTTATGCTTCTCTACATCTTCTCCCCTGACCTGGTTCTTTCCTTAGTCTTCATTATGCTTCTGTTTATGTTTGCTCTTAATCCTCAATAACAGGTTAATCTCTGTTGGTTTACTTAAAATAATCCCACAGAAATTTCTAAAAGCTTAAAGATGAAATAAAAAATAGAAACGATGTAGAGAAATAAATACTTTTGCAAGGCACAGTACATTTTTAAATAAACTATCCAAATAGACTATTCAAGGTACTCCCAAAGCAAGAAGTATAATATAAACAAATATATTTTATCATGCTCAAGATAAATTCCCTCAGCCATTCTTCCTGGAAAAAAATAAGACTTCTTTGCCGTTTTAGGTCCAAAGACACATCATTTTGTGAATTCCTCCTTCTAAAAATAGCTGGCAGGGATTGAGACTTTAACCACAGAGTACATTTTGAGGTTTGAGCACTGTCTCTGCCGACTGCATGTTGCCAGGTTTAATCTTGTGAGAACCATAATGACTTCTTATGCCTTGGAATTACCCCAAAGAATAAAAAAAAATGCAGCTACTGCTAAGTCTTCCCTGACCCAACAGACAAATGTAGGAAAAAGTTTATAATTCATGTCAAGCAGCCACAAAGGATAAATGTCTCAAGGGCCAGAGGCCATACAGTATGTCTGTTAAATCTAAAGCTGTGTTCAAAACAAACATGTTTTAAGCATAACTCACATTCATATCTTACATGCTGTGCATCAATGAAAGCTCTTTTTTTTCAATGTATTTCTTTTAAGATACTATCTGCTCAATATGCCACTGTGAAACAAATATTTTTTAGACCTGTTTGTTAAATGAAAATATTACATGTATTTAATAAGAATTTTGCAAAAAGACAGACCAATCTAAGATTATTAGAATTTCTCAAATATAAAATAATTATATGTAAGATTGCTCTTTAATTGTGCAGTCTTTAAACTTGTGTCAACGTAAGCAGAATTAGTGCCAATATGAAAATATTTCTTTTTGTATTTTACAAATATAGAATGGGTTTTATATATTCCAAGCTAATTAGATTAAGTTTTTTTTAGGTTTAGAGTAATTAAATTCAGGTTTTAGTCTATATGTTTAAAATTTTAAACGATAGATTAATAAACATAGTTTAAATAACTTGGAATAGAGTATAAAGGAATTTCTAATTTAGAAACTTGGTCTGACAGCAACTGAAAAACGATTTTAAGGCTCCCTGGCTATATTTCAATTTAATTTGCACTTGTTGAAGTCTATTGCTTATCAGGGGCTGGGTCATGGGGCTGTAGTCTAAGCAGAGTAGCGATGAAGCCCAAGGCATTCCAGGGCCAGTCAAGAGACATAGTCCTTCCAGAGTATCGTTGGCAACTATCTTGGCCTCCTCCAACTGGAACATGTCTGGAACACCTCATGTTGGAGATGTCCAGGAGTCATCTGATGCAAATGTCTGAGCCACCTCAGCTGACTTCTTTCAATGGCCCTACCTTAAGCCTCTCCCCCAGATGGCTGAGCTCCTCACCTGATCTATCTCTAAGGAAGTGACCAGCCACCCTGTGAAGAACATTTTAGCCAACTGTAACCAGGATCTCGTTCTTTTAGTCCTGATCCAGATTTCCTGACCATAGGTAGTGGCGAGCTCATAGGCTGATAGCAAATGTAGACATTTGCCTCTTGGCTCAGCTCTCTCTTCGCTACAACCAACCACCACAGTCCACATTATCTCAGCAGCCGAACGATTCATTTTATTGATCTCCTGCTCCATTCTCCCCTCACTCATGAGCAGGACCCCAAGATACTTGAATTCCTCCACTTGAAGCAGTACCTATCCCTTAACCTGGAGAGCATGAGTGACCCTGGGATTTTGACTTTGATGAGCTGATGAGCTTTATCCCAGCAGCTTGGCACTTGGCGGTGAGCCTCCTAAGCCCATGCTGCAGACCTAAGCAGGAGGGAGCCAGTAGAAACATGTGTTCCACAAAAAGCAAGGAAGAAATCTATTGGTCCCAAAACCCAACCCCAAACCATAGATTAGAAACAGGACCGATGACAGAGGGTGGCCCAGCTGGAGTTCGACATGCCCTGGCAACAGTTCTTAGCTTAACCCTGCCAATGCAAACTAACTCCTGCTCCGCTCTGTATAGCAATCGGATGGCTCCTAGAAGATGGCCGCCCGACTCCATACTTTTGGACTGCCACCCATAGAGCACCACAGGGAACATGGTTCAAATACCTACTCCATGTCCACAAAACACACACGGACTGCCCGGTGCAAACTACTATAAACCCTCAAGCCTGCAATTAAATTCATTTTTATAGTATCAGTGTATAAAAGAGCATTTCAATGCACTTTACAGAGACAATTCAATCAAATCATACAGATGGACTGGTTAATGGTTATCCATCTAAGAAAAACGAAGAAAACAAAACTGCATTTTTCAACAAAAATGTAAACTTTAGAGTCAATGTGAACTCTTTTTGGTATAAGCTGATTTTTGAAGCATTTTCATTGTAAAACCACTTTGACATGACATTGATAAAGTTTAATGGGGAAGATAATAACTTACCTAAAAAACATTTCTTGTTGTTAGACTTGTCAGAACCTATAACAATTCAGCTCATTTGAAATTGTAGCTTCTTTTGTTTAAAAAGCCAGCTTTGGTCTGGGAGAAAATGAACACGTTGCACATGTAAGGCTCTTCTTTCTTGCCAGTTGTTGTTCTCAGAGGTCTGGAGAGGTTGCAGTGTAATACAGATAACCCTCTTTAAATCTAAAATGCCAAACCAGTTCGGCTTTCATAATGATTGTCCTTCCTACCACAGGTGTTACTTTCAGCATTGTCACTGACAGTCTAATTGTGCAGTAAGATAAAGTAAGTATGGGATTTAAAATGAATAGTACCTTAACACTCTCTGGAAACTCCTCCGCTGTGCAGTGCAGGAGCACGTGTCCCTTGTTTGGCAGATTCATGTAGATGCAGTTGGCAGCAATATCATCAGGTACCGTCAGCTTGTCATAGCGATGGTCACTCATTTGCTGCATGATCTGATTAATTGTAAACGGGAGACATACATGTTTGGGTAAATAAGTAAGTTCACATTGTGGACAGAAACAGACACAAAACAGACTTCCACTCAGATTCCTTGACTCAGAACTGAGCCCACAATCCCAAAAGCAGCTCAGCATCCTTTTACTTGCCAAACCACTGTGGCTGACTGAGGGGGGGCTTAATGGAGAACACAGGAGCAGACAGACATTCCTTCTCGGCAGATGTCATGTAATCAGCTTAGGTTGGGATGAACTGAACGGCTAGGGGGGTAAATGTTCCTGAGTAAAAAGTCAGGGTGTCTAAAATGTTATGGCCAGAATCAAAGCAGGTGGCTCCGAAGGTTTAAGAGCAGAACTCTGTGAATGAATATCTTTGAGATTAGTGGAAAAGGGAAATGCAAAAACCTATTAAAAAAGTTGACCAAAAAATTGCTTCAAAAAGAAAAAGCCACCGAAAAAGCCATGCTTGTGGGACTGCCATTTTCAACAACAGCTCAGGGTTTACTCCGGATAAGCCCGATTTACACTACCCTCTGAAAACCGATCAGTGCCGAGTTCGGACTGAGCTTGGATCTGAGGAATCTCGGCGTGGTTTAAAAAAGGTATGTAAATGTTGGAAATGTCCTGGCTACCACACACACAAATGTGGTATTAGTAGTTAAAAAACTGTCTAAACCTTGATGCCACCAAAGATCACAAAATACACAACTTTATTTGTGATTGGTGTTGAGATTTAATAAGATGTCAGAAAATCTAGTAGGTAATTTTATCTTTAAACAGGTCTTTAATTAGTGCAAAATATAATGTAAACAATTATAAACCATAAAGTAGGGCCTAGACATCTATAAAGTCCAACATTAAATCAAAGAATAATGGTCTTTCAAATAAACATTGATTTTTGGATGGACAGTGGCTTAGGTCCAGCAAATATGCAGAGCAGTTACTGGGGCAGCACAGAGTGCCCAGTCAAGAGTGCTAAATCCAAATATTTATTGGAATGTAATAAAATCCCCACTGGGCAGAGCCTTGGCAAACTGATAACTAGGTCTTTGACAATTTACTGGATTTGATGCCCTCCACGCTGTTCATCAGCATAATTTGCATTTTGACCTTTGATATGAATATTTATAAAATTTCCCACCATGCCTTTAAAAGTTTTATTATTCTCCTTTTCACTCAGCAACAGCAACACGTGTAAGGTAAATTCTGCAAAAGCTGTAAAAATATGTGAAAATGACATTGTTTATCAACAAAAAATATTTCTTTGTTTATTTTCTGACATATACTTCAGTGAAACAGAGTAGAACAGAAAGATGAGTCCATTCCTCATGTTTTGTAAACATTTTATTATATCTATATCGTAAAACCCAATGAAACTATCATACTGAATTCAGTATCCAGCCTATATTTACTGTCTGTAGGAGAAATGTAGAAAATTTGCCCAATTATCTATTATTTGTCCAATTAGCCCTAATCCTTCCTCAGTGTCATGTGATCCAGTTTAAGGTTACAGGGTTTAAGGTGTGAACCTTATGGCCAAGAGACATCTGATATCTGTCAAAGTTGTAGCTCTAATTAAGACAGCCTAGCCTATAAGAAAATTGCCAAAAACCTGTGAAACTGAGCTGCAGCAACAGAAGAATTTAAGTGCACATGCTCAGAGTAACATCCAGAGACATCCATCCATCTTCTGACACGCTTAATCCCAAGTATGGTCGCGAGGGGCTCTGGTGCCTATCTCACAGTGTCTACAGGCGAGAGGCGGGGTACACCCTGGACAGGTCGCCAGTCCATCGCAGGACAACACAGAGACAAACAACCATTCACTCACACACTCACACCTAATGAGAATTTAGAGAGCCAATTAACCTAACAGTCATGTTTTTGGACTGTGGGAGGAAGTCAGAGTACCCAGAGAGAACCAACGCATGCTCAGGGAGAACATGCCAAAAAGAAAACCCCAGGCCAGGATTTGACCCAGAACCCTCTTGCCACAAGGCAACAGTTCTACCCAATACATCACCATGCAGCAAACATCCCATCTTGAAAGACATAATGCAATCTTTCTTATAGCATGTTAAATGTTGATATCTGCTTTCTTGTAGATGAATTGACTTTAATATTTATTATACAAACTTAATTTGCCAATAGCTCTTGACCTTGCTGCAAGGCAGCACTGCTACCCACTGCACCACTGAGCAGCCATCCAGCTGTCGGTGCTCAGACAGAAAGCAGCACACGGAATCAAATGCTCTGCATGGTTGTCATCCCATAAGAATGCGTCTTTTAAAAATAATGCTCAAGAAGGCCTGCGAATCATTTGCTAAACACAAGAACACTAATGATATGCATTTCCAAAATCATGTCCAGCCATCTGGTGGGACCTAGATAAAATAATTTGGTTCAGATAGAGTGTAGTTTCTTAGGTAGCAACCAGTTTAGAAGTACCACAGACAAGTGTGTCTTGTCAATAGTTAGGCAGGGTGGTGGGGTGTCGTGATTTTGAGCTAGGAGCTGTGGGGAGCTACGGTTCATCGAGGGGACCACGACTACCAACATATATTTGGACATACTACCGAAGATGGTTAATTCTGTCGCTTAAAAGCTAATTTTTTTCTTTATTTATTGGCTAAAGTAAATATATAAAACTATTAAAAAATTTAATTAATATAAATTATAAAAATATTTTATCCAAAATATTTAATCCAAACAGTAAGGTAAAAAAAAAACAACTAACTCTTTGATAAAATATGGAACATTTACGGTATTATCTCAATTTGACCTTCACTGTATGGTCACCTCATCATCTTTGAAACTAAGGCACGTTTGCATCCATGAGGTGGAGATCAGGTCCTGACCAGTGGGAAGCAATGACCTCATAAATCAAGCTGGGCCAGTGGAAGTGGTGATGATGATGTCAAATCTGCACAGCAGTTTGCTGCAGGGTGTGGTTAGTATGCATGTGTGATTACAGGGAGTGGGTGCTGAGGCCTGTGACAGAGGCTGTATTATGGGATGATGACTTTCTGGGTGAAGCTGGGAATTGACAGCTGCAGATGGATGATGAAATCGGTCCAATCACTCCCATGCACTCCTATTCCTGGGAGTATTTAAAACACATCTACAGTCCTGAGCCTTGTTATACAGGCCCGCATAAAAAAAAAAACATAAAAGGGCTTATTTAAACATAAAGCTACATAAACTGTTGCTCTATCAAAAGTATACCAAAAAAAAAAAAACTTTTAGAGGATTTTTGGGCTTTCCATCCTTGCTCTGAATAATTTTGATTAAAAATTTCATGATTCGGTTTTTGTTCTTATTTTCGTTTTGGACTTATTACCTCCACTCCATGGTGCATTTCCTTTTGTCATTTCCCAGCGACCAGTTAACACCATAATAACTATCTGTTAATCTGTTTCACTTCCTTTACCGTATACACCTGCCTCACTCTCCACTTGCTGCCAGAATGTAAGCTAATCACCCTGCTTGTAAGTGTTCCCAGAAGTTTGTTACTCTACTTGTTTCTGCCATTCAGCCTTATTGGAAACACATCATGATCTTACTCCAACCGTCTGGGCAGCTGTTAGCCATGTCTGACCTTTTGGAATGGTACAGGCCGCAGCTGGTCATCACTGCAGGTTCAGGCCTCGGCTGTTCCTTTCTCCCAACTGCAGTCTAGCCTGTTATGAAATATGGTTGTTTTCGTCCACACTTCGAAGTGAAACTGGGTGTCGCCTATTTTATGATGTTGCAGTGTCACACCACTTCTAAAGAATTAAATAAGTCCCAGACCTATCGAGCTCAAAAAAGAGATACTTATAACTTTCAATTAGTTAAAGAGGGAAATTCTGCCCTGTGCAGTCTAGCTATATATAAATAAATAAAGCCACTTTGTCTTCAATTTGAAACAAATCACTGTGCTCTGCTTCACATTACCCCTTCCTGTTTGGAAAGAGAGGGTGTTTGTTTACAGTGCGGGAACAGGGTGGTTAAAGTAGCTGATCCAAGAAGAGGGAATTCTTACGCAGATATTCTCCAACCACCTCCTTTTCACAGGACAGATGCTGCTGCTGCAAATGCAAAACTCATGAGACTCACTCAGAGATGCATGAATAGAGTGAAATACCACTTTGTGAATGGTTTTTAAAAAATGAATCGCATCGTAACATAGTTAAATGCTGCAAAAAGATGATTTAGCTTGACATATAAGTCCAACAGGTTTCCAGGGATTTTATTTTGACTGGATAATTTATTTGATAAAATGTTTTTAGACCTCCTTTCTCTGAAACTGTTAAAATGATGAGTAATGATTTACTTTGTAAAGTGAAACAACTGCATGTAGTTACACCTAATCATTAATAAGCATTCTGTGAAGGTCCAATGGGTTGATTGGGAACATAACTGGATTAAATAACTGAGGAAAGACAAAAGTGTGTTGCTGCTGGCCTTCCCTGTGAATCACATCCAGCTTCACTGTGGGTCGCCTCTGCATAACAGAACAAAGAAAAGAAATACAGCAGCAACATCCCACATTGCATTTAGGTTTAGCCTACAGTATATCAAGGCCATAAGTAAGCCTGTACTCTGTTGATTTGTTGTCAAACGTGTGGATTAAAGTAATTCTAAAAGATTATCGCTCCATATAATTGTTAGAGTATCCTTGAAGTGAGTAGTATTATAATGCGAAATAATTCTGTAAGGTAAGCATTGTTTTATGGTAAGGGTATTTAATTTACAGCTCAAACCCTTCAAATCTTAAATATAATAAATCTAGTCTTTATGAAAAAACTGCAAGAAGTATGCTATAAGAGGCTGCATCTAAAGGTTCCTAAGTCATATAACGATGTAAGGAATATAGCAACTTTGGCCTGATTGAAAAAGAATATGTACAAACTTGAAAAAGATAAGTCTAGGCAACTGGGCATGAAGTTTTCTAGAAGACATTTCGCCTCTCATCCACGAGGCTTCTTCAGTTCTAACTAGTGGTGGGGAACACTGAGATTAATATACTCTAGTTGTAACAAAGAATTAGGGGGAAAAAAAGGTGACTCAGAGGCCCCTTTTTTTTACCATTTCCCATCTAAGTACTTCCTTAAGAGGGCAGAATCCATTTCCCTCTTCTAAGATCTATAATTAATACCCCAAAATTCCACATTATCAGTAACTTCTCTGCTCTGCAATAAGAAGAGATACGCTCTTGGTTGTGACTGGACTCGTCAAAAATTTGTCAAGATTTCAAAAAATTTAGAATAACAAAAATATTTCCAGTGAGATAAAAAAAAATCAGTTTCCTTGTAAATTTAAGTATCAGTGGTTTGTATGAAATGAAAAATAAAATCGTCATCTTTTTTGGGAATATGAAAAAAGGATTTTTTTTTTTTTTTTTGTAGTTACCCTAATTTACTTTGACAAAATGGATAACAACCTTTGTTTTTCTGTCTGATCCGATTGGAGTTGTGGAGCTTGACCTGGCCGGATTCCAGTGGACCAGATCGGATTAAAACATGGACTTGCTCCATATTTTGAGCATGAAGGATGGAGGAAATGTATGTCAACGGTGGCGTTTGAGGGAGTCCAGGAGGATGTGGAGCAGCTCTCATTTATTAAGATAACTACATAGTTGCTGTGTTTGGCATAGGTCAAAGAAGTTGCGGGGAATGTGGGGGATACACATTTTGAGAAAAAAAAAAATACTTCAAAAAATGTTCACTTCACAAAATGTACTACTGAATAGGTCTGTCACTCAAAGCGATAGTAAATAAAAAAAATTTTCATGAAAAACTATCATAACATTTTATTACTATACAAGTCCCACTTTAAAAAGTTCAAGGAATCAGTTAAGCTACATCTTCCTCTCATGCAGGAGAGGGGGAGGATCTCTACTTTCATAAGACGAGCATCAACGTACTAAACAAGCAGTTTGAATTCATTAACGTATCCCTGATCTCTCTCTGCCCATAGGCAACATTACTGAGCAGCAGATGCCGAGTTGTTAAAACCCCTTTAAAACAGAAATTAATAGCTCCAGGAGAAGGTGATGTAAGCCATACTTAGCAAATAAGCCCTCTGCCATTAAGCATCGCAAAAGGCCACACTTCACTCCAGCAGCTAATTACTGTGGTCGATCAAACAGCAAGGAGTCTTAATGAGTTGGAGCTGGAAAATACATTTAATTGGCTTATGTGCTTATTCATATATTCTTCTTGTGTACATGTTTGCAGAGATGCAGAGATGCCCAAAATTAATACTTTACATCATCATATTGCATATCTGGCAAGGATGGAGAATACCTCTAACTAGAGGACAATAAAGCCAATGCTGTATGATTTGCCTTATGGTTTTGGACCTATAGAATAAGTGTGTAAGATCGGGCACAGAGCTTGGGGATGGGCAGGACTTCACTTCACACACAGATGGTTCAGAATTTCACAAGCTGGGAAGTGCTGAAATGTATTATCTTCTTGGTGTAAACCCCCAATCTCTGCTAGGCTATGTATAAGCTGTCTTCTCTGAACTCCCAACATCCATTTAATTTTCATTCAGATGCCCTTCATGCAGTAATGAGCTTAAGCTGTGAAATAAGGGGGAAAAACAACTTTGTAATTAAAGCTGGAGAGCAAGTTTCAGAGGTAATCCATGAAATTTAAGAAAGAATACAAATTAATGCTAAGAGACTAAAGTGTACATAACAAGCATTTGAAAATAAATAAAGAGTAAAGAAATGCATTTTAGCATAAGCTGCCTACTTTAAGCGCTTTCTGAGCTGGTTCGCTGGAGCCGATGATGATAAGTCCTGGTCCTCCCATGCTGCAGAAGCTTTTCAGGTGTAGCCCCTCCAGCACAGGCACAGTGGAAACAGCATAGTCCTGTGAAGCACAACCCAAGTACAAAAGCTGAAAAATAGGAGAACCACTGATACATGTAGGTGGAAAAAACTTTTCAGCAAAACTTGGTCATTCAGGGATCAAACATTTGACCAGTTATGGTCAAATATATACATAATAGGAAATTGTCAAATTTCTCCAAACATGTACTTTAATAAAGAAAGTTTCCTCAGTTATAGTCCTCAAGGGTCGGTGTCTTGCACCTTTATGAGGCTGCTCTACTTTAACACACCTGAACTTCACTGCAGGTTGAGAAGAAAATTCAGCTAATTTAATTCAGGTGTTTAAGCAGAGACGCATTTTAAACGTACAAGACCCCTGGCCTTGAGGGTCGGAGCTGGGGAAACCCGTAATAGAGTAACATTGAACTGAAAGAGGTTAGGTAACATCTGAAATTTTACATAAAATAATAACTTTAAAAGGTAGGAATTGTATGCATGCACAATCAATGCTATGAAAAAGGTGAAAATACAGCAATGGAAAAGATCATTAGACCACCCTTGTTTTTCTATCATGTACATTAGATTCCTCAGGTGATGTCCCATTAGAACAAGAAATATAAGAGTGGTCCAATAAGTTTTTCCTCGGCTGAAAATGTATTCCTTTGTATTAATGATCAAATAAAACATAATAATATTAATACCAGATAATAATAATAATATGAAGAGAAGAACAATGAGAAAAAAAAGAATTACAATAACACACAACAAGATCAAGAGAGGACATACTTTTTTAAAAAAGTGACAACATTTTGGGTGGAAACAGCAGAAGTGTCTAACAGATGATGTCACTAAGCCCGGAGCTCATGGGAAAATTACACAGGAACTTATAAAAGCCTGATTTGAGCCACTTTCTCTTACTGCAGGAAGTTTGCTTGCCAAGTGCTCTCATTACTACTGTTAGAAAGACAAAAGTTACACAAAACTGATTGTCTTTAGCTGCCTT
Source organism: Cyprinodon tularosa (assembly GCF_016077235.1). Taxonomy (NCBI): domain Eukaryota; kingdom Metazoa; phylum Chordata; class Actinopteri; order Cyprinodontiformes; family Cyprinodontidae; genus Cyprinodon; species Cyprinodon tularosa. The sequence goes on along the minus strand of NW_024039063.1, from coordinate 1,636,975 downwards.
GCATAATTGAAAGATAAAATGAATGGTCACTCTTTAAGTAAAGAAGAAATTAACTAAGCAGCCTTTTTTTATTAAAAGAAACAGGGGTTAGATTATGTAAGTTATTTACTTCTACCGACATAAATGTATATTTTTTCTATATTTTGTGCGAGGCACAACAGATTTATGTATGCCATTAATATCAGGATAAATTAAATTAAACTTAATCATGAAAAGACCTACAGAGTAAACTTTATCATTAGCCTTCAGCAATTAATCTTGGCTTAACTCCAGTTAAAAACTATTATCCAAGAATTAAATAATCACATGCAATTAGAAAATGACCACATTTTTCAAACATTGAGTTTATCATCCTGACATACCAAGATGGTGATATTTTTTCAACATTAAACATACTCTTGTGGAATATGTTAAACATCTCCCTTTTTAGATCATTTGTAAATGTTTTTGTTCAAAATAAATACAGTGTAGACGTACCTTCCTGGACACACTTTGTTCTTTGAATAAGTTGATTTAAAATTGATGGATACAAACAAGAAGCAACATATCTTGTTAAGCTTTCTATTAAACTCCATTGTGAAATTTTCCTCAAGCTGCCTGTTAAATTCTTATCAGGTAGCTAATTGTAGCACACTGTTGGGTCAAATTAGGCACAATGTCTCTCTTTGTCGCTAAAAAATGAGCAGCAGGGCTGTACTTTGTAGTTCACCAAGCAGAAAAATCTAAATGGGTCCATTTATGACATTTTCCTCAACACTGTTTCTTGGTATGTGCTTATGAGTTCCACTGGGAACCACTGGAAATCACAGGATGTTCTTTCTCCATTCCCTATCTACAAACAGGAAGTTTGTGTGTGAAATTAGAAATACAAGCTATTCTTTCTGTCTTATCAAGATAACGGGTACAAAGAGGTGGAAACTGTTTATCTGAACTCACAAACAGATTTTTTACGTAACAAAAAGTCTCTATTTGCTATTATGGCAGAAAGAAAGCGGACAGTCCCTTATAGGATATATCAAAGCAGGCATCAAAAATATCGCACTGTAACAAGAAAAAAATTATATAATTTAACTTCTGCACTATATCCCAAAGAAATGTATTCCATGGGTAACACCCTAATCTCAACATCTGTAAGAACCGTAAAGCAAAGAGCCCTCACATCTGCATGCAGTTGTGAAGCACTAAACAAACCTGGAAACGGAATGATCCATCATTAGATAATTAAAGGAAAAACCAACAGTTATAGGATGGAGCAATCTGATAAAAAAATGGAAGAAGCAATAATTGATGGCTAAATGATTTCTGCTTTTATCATTTGCCAGGAACGCATCATTTAGTCCCATCTTATCAAAGATAATAGAAAACACAGAGGAATCCAAAATGAGGAACTCAAATCAGATGCAGATGTAGAACGAGGGAAACAGTAGAATAAGGCATTTCAAGTTACCGTAATGTTCTGAACTCTTGACTTTATGACCCAGCACTGAATCTGCATGTTAGCAGCCTTCTTAGCTTTGCCACGGCTTCTCAGAGTCAGGCCAACTGTGATGAACCATGGATCACAGAGTGAAATGTCTTTAATTTATACCAGCAGCAAACTGGATTTAGAAAATCAGCCAGTGTCACACTCTGACTTTCTTTGAAGGTGGCAACAAATCTTGCTGCTATAGTCATGGTATTTTAAAAACGTCTGGATGCAGGTTTTGGTTGGCCTGTAATTATAACAAATGAATATTATTCAGAGCAGACACTAAGCTATAAGGCTAAGACAAAACATAATAAGGAGTAATGAAAGTAAATAACACAATTTTCTATGAAATTAGAAGCTTTGCCGTTTCAAATACACCTAAAAAGTTGGTATTTTAAAGTGACTAATGCTACCTTCACAACAAACGCATTTTGGTTGGCATAAAAGTGCCTGCTGCTTCATTTTTGATGCTTGTACACATTAAGGTCAAACGTGCGTCAAGAGCACCCTTGATGCTCCTGAACAGTCTCCAGTAAAGTGTATACAGATTCATCTGTACACACTTTACAGATGAATCTGTGCTGCTTCTGTGTTCAATGGCAGAAAATGGCTTTGCTATATTCGCTGTGAAAAGCTGGTAAAAAGTAGTTTTAATATGTTTTTAAGCCATCTTATAACATCCTCTGTACAGTCAGTTCGTCAGGCTCTGCCTTAAAATATTGTTTTGCTGTTGCTGCTGCTCAGATCCCCACATACCGTCGATGTGCTATCAACTGTTCATTGCGGCTGGAAGTAGATGTTGGTGTTTCTCAGGTATGTGGTACAAACTGCAGGCACCAGAATAATAAAATCGAACATATTTTGATGGCAGGTTTTGACATTCTTTTTTTTTTTTTTTTTACAGTGTCCTGTCTGGCAATGTGGCAATAAGAATAATTGTCTTGATACCAAAAAGAGCCCAACAGATTTTACTTTCACAAGTGTAGCAGTATGGCAATTGCCATATTGCTCCACTTGTTTCATGCATATAGATTGCTTTATTATAATTATGCAGTTTTGACATTTTAAGTTAATTTAAGTGTTAATAAACTGTTTCAGGGGAGTTATCATAGTTCTCTGCATCAGCAGCACTGTGTCTGTCTTCCTGCCAACTCCCAGATCAGTTTCTCTAATTGGTTGATGTGGCACATCGAGCAGCAAAAGTTAAATTTTTCCAACTCCAGCAGCTGCTGCTTGTGAAGCGTGTCACACGCCTCAGATGCTCATGAGTTGCAGCTTCAGCTGCTCAGATACGTCAAGATGCACTGCTCCTGCTGCTTGAGACGCGCTGCAGGACCTTTTGATTCGCCTTGATGCTGTCAACCATTGACTTTGCATGAAAACCTGCTGCTTCAGCTGCTTCAATCATGTGCAGTATGAACGTTGCATTAGGCTCTGATGGACAAAATACATTTAACAATAAATGGATCCACACCACTACTAATTCACAGCTTACTCAATGGTCTATAATATTTGGAACAAAGCGTTTCGAGAAGATCTACACTTTTGTTTTTTATTTCTTTCCAATGGTGTATCAGTGTGTGAAGAAATTACCGTAAGCAAAAATCCTTTTAACTGAACTTTAAATGCTTTTTTATTGTAGTCCTGTCTCTCCTTCAAAAAAGATTAAAACATTTGCATACTGTTAACATAATTGCGTTCTTTACATCAAGCACTGTGCAGCTACTGTACTGTAAAGCCTTCCAAAGTATTCAGGGGAATCTGGCTTATTTAGAAAGGTTTGTGCACCACAACATAACTAAATGGTCATATCTTTGTCTCTCAAGTTTCTTCAAATAAGTAATAAAGTATACAGCATTATTGTTATAGGAAAGACTTGGTCTCTTGGACATCAAATTGTTCTGTAGATTTCTTACAACAATTTCAACTCAAAGTATTTATGTTTTATATAGTTCTATTTGCACATAACGTTTGCATAAATATATTTGCTGTTTTTCCATTTATTGATGTCCGTCAAATATTATACAGATAAAAATCCCTCACCAAAACAGTTTCTTGTCTTTACATGTCACATCTAAAATTACATTTCAAATGTGTGCAATGTGAAGAAATACAACATGTTTTCAGAGAATCACAATTCATATGATGTATATAAAATATGAGTGTTATTTTGGAAAGATCTGCATTTTCTTCATTAAATATGTTTCAAAAAGGAGGGGTGTTAAACTCAGTATTTTAATAATTATAAAGGGACAACACAAATGTATAGTCTGTGTCCCCTGGCTCTTCAATAATTATTACCTTAAAATACTTAGGTATGTGAGCATTTTAAAGTATAAACTCATAGACTCTTTTTTCTTTTTACAAAGGTATAATTTCATGGGATCATTTAAACCCAATTCATAGATTTAAATCAAAAGTAATACTCATCAGTATCATTATATAGCATCTGCTTACTGTAAGTGGCAACCATAGCCATTATCTGTGCACAGAAGCCAGGAGTTAACGGGATGATTTATAGCATCACGAATGACACAGGAGGAAATTTTCCATGAACTAATTAATCCCAGGTTCGCTTCCTCACATCAGTTTTTTTAAATATTTGTAATCCACTTTTCGATTAATCACAAAGGCAGTGCGCTGGCAAAGGTTTGCATCAAATGCTGAGAAAAAATGCTTCAAAGTCAGCTAAGACCACCTCCAAGGCACTAAATTCTAATTACCAAAGGATCTCTTTACTGCTGCGTCAATCAATAACATCAGGGGGGAAAGAAAGGAAAACAAACTTCCACACACAAAGCCACGCTACTGAAAATACAGACTTTACTATTTCAAGTTTGTCTCATCCAATTTTTGTCAATGATTTTATCATTCTTATATTTCATAAATAGTGAAGAAAATAAACAAACCCCTATTTTTAAACAAGCAATACATTGTTGGCTTGACAAAAATGCTAACACTGTCTTACCTCTCTTGGATACTTCTTTTTGATGTACAACTAGAAACGTATTTAATAAATAGATTCAATGCACACAAAGCTATGATTCTATCTATGCACCTTCCTGTGTGCTACACAGGACAAAGGAAGTATATGGGCTCCTTTTATGTTTACATGGACATGAAGTATTCTGAATAAAAGGCTGTTTGCAATTAAAAATATTCTGTAAACAAGCAAATTGGAATATTGAGATCAGAAATATGTAAGTTATGTTCTGAATGAGAGGGTTGATTAATGGTGACCCTAGTCTTAATCACGTCAATCTAAACCCTGGCTATAATCTTGTCACTTGGATGGGGGCAAACTAACCTGACAGAGCATGGGTGAGGAATAAAAGCTGCATTGGGCCAAACGTAACATTTAAATGTTAATTTGCTGACTTCTTCCTCAAACAGTCTTTGGATTCAATAAGTTTTTACCATTTTCAAAATGGTCTCCAAGTGGGTAATGAATTGGTTATGCCAGATGTCTTGGCCCATGCTTCTGCATGCTTATTCCAGCGGTCTCCAACCACCGGGCCTTGGACCAGTACCAACCGGTACCGACCGGTCCGTCGTCATTTGGTACTGGGCCACACAGAAAAAAAAAAAAAAAAAAAAAAAAAATATATATATATATATATATATATATATATATATATATATAATTTATCAACGATCAGAGTCTGAGTGATGTTTTATTTTGAGAAATATACAAAATTGGGGTATTCTCTCCCAAGTAGATCAGTCGGTGCATCTGTGCCTCTTGACACAGGTTAATTCAGGTCAAGACGCATAACATCCTATCTTTGTGAAGTTGGATTTTCTGCAGTTACAGCGACCAAAACAAAGCTATGGAGCAGACTGGACATTGGGAGCACACTTCGTGTCATTGTCTATGATTACACCTAGATGGGACTGGCTTGTTTCTCCGAAGCAAGCTCAGGGCTCCCACTAATTCAACATAATGGTGAGTTTATATTTTATGATGTTTGTATTTGCCAGTCGTATCATTTTATTTGATCGTATTTACCCCCCAACACTTTAAAGGCCGGTCCGTGAAAACAATGTCTGAAATTTAACCGGTCCATGGTGTAAAAAAGGTTGTTTTTGTCTGTTGTTTTTGTTTTCCAAAGGTGTTTTCCACCTAATTTTTGGTGACTATTAGTAATAGTATCTGTCTGTCATAAGCTGCACAGAGCTACACAGAATGAGCTACATACAGCTCTTAAACATGTTACGTGTGTGTTTTCTAATGTGCCATGCACCAAAGTCAAAAAGTCAAGTGATGATTTATTGTATCATTAACCGAGCAGGGCTTCTGTATGCTGGAGAGCCGAATTGCTGGTTCAGAGTTTTCTCTGGGCACCTCTCAGTGTGTTAGAAAACTACTCCCTAAGGTGGGGTTAACACAGAGAGCAATTCTCCCCACTGTAAGAGTATAAGAAAAAACTGTCAGGGTTAAGCCCTCTTTTTAAGCTTATTTTTAGTTTCTTTGGCTATGTTCACACTGTAGGCCAATTCCGATTTTGTTGTGAAATCCATTTTTTTTTTGGGTTACCATTTACATTTTCAAATATATGCGACTTGTATGTGATCTCCTGTGTAAACTGCATTCATACAACGTAAGTGTCCTGCATGCGCAGTAGAGAACGCAATGACATCACAAGCAAGCATGCTCTGTGTTTACGGAAGTAAACATGGATTTTGCTGGAGCTCATCTAGCGATCTTTCCCAACCATCTTTTCAAGATGGTTAAACATAAATGCTACTCTCCACATTATCATCCGCCATGGTTGTTGTTTTTATTGCCGCTTCTGCCTTTCAATACCCAGAATAGAGACCTTTGTTGGGTATTAATGACTTTCAGGTCGGATAAGTGTGACCTGGCTGTTCAATCACACGTCACATTTGAAAAAATCTGATTCATATAAGATCCAGGACCACATAGCCAAGTGGCCTGGGTCGCACTGGCAAAAATCTGATCTGTGTTGGTTAGACAGCCATGAAAAATCAGATACAGGTTGCATATGGGCAAAATAAAATCAGATTCAGGTCACTTCAGGCTACTGTGTGAATGTAGTCTGTGACTTTGTAGTTGTTTTCTGTCAGTTTTGTATTTCCTGAGTTACTCTCCGTTGCCCCCTTGTGTCTTTTTTCCTTTCCCCTTAGCTTCCTTCTGGTTAGTTTTATTCACACCTACTCCATATCAGCTCATTAGCCAATCCTTGGTTCTGTTCTCCACATATACACCACCTCTGCAGTTCCTCATTGCTGGTTTCTTGTTGATATGTTGCTTCATTGCTTGCTCCCCATGTGTTGTTGCTCCCTGACGCTTTTTGGATTTTTGTTTCTCAGTATTTTGGATTTTTTTGCCTCTGTTGCCTTGGACTTTTTATTCCTCATACTGGCCTTGTGATTCACAGCTGACTCTACAAATGAATAAGAGATATTAATTATGAATTAATGGATGACATTACTGTAACGTACCTTAAATGCATCAGCTAGGATCTCAGCTCCTCTTTGATTAGTTCGTTTAGAAAGACCAACAAAGAATTCTCGACCTAGATGGAAAACATAAAAATTTACATTAGTAAAATCTGAAGAAATCAAATCAACAAATCAAACAGTTTTAATACTACTATTCTATATGCATTTCACACAACAGGGTAGGCATGCTGGCACACACACACACACATATGTATATATAAATATGTCAGCTGACAGGGATGCAGCTGTACATTGACCTCAGGGATGGGTTCCTATGTTGATGTTGAGCTGCTACAATATAAGCCATTAGTCTGGGTATCGCCAACAGGAAATATTTCTTACCCTGCCATGTGAAACCGATTTCAGCTGAAAAGAAAGACACAACACAGCCTATGTCTAGAAATTCACTTAGGTGTACTATATTTTTCCATCTGGCGCATACTCAAGACGGCACTGACCTACATTTTAAATCTCCATGCAAGTGTAACACAATGTTCAGAGTGTAAGATAGACTACTGTGTTTCACTAGGTTCATTAGCATTTTTAGCTGCTGCCAAACATACTCAACAGCTTTAATAATGTTTGATATTTGAAGGGTTCTACACAACTGTAAAAACAGGTCAATATCAGGTGGGCGTATAGGGGCACCAGGTCATAGAGGTCCCACATAAGTTACCTGTGTAACCTCTGAGAGACACAAAAAGGCAACCAGGCTTTCACTCAATTTTTCTGAAAAGGTTTGGCCACTTATCCAGACTTCTTTCTGATAATTGTTGTGGATTGCAATGGAGCCATCTGTAGCTGGAATGCTGTTGTTTTGAGTATATAGAGGCCCAGCCTCCTTGGCACATTCAAAGTTGGATGAATGATCAACCCAATATTCTCCATGGCTTGTTGGAGTCTCTTGTATGGTGTGAGTGGTGTACTTGGATGAAACTGCTTATATAATTTCTTGAAATGAATTTTAAGACAGTAAATGCTTGGGAACTGAATCCAGAATCCCCCCCCCCTCTGTTCATCCTTAGCTTTTGTCTTGTGATAAAAGCATGACACACACATGCACTGATTTGTCTGCTGTAATACGGTTTAAAATATCATCTCCATTTCACTTATCTCAACAATTTTTTGGTTTTTGTTGCAACATACTTATATGAAAGTCCACTTGCTTTCGAATTTACACCTGTTTTGTGACTGAATGGAATAAGAACATTGACTGTACAAGAACATTGGACAAGGAAAACCATGTGTTTCAGACTTAAGGGCTGGTTATACACCCACAGCAGTGTGTTGCGGTGAGCTTGTCGGGGGTGTGACCAATATATTTTTGATTTATGCGCAATTTTGAAGCGGGGTGTGCACTATGTTATTCTATGCCACAACACAAGAGGGAGAATCACAAACTAGCTCTGGGCCTAGATACAGCCGAAACAGTGAGGAAGTGGAAATACACAAGGTTAAAATTTATGCGACAACGGAAGGACATGAGAGTGAAAAAGGGGGGATATCCAGGTGGAAAAAGGGTCCCAGCGTTCTTGTGCTCCTCGCTCTTCTAGCTGGTCCATCTTTACAAGTCCTTTTCCACAATGGCGTTCATACAAACAAAGCAAGCCGGTACCAAAGGTACCAAAAAGGAAATACGCATAGTGTAGAGCGGATGTAGATTTGACCAATCAGATGCCTTCTGTCTGTGGCACTGTCAGCAGTCAACTACAATTTCGTGTCTGTAGAAGGGGCAGAGGCATATCTGCGTTAACTGAGACACACAGACAAACTACCTGGTTTCTGAGCATAAACCAGCCTTAAGCGGTTTCCTGTTCAGGACATTCCCAAGAGAGGGGCCTCCTAGGACATTGTGGGACTCCATGGGGGTCCTCCATTAAAAAAAAGTGTTTCACCTGCCTCTTTGATTTATATTGTAAAGTGAATCGAACATATTTCTTTTGTTCCGAATGAATTTAAAAGCTTTTTTAACCACATTTCAAGATAAACGTTTACAAACATGACATTCATACTGAACTATGACCAATTAATTCAAACTTTCATCTGTTGTCTTAACACAAAGCCATTTAAACATGTTTTAAAAAGGGCTGCAATTCTGACACATTAATTTATTTCATTAAAGATTAGATAACATGAATGCATTTAAGTGCACAACACTGTTTATCTTGGACATAAACTGACAAAAACATTTTAAAAAAGTCATGAAAACTTCAAAATAAATTCTCCATGTAACAGAAACCTTTACGAAATTCACCCAATATATGGGTTCTAAGTTGAGCTAAAGCCGGGCATACACTGTATGATATTTCCCATTGTTGTACTCAGCTACAGCTCAAACTGTAGGATGCAACCACAGGGTTTAAAAGTCGCTGCTCACGATGTATGTTCTTAAACTGTACAGCCCAATGCTCTGATGCAATCTACCTGCTCACACTGTACATCCAAAAGCCACATGTTGGACTCAGCGCCAAGAGATGATGCTGGTCGTACTCATCAATCTGAAGGAAGAAGAGCTCCCTTGCTTGCACATGCGCAGTGCGCAAGGTTCCGATAAATCGGCTTGTAACTCTGCTTCAACAACAGGATTTGCTCACAATCACCTCACAAGGGCTGACTGAATTTCAAACATGTTTCTCCTGAACTTAATAATTTCATTTGGGAGGTGGATGTGAGACGCTAATCGGCCCTTGTTACACCTCATTGACAGATGTATCATTTTAGTATTTCATTGCAGGTAATTTTTTTCAAATAATTGTAATAAAGCATTATTTGATTACACTATAGCAAGAGTTAAACACAGAAGAATACCTTTAACTGCTTTTTTGATTTCGGGTAACCATGTGAGAAGCCATGTGTAGACAGTCCATCTTTAGATCATTATATCAAAATCCATGTACAGTCTTAAAATGATTGGTCAGATTGCAGGGAAACCTACCTGTAAATAGAACATCACCTCCATCCAGTGTTGCATTCTCATCAGTCATTTCCACAACATTTAAATGTAGATTCTGTAGAGCCTCTTTCATCACCTCAGTCTAAAACAATACAGACAAAAGGACAATTATACACTGTCAAGAATACAAATCTCTGAACTCTTGCAGCTTCAGCTAACACCTAAAACAACCTAGAAATATTTTGTTAAATTGTGTTTATTCATTTTATATAAATTGAAGTCAAATTTCAAGAAAATCAAACTCTAATGAGTGAAATTTAGGGAACAAGTTTATTAGGGCATCACTTTCCTCCAGTTGAGTATTACAATGATAAATCTGATTTTTAAAAGCTATCTTATATTTAAAAACAAATTACAATCTGTTAAAATCCCTGGTTCCTCCACTGCTGAAAAAAAATCATTAAAACTATTAATAATACAAACAGGATAACACCAATATCAACAAGATGGTTTCTTTCATTCCCCTCAGGCCTTCAGCCAAACAGTTCTGTCTGTTTACAGTGGAAACCTACGGAATAGTCTTCCACATACGCAGAAAACATCCAGCATATAGTCTTATAAAGCCTAACAGCAAGAATGGCTCTGTCAGAATCAAATATCCACACATTAGTTCACACAGAAAACAGTATTGCACATTTCATTATCCTGTATGACATTTTTTCTTGTTGAATCTTGCTTGTGAAATATAGGGTGAGATTTTTGTGTGTGTGTTTTAATTTGACTGTTGTCAAACTGTAAAGTTTGTTGTGTTGCAAAAGTGATATAAGTGACCCTTTTTGAATATATTAAGGTTTTTCAGTTTTACTGTTTTCTAATGGAGTACCCCCTGTAACTCCTGCCCTTGGGACAATGGATGGAAGCTAGCCTTTGGCTAAAAACTGGCATGTTTATATCTATATGTTTTCCACTAATATGCGCTGTCCCAATAAAACAATTAAATGAATACAAAGAACAATTCCTATTCAAATGATAAAATAAACTTTACAGATTAAACTTTTCAGTATAATATTTGAAAAAGATAGCTGCTAAGAAAGTGTGTAATGAAATGTAATTGTTTCTTTCCTAAAGGTAGCCATTACATCATCTAAATGAGCCGTGTCATGATGTCATTTAGCAGGAAGCATACTAAAACTTTAACAAGGCAGTGACCGGAGAAAGAAAGTTTACTAAAAGACCCCTTCCTGTCCTCCTGTTTTGGACCACTTGCCTTTCATAAATTATGAGGAGGAAGATCAACGATGCCCATTTTTAAGGTTAGGATATATTTTTATATGGATATATTTCCGAAAATCCACATTTCATCTCTATGTCATCTCTAAACACAAACTGAAGACAAGCTGCTGACGGCTTTGTTCTTGTCAGACCGCCCAGTGAGATTTTACTGTCCTGTTTTTAGGGGCTCCTCTGGGAAAACTTTAAAGGACTGGCCATGTTAGCCTGTGCATCAGTGTTTCCACAAGCTCTATCTCACTATGACCTCAGCCCACTGCTCAGTGGATTTTTGGGCAGCATATTGCTTCTGGTTCTACTCAGCTGCAAAATGCCAAACTATGAGCTCATCCAGGTAGACTGCCATGTCCAGATAATACCCCCTCACACCCTGACCCAATGGACAGATGCTATTTCCTTTGACCAAAAAATTGAACTGGTTTTATAGCCAACTTTCAGAAATTGTTCTGTGTGTACTGTATCTGTTATGTCAAAAAAATATATTTGCAGATCATTTAACTTAAAGTTAAATGTATAAACCAGTGGTCTAAACTCTTGTCCTTAAGGATGCTGTTCCACAGCTCATACTTGTGTCTGCTTCAACACACCCAACTCCAATATGAGCTCATTAGTAAAGCTCTGCAGAGCTTGTCAGCATATTATTGAGGAGGTTTAGCCATCTGATTCAAGTGCATAGGGTAGGGGACAAATTTAAATGTTGCAACACATCGGCCTTCAAGAATTTGAGTTGAAGACCACTGGTCAGAAAAGTGTGTGTCCAGGATGTGAAGTCTCTGTAGGGAAAACTGCTGGCCTTTTCTTGATCTAACGCTTAAGCCCTAGTTGTTTGATTTTGTCTGGACTGTTTTGTTTTGCGTCTGACTCAGACCACACAGTTACATGACCAGCAGCTCCCATATTTAGTCTTTGAGTTGCTGAAGTGGTAACGTCTCTGCCGGACCCTCTTCAGATTGGTATTAAAGTATGTGTATTATCTCAGGTCCCAGGAAAAGTGGTTCCTATAGACCAGAGGTCATGGATTAGCGGACCACAGTATGGATCCGGACCCACCTGCTGGCTAATCCAGACCCAACCTGATTTAAAACATTTATGATTTACTGCATGTTGTCCGACAACATCATCTAAATTCACTTGCGTTGCTTCTCCTGTTAAAATGATAAAGCCCTCCGGAGCATCCGGGACCAGGCTTTACGTGATACAAATTAGCCAATGAGCTGTGTCAGTCTGGGCTGCTGCTGCTAGCTACTTTCAGACACAGCAGGCAAACCTGTGGCAATCCGGGCGATGGGAAAGAAGGAGAAAACAATGAGAAAGAAAGCAGAGAAAGTTTCGACTGCTGGAAGAACTGTGGTGAAAGAAAGCCCACTGCTCTCATTAAGCCAGAAAAACAACAAGAACAAAAAAAAAAAAAAAACAGTTCAGGTTTTTCTTAAAAAAGTGAATCAGGAAATTGTCTATATACCAACTAAAAGATTGCTGCTCTATACTTAAAAAAATACTTTTAAAAAGGAAAAAAAAATGTTTGAATATTTTTTTATTTAAAATTCAATGTATAACATGGATGCATAAACACCTCATTTTATTTCAGTGTTAAATTCCGTTTAAAGTAACAGATTATAATAGAAAATGTCTATGGACCTTTACTGGTTGATGATTTTCTTTTTTCGGACCCCACAGAATTTTAATTGGTTACCCCTGCTATGGACCATTGTTGACACAATGTTGTTGACTATGGTGAGTAAGAGTATGTTGGATTTCCTTTGGAATTCTGTAGCTGTTTCAACAGTCTTGAGGGGGTTAAACTCCAGAGCCCCGTTTCATAAAGCAGGTTCAACAAACTCAGACTCAAATCCTTAACTCTGAATTGATCTAGCCTAAGGATGGAAACTCTGAGTTTTTGGTTTAACAACAGCAGCTACCAGAAAGAACATGGCGTCCTTTCATAAAATAGGTTCAGAAATTGATTAGTAATTTTTAAATGAAGTGACATCATACAGCATAAGAACAGGTTGCAGCAAATATGCTTATTTTTTGTCTTTATTTTTTAATTCGCCTGATTTTTTTTCATTTAGTAAGCATTGAATATTTGCTTTTTCTGGTATATGGCAAAAAAAAAAAATAGACTGTGAAGAGAAATCAAGAAGGTTAAGATGTTGATGTGCAAATGAGGCCTTGCACATTTTTCTATTTGATTCATCAAACATTTATAACTTCAGCTAATCTTGTCAAGTAATACATTTCTTAATGAGAGAAAGTGTGAGGGTATGTCTTCTATGAAGCTCACACATGTATTGAACAAGCAGGGTCTATTTCATTTATCAACAAAAAAGATAGGTGAACTGTTAAACTTACAATAATTTATCCTCATCTCATTGCACATTGTCTCTAGTTGCAGCATTCTCTTTCTTTGGTATTTTGTAAACTAAATGAGACTCCCTTCCCTCAGCTCTCAAGCATTTCCTGTGACATCATTGGAAGTAATGTGACCCGCAGTGTGTTTAGGCTGCCTCACCTCACAGCAGTATAGGATCTTATCTTTTATGTGTGATGACTTACATTTTTTAAATTTTAGGTTCAAATAAAAAAAATTATAATGACACAGTTAAAATGAAAAACATGTTTTTTTCTGATAATAATAATAAAAAAAAAAAACAAGTCACCCACAATGGTCTGGAATACCATGTATGACTAAAGTAACTGCATTTTGTGACATTTGTGTCAGTCAGTGCTTAAATATTAGATATATATTCTGTAACTAAATCTTAGGGAGATTTGCAATGTGGAGCGATGCTTTGTGTTTATGACTGCTTTTAGATTGTCAGCGTATGAATTTGATTGTCTAAATATTTTGGAAATTCATATCTGCATATTGATTACTTTTATCGCCAAGATCGCACAAGGCCCACTTTCACATAGAGGTTGAGCAAGAATTTTATGCAAATCAGATCTCCTTAAGAAGCTATCCATAGCTAATGGACAGCAGCTTGTGCAGATACATAATGACAGTCTTTAAAAGAAGATTTAGAAGAGGAAAAGACGGTGAAAGATTAGCAAATTAAATCCATTCAATTCAGTTTATTTATATACAGCCAATTCACAACACATGTCATCTCAAGGCACTTTACAGTTCACCAAATCATACAGTTAAATTGATTAAAAGTTTTCTATCTAAGGAAAACCAGTTGATTGCGTCGATTCATCGACTCAAAGGCAATCACTCACACTAAGCATGCTTGTAGCAATAGTGGAGAGGAAAAACTTCCTTTTAACAGGAAGAAACCTCCAGCAGAACCAGGCTCAGTGTGAGCGGCCATCTGCCGAGGCCGACTGGGGTTCAAGGAGACAGAAGCAGAGATACAGGAAGAAGCAGAGATGCAAAAGGCAACTGTAAAAGGGTGGCCCCGTCCAGGAAACACACAGCCAGGAAGACAAGCTCCAAGCCAGCTCCCATGTCAGAGGATGAAGAGAGCACATTCAGCCATTCACAGTCAGAGAAACAGGACTACACTGAGAAACAGGCAGATCCCCAACATCTATAAAAAAAGGTTTTGATGTCTGCAGCACAGCTGATATTTCTCTCCAGGAAGATCAGCCTCCCATTACTTTTAGAAATTCTAGGAACCACTAGTAAATGTGCAGATTGAGAGCGAAGTGCTCTGTTAGGAACATAAGGAACAATCATATCTCTGATATAAGATGAAGCTTGGCCATTTAAGGCTTTATATGTAAGAAGGAGGATTTTACATTATATTCTGGATTTAACAGGAAGCCAATGAAGAGAAGCCATGATAGGAGAGATATGATCTCTCTCTTTATCTGGACAGGATATTTCTCATTTTTGCAATATTTCGCAGATGACAGAAGGAAATTCTAGAAACCCCTTTGATATGGGATTTAAATGACAGGACCTGATCAAAAACTTTATTATCTGAGATCAGTTTAATCCCATCCAAATGAAGTGACTGACTACTCAGCTTCTTTTTCAAAGACTCTGTTCCAAAAACTATAACTTCTGTTTTGTCTGCATCAGTGTGTGAGTGTGTGCGTGAATGGGTGAATGAATATAGTGTAAAGCGCTTTGGTCAAGTCTCCTGACTTGAATAAAGGCGCTATATAAGTACATGCTATTTACCATTTGCATTCAGGAGCAGAAAGGTAAGAGTCATCCAGGTTTTTAAATCTTCAAGACATGCCTGTAATCTATGTAATGGGTTAGCTTCATCGGGATTTATAGACAAATACGGCTGGGTATCATCAGCATAACAATGGAAATTAATCCCATGCTGTCTAATAATTCTACCAAATGGGAAAATATATATAGTAAAGAGAATTGGTCCTAGCACTGATCTCTGTGGTACTCCACAGGTAATCCTGGAGCATGATGAAGATTTGTCATGATGAAGATTTGTCAGATAGATAAGTTTTAAACCAGTCTAGTGCAGTTCCTTTATTTCCTACAATATTCAATATTCTTTCTAAAAGAATATTATTATCAACTGTATCAAATGCAGAACTGAGATCTAACAGGACAAGTACAGATACAAGTCCAGGATTTGAGGCCATGAGACAAGCGACTTTCACCAGAACTGTTTCAGTGCTACGATGAGCTCTAAAGCCAGACTGAAACTCTTTGAAAAGTTCATTATGGTGAAGAATCTTAGATAAAAAAGAAAGATTGGATATAGGTCTATAACTGACCAAGTCATCTGGGTCAAGAGACAGTTTACAACAGAAACATACAGTACCTACAAGCAATAAACAAACACAAAACACTACTACTTTTCCAGAGCTGGAGAATTTAGGACCTATTATTTTAAAGGTAGAGGTAGATTTCCAACAAAATTTTAATACCTTAAGTGATGGATGGATGGATGGATGGATGGATGGATGGATGGATGGAAGGAAGGAAGGAAGGAAGGAAGGAAGGAAGGAAGGAAGGAAGGAAGGAAGGAAGGAAGGAAGGAAGGAAGGAAGGAAGGAAGGAAGGAAGGAAGGAAGGAAGGAAGGAAGGAAGGAAGGAAGGAAGGATGGATGGATGGATGGATGGATGGATGGATGGATGGATGGATGGATGGATGGATGGATGGATGGATGGATGGATGGAATCATTAAACATTTAACAAGAAAAGTACATTCTGACCTGATTTTTTCTTTCTAACCTACATATGGTGCTTAAGTCAAAGTCTGGCTCCTGTTAGAAGAATCCAGTTCTGTTATAAGCAAATTTCTTTTATTAAATTTAACTATATTCTCATATTAGTTTAAAGGGGAAAAAAGTTTTATAGGTTTAAAAAAAAGTATCTAAAAAAATAGTCTGAACCATTTTCCACCCGCACACTGCCAAATAAAATACATTAGGGTTAAGACGTATGCCATTCACTGCTGCTCCTTCTTGCTTGGAAAAAAACTTGATATACATGTAGAGACTGCCTCTTTAATCTTTGGAGATTTTTCTGTGAAGAAATTAGCAAAATTGTGGGACCCTGGCTGCGTGGGGTTCAGATGCCACAGTCCAGGGGTGTTTGTCAGCCTCCAATAAGACAACTATTGTTAATGTTTTTGCTAATGATCTCAGTTGTAATTTATATCCGTTAAGTCTCTCTTTACAGATATTATAATGAATCTAGAGTCCAGACCTTTGCCATTTGTGTTCCATTTTCTGACTTTTTTTTTGTTATTCTGACTGATGGAGTATCTCCACAGACAATTTCTTTTCCGAGAAACAACCTTATAATAAACTAACAAGTTAAGAAAAAGGTAAAAGGCTAAATGAAAATGTTATGAAGCTAACTGAAAAGTTATAAGTTAAAAAATTAAAAAAGTAGTATCAGTATTAATGCTCTAAGTTTATGCTGTAATGAAAAAACCTGTTCCTTTCACTCTGAGTTTTTTTCATGGATTTATTATTGAAGCACTTTTGTTATTTTTCTTTACATTCTAGGGAAAGTGGGTGTTTCTTGTTATTACATTGACCTTGATTTTTGCCGTCAAAATATTCATATTTTTTAATGTTACAAAAGTAATAGGTTCTTGTCCTGTCCTCTAATATCACCTTCGATTTGAAAGTACCCTATGCATTTTCTTATTATGTCTTTTTGGCTAACTTAGTCATTGGAGATAATGCTTTCAAAAATAAACATCAGTTAGACACTTTGAAAATGTTTAGAACCTTAGTGATTAACATCAAAATATGTTTGTGTGTCTTCTGTTTACCATGTTAGGTTAAAAAATTGTCATCCAAGACCTTCTTTAGCGGGACTGAATATTTGAGAGCAATATCTGTCCAGCCTATATTTTACATAAACAATTAATAACACTCTTAAATTCTTGAAGTATATGTTTATTTGCATTTTTCTTAGGAGTAAAAACAATCAGTAAACACAATTGGACATTCCTCTTAACACCCCTTTAGCAGATGTATTTGTCACTGGACTATGTCGAACATAATTATCCTCTCCTCAGCTTTTGCACCTCATTTTTTGTCTCGTATTTCCTTTATTCCCTCTAGCCTCTCCTGGTAAGGTCAAGAATGCTTCCAGAGTGACTTCTCATATTGAGCGGCCATTATCTCTCACTGTAAGGGACATCCAATACCCAAGTCAACCAAGATGCTAGCTACCTTTGCCAACCTCTTCCTTCCTCCAGCCCTCCTTTTTCTTTTTCTCTTTACTCTCTTCTCACCCTCCTGAGTGCTTGGCCAGGCGACATGCTGTTAGTCAGCACCCTGCTTTGAATGAAGAAAGGCCTTTTTAAAATTCATTGGGGACTGAAGGCTCTGAGGGCCAGTCGGTCTGCCTGCCACATTCCTGCCGTTCCAGCTCCGGACAGCAGAGACAGAACAGAGAGAACAGGCTTTTATTTGAGCCTTTTTATGGAGCAATTCTCCCCTCTCTTGCCTCTGGTACCCGTGGATATCACATTCTGCTAAAGAGGACCATCAGTCTGATAGAGCATGGTTCGCTTGGAAAGGGAATTGAGAACACAACAATAGCATTCCTGAGGGTCATTTTAGCCTCCCTTGACCAGACAAGAGTCCCACGCTCCAGTATAATGGGTATACAGAATTCCTCCCGGAGCCTAACACAAAGGGATTAACCTATTTGAATGATCATTAAGTGTCACCATTCATCAAATTACTACATTAATTAAAAAGGGGAAACTGACAGCTTTTCTTTCAATTATTAATTTTCATTTAGTTTAAAAAGGACATAATGAGAAATACTGTATCATGTGAAGCATAAGCACACTGTCGGAGTTAATGCCAGAGTCAATTGCCATTTTTCTTACTTTGATGTTGTATTATAAAAAAAACATTTTATGTTAATTTTACAACATTAAAATGAGACCAATGGAGCTATGGGTAACCCAAAAATTCAACATCTTAGGTATGAACATAAAGAACTAGACTGCGTAGTTTTGTGAACAGCCAGGTTTGTTACAACCCAGATTATGACATTAACCTTGTGCACAAAACCCATTAATATATCCAAGGACGTGCTAAAACCTCTGAGGGCAAAAAAACCCAACTGCTTTCATTCTAACACAGACATTTACTTGATGAATGTGCTTTGTGCGTCATAGCTGAACATTTGACTTGAGATTTTAGACACTGATGATGAAAGCAACTGATATGAAAGACTTAATGCAAGGTTCAAAGAGCAACAGTGAACAAAATTGGAGTAATGGTTTCAGTTCAGGGCAATCAACCAGGTGGAATTTAGAATGAGTACGCAGATCTTTTTAGCTATTTAACAGTGAAAAGGATAAGACATTGGACCTTTGAGGTACAACACCTCTGATGCCGTAGAGATGGTTCCATTTGTTTACCCAGAGGCCTAGGCTGACAAGTACTGTAATCATAGTGAGCATTTTCAGCGACTATATGCAGCAGTCCCCTTAGCCAATCTGTTTTGCACTGTTGAAAGATACATAAAGATACACAGAGATCGTTATTATAAAAGTGCACCACTATGAACAGAAACAAGAGTTAACAAGAGTTAGGAGCTTTGCATTATGCCACAAGCCAAGTAGAGGAAGAAGTAATATCTTTAAATTCTATGTCTACTTTGGAAAACTTATACTGCACATCACTATAAACAATCTCCAAAGCGAAACATGGTAGAGGAAGAAGCATGCTGATGGGATGATGGGAGGATGCATGAAGCTAACAGCAGTGAAATGCTGGAAGAAAATAAGACAGCAATATGTTGCACTTGAGCATTTGGTGGAGGTTTACTATTGACAGTGACCCATAGAAAACTGCAACTCCAATCCTCAAGTGCCACTGGTGTGCAATTTTTAAATGCATTACTACTCCATCACAGAAAAAAACAAAAAAACAATCACATGCATAGATAAAAGTCAATTTCTTTGTGTTTTCTCTTGTTATAAAAGAAAAGTGCTTTGAAAAGGGGTCTGGATGAGTTCTATTTAAATTAAATTCACCAAACAATGATTAAAAAGGTTTTTAAAGAGCATTTTAGTGTACCAGTAAAAAAACAATTATAACCCCATTAAAGTGTTTTAATGTATTGCAATAACACACTCAAAGGGTGGACCTGAATTCAGTTGAAAATGTTTGTCAAGACATAGAAAATGTTGTTCCCCCTCAATCCAGTCTAAAGACCAGAACAAACCATTGGCATCTGGCACCAAAAGCTCAGTTGCATAACGTTTTATTTTTATGCATTTAATGAGATACATTTGCTATGACTTAATTTGATTCGATTTTCTATCGGATGGGACACTGAACTGTGTCTTGTTTTTTCTGCCTTTAAATAAATGTATGCCTCTGCATACAACAAGAATAAATTCAATTCACAAGTAGAACTCCCCCAGGCTGCAGCTAAAGGTATTACTATAAAATATAGGTACATTTAAAGGGAAAATATTTCATAGGTTAACTTTAAATAAAGTGAAATATTTCAAGCCCCTATTTATTGTAAAATGAAAATAATGTTTTTTAGAGACCAAAAAGTAGAATAAAATAGTGCCCCAGCTAATTTGGAATATTAGATAACACTTTCCGTAAAAATTCAAAAAATGTCCACTGGACTTGGTTTCCAAGATTTGAAGACGTTTCGCCACCTCTCCAGGAAGCTTTCTCAATTCAAATATCTGGATCCACAGTGAGTTTGAGTCTTATATAGACAAAGCTCTGTATCGCTTGGAAACATGCAAATGGTAACCGATGAATGGGTCGTTTGGTTCCATCGTTAGCCTGATATATCTGAAACCTGTCTATGATTCTGAGGGTCAGTCGTTATAGGGGGGTGGGGGGTATTGCCGTTAAGGGGGGTTTGTCTCCTGTAATACCTAAAACCTGTCTATGATTGTTAAGAGTCGGTTGTTGAGCGGGTAGGCTCCAACCGGCGCGAGCGATACAAGGCTTTGTCTATATAAGACTCAAACTCATCTTGGAAACTAAGTCCAGTGGATATTTTCTGAATTTTTACGGAATGAATATGACCTGGATGACTGAGAACCTACATCAGCATTAGATAACACTAATGTGAAACCAGCCTTTTGGACTTCTAAATAATAAGGAAATTCAGCCCTTTTTCTGATTTGAAAAATCATAAAGTAGACTAACCTTTCATAAGCAAGATAGATAGTGTGTAGAATTCAAAATACATTTATCGATCTTGAAAGCCTCTTGTTGAAGTGTTTGTGACCTTCAATACAATTCCTCAAGCTGATTGGGTAAATCAAGGGGCACTTGCCTCCATGTTGAGCTTTTAGCCAATCACAGCAGCAGCGACAGCTGTGCCATTTCCCATTCTTGATTTTTTTGACAACTAGCTAATGAATCAAACTCTTTCCAAATCTGGTCGGAAGAAATGCACAAACATTTTCCCATTCACAAATGCAGTTAATAGTGTCCTTTTGCTTGTTTTTCAAAAAGAAATTGAGAGTATTCCAGCTAAGACCAGCATAACTGTCAATGTTTTTCTTCAGTATATTGATAGAAAGTTTATTTTTGCTTTCACTGTACACCTTTCACCCCCTTATTTATTACATCAAATAAAAAAGAATGTCGGGTCTGCAAAGTATCTAAATTGAAATGAATATTTTTGCAAGGCATTGTATCTCTCCTAACTCATGCTTACCTAAGCAAAGCAAATACTTGAGAGGAATTAAGCATCTTTCTTTTTTCTATGTGCACTATATGGCAAAAGAGATATAATGGTAAAGAAATATTGAAAGACATAAAACAGCCATGTTCTTCGATGAAAATGTTGAACTGTGACACCTGACTAATCACAGCGTAGCACACGTAGACACCGAAGCAGGGTTGAGAACTACAAAAAATAAACAGAAATATGAGTATGTTTCACATGTCTAGTGTGGGTCCCAGAGCAAATAACATACTTGCTTGAATCAGCGGGGCTGCAGAGATAATCTTCTTTGTAACCCTAAATGTCATGGCTCCACAAACACAGTAGAGCTGCAGGCTAGAAATTGTTGGACAGTTGAGTTATGGAAAGAGAAGTTTATGAATGGACCTGAGCCTCTTCTCTGGAGAAGAAAAAACAGTGGGGGTGCTTTAACAAACATATCTCTGCTAGGCGCAGAGACTCCTCCATGTTTATTGGATTGGACCCCGACAGATATAACCTACCTAACCAAACAAGTGGGAAAACCAATAAACTACTGTACCTCATGGAGAAATACTTTTTATTACAATTTAGCAAAACAGCTCCAATAAAACAATAAACTTCTTAAAAGTATTGCTAACACAAGTGGTTGAATTTAAACCAAGAAATACAATGTCAAGTATTCATGCACTTGTGTTTTTAAGAGGGAATAAAATGGCAACTTTTGCAGCAATGCTAATTGAAAGATTGTGAGCATTGGAAAAGATATGTAAGTGCATTCACTGCCAAGGCCTTAAAATGAAATAAAATCACAATGCCAAGAAAAGTTATACGAAAAATAGGTGAATGAAGCAGCAGAACAAGCACTTTGTCTGGGTGCTATAGCTAATTAACTCTTGAATTAAAGTTCTTAACAGCCAATCGAGGGTTGCTGACAAATTTATAAACATAAGATTGGTAGAAGAGGTGCTGACTAAGATTTCACCCATTAAGCCAAGGGGATTTAGAAGTAATTTCCACCCCAAGCTGTTTGGTGGAAATTATCAGCTTTCAGCTCTTTATGCAAACATTTTGTACCTTTGTAAAGATTACAGGAAAAGTATTTTCCTGAATTGTTTATGATTTGGCTCACAGAAAATTATGACATTAAACTGCAATACCTCTACAACCCCATGGCTGAAGACCACTGCTCCTTTTTGCTTCAAGTAACCTATGAGACTCCATGATGTGTACATTATAACACTCAATGGAAACATAACCTTTGTGCTGTGCAAACTCATCACTTCATCAGTTTAAGTTCCACTGCAAAGTAAAACCACTACTGTAGTTTTCAGAATTCACATAAAGTGCTTTTATTTCATATTGACAGCAAACTTTACTTAAAACGAAAACCAGCAATTAAAAATATGTTTGGCTGTCATCACATTTTAGCTTAATATTTTAGCTGATGAAAGCAAGGCAATACTTTTACAAGCCTGTTGAAATAAAGTCAGTTTTGCCTTAGCTGTCTAGTTCTATTCTTGACATCAGAAATTTCATTTTTTCTGCTTGTTTTGTTAGATCAGCTAAGTATTAAAATTGTTTTCTTTGTAGATGGACTATAACTCACAACAAAACAAGGCATGTAACGATTATTGCTCCCATTGTTCAGAAATGGCTAAGGCAGGACAGAGAACAGACCTGAGAAGGAAAACCACTACGAGTCCACAGATGTCACCTCTTTTTTCCATATTAATGCTATTAGCACAGCTGCAAAACCACTGCCTTTGAGAGACATTTTATTTCTACTTGAGGAACAGTGTTGGAGAATGTGTTCTACAAGCTGAAGGAGATCCACTGCTGCCTAGTATACATGTTACTAAGTAACAGACAGCAGAACAGGTATTCAATATGGCCTTCACTACAAGAGTGTTGCAGGTCTTAACCACATGAATCTTCATCTGTGTAGACTGAGCATCTGCATATTGCAGATTTGAAGAAGAAACTGGGCGTTTAGAACTTAACGGTTCTGTTGCGTCTACAGTTTATGGTAAGTTGCCCAACTGTATTTAGATAGACAGCATAACCAAGATTTCATTTGAAACATAGCATGTTACCTTTGTTATTAGAAATTTATTCAATGCAATCAAATGTATTTTTAATGTGCAGCAAATATATCTGAAAAAGGGTCATTTCTATTTTTCAAGAAAATTGAAACAAAGTGCAAAGGTAGAAAAGTCTTAAGACACCAAGGAAAAAGATGGTGCCTGAAAGAGCCAAGATCCTTAGAAGCATCGTGATTTTTTACGCAATCTAAACCAAAGCAATGCACTGAAGCATTGCAGCGTGGCAGTTCAAGCTTTAGGAGAATTTGAGAAAAGGGCTTCGTGAAGAACTAAACAACTTACAGTTTAGTGGAAAAATGCAATTCCTGACAACTGTCACAAGAAATACTTTCCAAAAGCCTGTGAGATTTTCCCACAATTCTGGCCAACCAATTCGCTGTCTTTACAGAAATAAAGCTTGACATTTGTCTCACGTGTACCGAAGATTATTAAATTGAAATGGTTTCAGTAGGAATCCCCATTGTGTTTGTTTTATTTCCATTTTCTTGAGGCCCCAGGAAAGTTAAAGTAATACTGACCCAGTTTAGCTTTTTAACACTTGTGAGGCCTAAGATGGGGTAAAGAACGGAATGTCCAACCAAACAGTCTAAAAAGGTTTGCCTGGATTTATCAGACTTACCATGTCTTTTCAAGGCAAAAAGAAATATGCTTGGCGTGAGGGGAGTACAGAGCTAAACAGGGGTCAAGTAAAAAGGCTGAGAGCTAGAGTGAGTCACATAAAGTTTAAATATTCCTTGCAGGATTCCCCTCTTTCACTCTTCCCTCCCACAAGGGGAGTCCTCTTTATGTATGGAGCTGGCTTCCTGTGAAAGTGTGGAATCCCATGCTTAAAGGTCAGGAAAGCCATAGGGAGGATACTTGGGGGTCTGATGAGAATTTGAGCTTCAGTAAGTATGAGGACTACGTGAGAAACAAACTGTTCCTTTTGAAATTCCTCTTCCTGTGTGCTCTGACACCGTTATTTTTCTTTACATCAAGTACCCTCATGGGCCACTTATTAGACATAAGATGTAGTATAGGGGTAAGAGCAGTACCTTAGACCCTGTTTGACCTTTAAGACTGCATTAACACTTTGTGGCATACATCCAAAAAGGTGTCATCTAATATTTAGGTCTATACTGACATGAGGGCATCATGCAGTTGACAGCAAAAACTGACATTCTTTATGTGAATTGCATGATTTAATAACATCTTAAAGATGTGGTAATGGACTGAGATCAAACGGCTGCAGAGGCTTGCAGGGGACAGTGAAATAATCGCCATGTTCCAAAAACAAGTCTGAAATTATTTAAGCTTTGTGACATGGTGCATTATCCTGCTGGAACCCATTTAAAGATTTGGCCATAAAAGAATGGACAAGGCCAACCACAAATCCTGTGTAGCCAGGGTTACTAGTTACTATGGGAGGAGGGGTTCAGTATGTTGTGTGTATAAACATTGTTTATGGACAGCTTAGCTGTAACCCATTGTGATTTGAACTATTGTTGCTCCACTGTCATCACTAAAGTCTTGCCTTGTTGTCAGACATCAAGAAAGTGTTATCTTCAACAAAAGATGCTCCTTATATTTTATTTTCATCATCATCTGCAACTTAAGAATCAGCTCTACTAACAAATCTCATTCAATTTATTATTTATTATCAGATGACCTTATACACAAGTCAGTCCAAAAGGCAGATAAAACCAAGCGATCCGATGTTTTTTATTCAAACAGTTAAGCAGGTGTATCTACGAATGTGGTAAATAAGTGTATTTTCTCTGTATTAGTATAATGCAACACAAACTGTGCCTAAAATTACATTATTATTAATGCATTTTATTAAATTCTTAAGCTTTGCATACTGCCTAGACTGAAAGCCAATCCATTAATGTCTTTTAACATCTGCAATCTTTTCATCCTTGAGGTGTTTCAGCAGATGTTCACCTTTGCTCTGTCCAGAGTTCCATAAAAATTGGCAAAAATGGAAAAGTACATTCTGTAAGAGAAAACCCTATCAAAACAGTACAGCTACACCCACACTTTCCAAAAAATGAAATTGGAGGCAGTCCCAAAAGAGGAAAGACAGTTTGCCAAGCATGGTATTGACTAACGCCCGATAAAGGAGGATTTCCCAAGAGAACCTTCACAGTATGTGAAGTTAGACATACTGGATAGCCTGGTATGGAAAAATAAGAAAAATGAGCTTGTATTTATTGCACGGAAGAAAAAAAGATGGGCCGAAAGGTTTCCCATAAAAGTTAATGAAGGGCTTTCCCAGAAGAAAGACTTTTTTCCCTTCTTGCAGACTGAAACAGGAGGTCAAGTGCTAATGTTAAACAGCAGGGCTGGATCAAGAAATCGGCTTTGAAGTGTGCTAGAGAAAAAGCAGGTGGAGTAAGCATACAGCATGAATACTACAGAAGTGACTAACAGTGCCCCACTGGTCATACAAACTCAATGCGCTTTAGTCAGGCAAGTGCCCAAATTAGACTTACATTAATCATCAAGTAGTTCTAAAATTTACATGGATTGACATAAGAACTAAAAAAGAAGCAACATAATGTACAGCTTCCACCCTAAAATCCCTTTCTCCATCTTTAACCATTTGGTACAAAAATAAAAAAAGTGATTCATTCTGTAGGCAACTTTTAACAAGAAGGAATGAATTTGTGCCTTATAACTCACTTAGGAAAAACTGTTTTAAGGTTCACTTTTTGCTCAATTATAAACCTAATCAATTATAAACCTAATCAGTTTTGAAAATAATATTCTCAGAAACCTAATATGCATGCAATCAGTTTGAGGAGCATGTTCATAAAAAAAAAAAAAAAAAAAAAAATTGATATAAAACAAAATTTTATGTTAATATCATTATTAATTGATGGCATAGATCCCTTGCTTCAAATCCAACACAACCATGAAAGCCAAAACCTGTGATGCGTTGTGTATTCTGACACTTTGTGATCAGAACCACCTGTCAGCCCTGTTCCCCATTAAAGGTAAATGTGTCCCAAACCTCATGTGACCAGGTCAGTCTTTGTGAACTGTGAATGCTCATATCTAGCCAATATCCAATTCTTTCCAAATCTCATTTAACGTCCTTTCCGTTACTATGTTGTTTTGAATCCAACTTATAGCTCTCTTTTTCAATGATTCCAGGAAAAACTACCAAGGTGGATTTTGATGTGACTTTGATGTCACTTTCCATTGACATCTCCTAGAGCTCCAGGGCATTGAGGAGCGATAGGAATTAGTAAAACAAAAAAACAACAGCTGAAACAGCACTGCACAGCGGTGGGACAGCAAGATTATTGACTTTCCTATAATTAGGAATATTTTTCCAAACTTTATTTTAGATGTTTTTGTAAAAGACATTTACTTTAGAAAGTCAGTCAAATAGAACTCTTTAATTTGTCATTATTATTTATTATTGATTATTTAGTATTGAGATTATATGGTCATTGGATTGATCAGGTGATTTTGTATTTTACTTAAATTAGAGCTTGCACATGTACCCCAGAAAACTAATGTATTTGTAATACTGTCTATAAAGTTGAGATGTTACAAAATCCCCTTAACTCTCTTTAAAATAGTAACCCAAATTTGGTCACCTGCAAATCCTCATCATATTTAGTTTTTTCCTATTTGTTTCCAAGTCATTGTTGGCACCAATGAAATGGCCTTTGCTAATAAAGTTGCTTATTGTCGTATGCCTTACTTATTTGTCTTAAAGTGTATTGAAAAATCTCTGTGCATAAAAACGTAATAAATAACAAAAAGCCTTCTACATAAAGCCTTCTGAGATAATTTACAAAACTTTTCAAAGCAATCTTGTAGAGTTGCTATTTGCTGGGTGGAATACTTAATTGTTAGTCATGTTTATGTATACTTTTTACTTTTTGAATAAATACAGCAACATGAAAAGGCTCCATTTTCATCGTATCGTCTCTAATTAAAAACAGGTTGACATAGTGATGCATGATAAGAATATTTTGTGGTGAAAATAAGAACCTGTTGGAGAACATCAATGTCTGAAGGGGACTCTGCATATGGTGGATTGAAAAATGATGCTGCACTTTGGTATTTCTTCTGCATGCTCATTTGTCAGCAAGTCGGAGATCTGAGCTGTTCCCCTATAATCCCACTTCTTACCAACAACAGTCATTCAGATAACTAATTGGATCCCAGTCACCGGCAACCTCCCTCTGCTTTCCTGTCAGTGATAACCGACTGCCAGTTGTCAGAGTGACTCACAATGTCTTTGAAGCTGCACATGTAACCCATGTGTGTAAAAAGAAGTGACACACTGGCACCTAACACACAAAAGCTTCAAATGCCACGGGAGCTTGTTTCTACACTTTGGCCTTCCACGCGCAACCATGCCACTGCTGCAGTAAAGCGAGACAGGCATGTAAACGACACTGTCCAGACACTTGGGGTGATAGTTGTCTGTGACTGAGTAGCACGAAAATATTAAAGAGAACAAAGTAAAATGTTCACTAACATAACAATTAACCTGTTTGGACCAGGGCACAAGATGGAAATAGCTTATTAGATTTTTTAGTGATGAAACAAAACCATCGACAATAAACCTTCAGCCGTTTAAAAATAAACAAAAACAGCATTCAACAAAAGTATATTAGAGCTGCTCAAGTAACGGGACATGGGAGTCTGGCCGGCTGACTGTTTGTTGACTTGTGCAACAGTGCTACGGAGCTTGTGGCTACTAGGGGAACTAGACGTGAAAGTTACAGATCTAGTGGCCAAAAGTTACACTATGTGCCTTTAAAGATATTTTTTTAAGAATGTATGTTTTACACAGATCACGGGTGTCTTATACTAGAATTTGCATCAACCACTCTAGCAGAGTGGTGTGGCATAGCCCTGAGTGCTTAGCTGATTACTGCTGCTTTTTAGAACTAGTAGAGTATCTTTTTTTATTTAAACACTGCTTATCAGTCCTGTTTTAAATGTTGCTTTGACTTGGGAGTAGCAGGTTTATCAAAAATTACTTCTTGTCCACTTTCCACTACAATGTCCACTTAGTTAACCATCACCAGAGGTAAACATGAACTTCCCTAAAGAACCTTACCTCAGACATTTTTAGCTGCTGAAATTCCAGAGTGCACTTCAACACAGATGTGACATATTAAGCAATATGGTTCAGTATAATCTTTGCCTGCCAAGGTGGGTGTGAGGTAGGGAGTTTGTTAGTGGCAGGAGCCAGGTCACCTCTTCCTTTCAGCATTTCATACCTTTAAAGATTTGATTTTTGGTTTTGGAATGACAAAATTAGAGTTTTCCACTTGTCACATTAAGTCATTCTACATCAAAATGTTCTCCACTCTGAATCAAGACATTGGATCCTTTCTGTTTTTGTTTTAAGCATTTCGACTAGCATCATTCCAGCATATGTCTCCCATACATGCACTTTTTTGTGTTTTAATTGTTACTCTCTTAATACTTACACAGCAATTCCCTCTATAATCTTTGGCATTCCTATGGAAGAGTTGCTTATAAAGTTACCTTACTAACTTAAAAGCATTACACCTTTTATATACTTGCCATTAACTATGTAGTCTGAATCTCATACTCAAAACTTTAGGAGTGACCTAAATAAATGTAACATCTAGGTACCAGTAACCAAGATTCTTTCTTAGTCAAACTAGACTGGGTTAAGCAGCATGTATTATTAGCCTTAGATGATACTGTACTTTGTTAGAATACCCTTGGCCCTTTTTTTCAGTGGTTCAACCTTAACATACTGTTGATGTCTTACTATACATGCCCTCCCTACACGCCCATACTTTTATATAGACAAGCATATTCTATTTCTACACATATTTAACTATGAATTTTGTAGGCTATTTTGCATCCTCCTTTTTCTAGGTAGGACACAAGTTGGAAATTGGATTTGAAACAGTGTAAATTAAGTGGTGTTGAGGTGCAGTCCTGGCATCTGCTATAGATGAGCAGCAGATTGGGAAAGCTGCTATACTCTAGGAGGCATTTCAATCTCTCCCCTGTCCTTCATTTTGCTGTAATAGAAGTGGATCACATTTCATTCCAGCCAATCCTCTCAATAAGTCTCTTCCATCTGATAACATGCACTGCTCTTCAAAAGCTCTTAAACCATGCCATTTTTCACATTCTCTGGATGCTGGACGGTGTGATCTCATTGGGCAAGTAAAGGTAGTACGAAAATAGCCCCCGGCTGAGCCTTTGCTCACACATGGAAGCCTAAGTTAACAAAAAATGCATGACTTCGTACAAACTTGACTGTTTCTATGGTCAAGCTCAAGTTAAAACAACATGTTCCATTCTGTAAATTCATTCTACAGACAGTTTAATGATCAGGCTGTACATGCAAACAGTGTGGTTTAAATATCTCACATTTCTGTAAAGGTCTTCCGTGTGTGTGCAAGAAACACAGAAAATACCATTACTGCCACATTTTGTACTTTCTACATTTCGACAGCCAATATTTTGACAGGAAATATTTCTCTCTGTTGTATGTTTGAGTTACACACAATTGTAAGTAAAATTTTAGTCATGTTTTTTTTTTACAGACAATATTTATTTCAAAGTGGTGAAGGCAAGTAGAAGATATATTTAAAGCAACGTTGCATAATTTTTCACCTATTAGGATTACCTTAATTTTAGATTCACTATATTGCCAAAAGATGTTGCTCAACCATTCAAATTATTGGAATCAGGTGTTCAAATCACTATCATGGCCAGAGGTCCATAAAATCAAGCACCTAGGCATGCAGATTGTTGTTAGAAGTTATAAGAATTTGTGAAAGAATGGGATGCTCTCAGGACCTCGGTGAATTCCAGCTTGGAGCTATGATAGGATGCCACCTCTTCAAGAAATCAAGTCAAGTCATATTTTCTCTCTCTCCAAGTATTTCACAGTCAGCTGCATTATAAGAAAATGGAAAAGTTATTTGAACAACAGCAACTCACCCACTAACTACATAAAGAAACTGATGGAAGCCTTGTTTTTAGAAATAACTCAATGACTTCTCAATCTGCTGGTCTAAAATGGTCTATCGGATTGCAAAATGTGGAGGGTGACTGTTTACGGTAACTTTTCTTTAACCTTTTCCTGGGATACAAGCACCTTGCTCTAACCCCTAAACTAGCATGCTCAATAGCTTAAGCCTGGTATTCCCATTCCAGTACGAACTAAGCCAGACTATGCTTAGCTTTCAAAATGTGATAAGATTTAAAAAAAAAAAAATAAATGTGTGGAGCATGCTGAACTATATAAATGCCCTGTACGAAAAATGCAAACTGTAAACACACTGTATACACTGTAAACACAAGTGTCATTTCTTTTAGCATCAGTATCTACCAGCACTACACTTTTAAAGATTAAACTATTCGCCCAGTCTTCAAGTCAGTTCTAGAAAAGTATCCACAAAAGGAATTCAACAGTAATGTGTTACTGTGAGGAAACATTGTTCAAGGTGATGCACAATGTTCTTCTCCAAAAATAGCATGACAACCACAAACTTTGTTATGACTTTGTTTACCCCAATGACCATGGGGGCCTTGTGACAAACTTCTAACAGGACATCCTAAGACTTTCTTAAAAACATGGTATGCTTGCCTGGCCTGAATGTTTAGGTAGATAGCCATGTTTTGACAGGTTTACAGTTGTGAAATACTCTTTCCATTTGTGGAGGATAGATTGACCAGTGCTCTCAAAGATGTTAGAAGCTGGGGAAATTATGTACTACCCTGAACCTTATTTCACTCTCCACTACTTGTTCCTAATATGTCTAAGGTACTTGGTGTTCTTTAATGTGCTGTTACTCCACTTTAGTAATGTTATCGACCAAAATCTTCATATGAGCTGTATTTATTTCATTTTAACCACCCAGGTGAGTACAATGATTGCACGTTAGAGTATAAAATTAAGTGGCATTTTCATTTGGTCATAATCAAAGTAATTAAATGATTGCACTGATTCTGCACATTTGGTGCATGTGGATGGAACAGATGCATGGGGGGGACTAAGGAAATTTCTCAGCGTGTTCAAAAAACTAGGTGGCAGGCTGGTTTAGCAGGTGGTCAAATTGTTGATGCTACACACCATAATCCTGAAAAAGGCCTCTGCTTAAGCTCTATTTCTATGTTGTGTGACAGCTTTCAACAGCTTTAATATAAGTAGGTGCTAATGGGAGGTATAGACTTAGACAACTTTTATTGTCATTTTGTATACGCAGAGTGTATACAAAAAAAAAATTTCATTTAGTACAGCTTTCATTCTATGTTCAGAACACACATGCAAGGGAAGCAGCTAGTTTACATCCAAAGTTAATGGTTGACACGCATGAAGGCGCAGCAAAAATTCCTGTAGTGCGTTTTGAGCAGCAGGAGCAGTGCC
This sequence comes from Cyprinodon tularosa, assembly GCF_016077235.1. Classification (NCBI taxonomy): domain Eukaryota; kingdom Metazoa; phylum Chordata; class Actinopteri; order Cyprinodontiformes; family Cyprinodontidae; genus Cyprinodon; species Cyprinodon tularosa. The sequence continues at coordinate 1,605,279 of NW_024039063.1, read as the reverse complement.
TCTGAGCAGCTGAAGCAATGCGTCATGAGCTTCTAAGTTTCTGACGCACGTGACGTGCTATGAAAGCAGCAGCTGCTGGAGTTGGAAAAATTTAACTTTTGCTGCTCGACACGCCACATCAACCAATCAGAGAAGCTGATCTAGTAGCTGGAAGGGAGACAGACACAGCACTGCTAATGCAGCTCACTATGATCATTCCTCTGAAACAGTTTATTAATGCCTAAATGAACTTAAAATGTCAAAACCTGCCGGCAAAATATGTTCAATTTTATTATTCTGGTGCCTGCAGTTTGGATTACGCCCGTGAAAAACGCCTTCCAGCCGCTGCGAACAATTGTGGAAAACCCCAAAGAGGCAAGCGGGCCAGAGGCTGCTGTTGAACAGGATTTCCAGGGAGAGAGCACCGCCAGTGTAAGGAGGTCTGAGCAGCTCTGACAGCGAAATAATATTTGAATGTGGGATTGGAATCTTGATAAGCTGACTGCACAGATGTCAGAGAAGTTTTCAGGTGGACTTTCTCACTTTAAAACATATTAAAACTACTTTTTACCCAATTATAAAGCCGCTCTCTGGCATTGAACACGGGGGAAGCAGAAGCATCAGATGCATCTGGACACACTTTACTGGGTGTGATTCAGGAGCATCAAAGCTGCTCGATGTGTATCGGACCTTAATGTGAACAAGCATAAAAAATTAAGAAGAAAAAAAGCCTTTTTTGCTGCTTCCAGTGCCTGCTGTCTGAACGTAGCATCAGGCAGTAAATTAATATTTCCATTCCATAAAGTGCAGCAGTGATCAAATGTAAACATAGTCTGTGTTATTAAACCACAGAAAACATAGATGGTATGTTACCATACCTTAAAAAGAAGAATTGTTTAGGGTTTGGGTAACAGCTTATGAATCTACTTCTTTAATTGTATAAGTGAAAAGAGATCTTAATTCAGACTTCAGCTTGCATCCATTTATTACGTCTAATAATTTAGGTTTGACAGGTCCTTTCAGCTACACAGCAGATGTGCTTCTGGCGGCGAGTAAAACACATAGCTGTCTGTTTAAAGTAATAAGCTTGACTACATTTAGGTTGATCTATTAGGTTTTCTAATCAGGCTAAGGGTGTTTGTTTGTGGCAAGTGATTAGTAAGACCTCTTGTGGCAGTAATAAATGCCCTTTAAAGAAAAGAAGAATGGGGTATTGTGGAGTTGCTTAGAGTCTGCTACTTTAGTGGGATTTACCAAAAGGAAATGGTTTGATATCATGGACTAAAAATCATGATACACAATACTAAATGTATTAAAATACACTCAAACACATAAACTTGGACAACAGATGGAGATGTTGACAAAAAAATGTTGAATTTATTTAGTCAATCTTTAAGTCTGCCCAAACCATCCTCTAGAATAATACTACACAAGTCATGCATGTATATTGCGTCTTAACTATATGAATGGTGCAATAAAACACAAACAAAACAGAATCCAACAAATAAAAATTCCTTACATTGTCTTAAGACAATCATCGGCTTTAATGATCATATCATACATATATTTTGTCAGTCTTTACTGAATCATTGACTATAAATTAGTGGATGGAAAATATGAATTGTGTTGAGTAGATTTTATACACTGCCACCAATAACATCTTTACAAAAAGAACTCCCCACTTTAACCTACCTGTGATTTTGTCTTATGAGGTATTCAATACTTTAGTGTATATGTGTTTTCAGTGTAAGCAGACACGCTTGTCTGCATTAAGGGACACTGTGGAAGTCAGGTTTGGTTTTAAGGAACAATAACTCAGCCAGCTGGTGAGTCTTTGTTGCCACAAAGGCATTATGATTCCATGCCATCGATACAAATGCACACAAAAACAGAACCAACTGTTGGTGGTCTGAGGCGGAAAATTGTCGAAATTCAAGCCACCACTGTTGCAAAGGCTTTGTAATTCTTTATGTTTCTGCACCATTTAAGCAAACATACACATACAGTTGTCTGGAAAGGTTTTGAGGCCACATTGTGAGCAGTATACCTCTGTGAACTTTTCCAAAGTAGGACATCATGTTTCTAAGGAGTAAAGTATTCAAAATATCCACAAAAATGAAGATTAAAATATTTGACTGTCACTGGAAAATGTGGTCAGTTTTAGAGATAGGTAAACATACACATACAGACTTTTTCTCAGCTAAAAAGAAGTGAAGATATAAAAATGTCCAAATTGCCTCAACATAATCTTATATTGAAAAGAAGATTGTTAATTCAAGTATTTTATTTAGTCAGGGAAAAATATCCCACATCATGCCACAGCTCAAAGTCACAAACAGCACACCCTTTTGGAAATAGGAAGCCTTTAGAGTACACTAAGAATAAAAAGATTATCTTTGACCATTCCTATCTAGATTCTCCAGAGTCCCAGACTCATCTCTCCAACTCACTTTGTTTAAGGTTACTCCTACAGGTTTTTAGAAGGATCTATAGAGATGGCAATTTAACATTTTGTATTCAGCTTAGAGGTGAAGTCCCACAAGTTATTCACTTCAAAATATTGAATATCTATTATGCCATGCACTGTGTTTAGGTGCCTCTGTAAGAGAAACAGGCCTACAGTATCATACATCTTCCTTGTTTATTTCACCTCAAACCCAAATGACTTGCCTTCATATGACTGGCCTCCCAAATAACTACTTCTCATGAGATGAGAACTATTGGTCGCTACGGATATTTGATGACTATGATGCAGCTCATTGCTGTGGTTCTTTGACAGTGAGCAATGGGGATTTTTTCAGACCCCACTTACCATCCAAATTACAGAAACTAGTGCAACATAAACTTGTATCCTCTGGCCAGCTAAGGGATCTGTTATTTCGTGCTATTCGTGACTTGTAAAAAACACACATCTGCGCTCCTTCTCTCTTGTTCTGCCCCCTCCGTCTATCATTTTAGATACCATAGAGATCTATATATCTGACAGATCTATTTATTCATCGATGGATTGATAGATCTCTATATATATATCAATCTGTATGTCTAAATCTGTATATCTTTCTATATCTCTATATATGTGTATTAACTAATTAATAAATGAGAGAGGAAGGCAAGAGAGAGCACAGTAAAGGGAAGGAATATCACATGTAATTATTATTTGTTTAAAAGTAAAACTTTTTGTCCTCGTATATTTTGTTGGTTTTAAAGTAAGCTGCTTTCCCACTGAAAACCCAGGTTTTTTAAAACCCGCTAACAATTGACTTTTGGCATACGTTGATGATCTTGACAGTGCGACGGAAATCAGGGAAGTAAATAATGGAGAGCAACATCGACGGGAGCCAGAGATTAGTCATTACTCTTCATATTTTGCTATTTTATCTGTCCGAATCCCTCTTACCAGTGCTGTACAATGTTTATGGAATTTAAACAGAGTTGTTTCTGCTTGTTGGATCAGACGTGACTGGTGCGGTGTGTTGAACTCCACACCTTGCATTCAATGGTGTCACCAAATTTAGCAGGAACCCAGGTCTGGTGTTCTCAGATCAAGCTGATCCGAGCCGAGGCCATTTTAACATGGTTCCCTTGCTGAGTCTTTTGATCCAGGTAGACACACATTAGTGAGCTGTTCCCACCGCCATTAAAAGCCGATTGTTCCAGGGTGTAAACTGGTTTTTCGGCCAGTGTGAAAGCCCAAGAATACTGATCGTCTTCATTAGAGGTCCTTGTACAACATATAATACATATCGACTGTCTGCACTATTGAAAGAGCCAAAAGATGCGTTTGGATTTCAGTTAAAAAAAAAGAAATTCAGGCACAAAACAAACTATAAAAAAATGCTTTTATATTACAGTAACAGAAATGAAATATCTACAAAGTGTTTTTATGTTGATTGTTTCTCAATCAATAAAGCCTTTGAACCAGTAATTGGTATGAAGCAGATGGAGCATGAGGAAATATTTTAATAGTCTTTCAAGTATAAAAGCTACCAGCATCACACTGCTTATTTTACAATTCACATGCTGATCACTTCACAAGGATTCACCTTAAGTGCAAACGATATTTAAATAGTTTTTACAAGTATGATTTTTTTAAGGACTCTACAACAACTAACCTAGCAACACGTAACGCCTTAGCCTGTAATGCTAATGGAAATAAAAAATAAAAAAAAAAACAAGAAAAAACCTGTTTGAAAGATTTCTTTATATATTTTAGCTAGGCTAATTAAATAAACGTCCACATCTTTATTTGTAACCTATCTAGTGTCTTATCTAATTAACAAAAATTGTGGAAATAACATCTTTTCTCCTTAGGTGCCTGGGAAAATGATAAAAATAAATAAAAAAATGATTGAAGCAATGACTGACAGATGACCCAGATGCTATATATGTTCTGTTTCACAGACGTCAGAGATATTGATGGGTTTAAAGGTCCAAGCTCTAAGTCTGAAATGCAATACTTATCGAGTCATTTGAATCTTAGATGTTACATAGTTACATTCTGCATTGAGTACCCTTGTCATAGCAAACACTTGAAAAAAAGCATGCATAGACCGCTGCCTTGTAGGGACAAGGTCACTGAGTTCAGCAGCTGGGACCCCTGCAGCGAATCACAGTAAAAGCAAAACTCACAGAGCCTTGACATAATCAGTTAAGCATGCATGTGTTGTACAAATGTCCAATCAACAGCTGCCGCGGTACTCAGGCAAGTGTACCGACTTAGTGCCAATGATTAAACAAATACCTCAGTCAGTGAGCCACAGGTCATCACTATACAGTGCATGTAGATGAATACCTTTGAAGAAGAGTTTAGCTGTGGATATACCCTAGCACAGAGCCTGGAACACTGACATGCATGGTGTCAAGCAAATTTATATACCCTTGTGTCAATCCTCTTAATAGTGTTGATACAGTCAAGTAAAAGAGTTACCCAAATCGGAGGCAATGTTGCATCATCACAGTTTGTTGAGTAAGAAAGATACTTTTACTTTCACTAAAAGGAGCTATATATGTTCCAATAGTCTGAATGATCTTTAACCTTTTTGTTTTTAATGTTAATGTTGTGTAAAAAAAAATCTAAAGGTAACTTAATAATATTGGGGGAAATTTAGAAAGTGACACACAAGCAGATCAAATTAAACTCTATTTTATATCTAGACATGATCAGCTATTACATTTATTAAAACACATGAAAAAGTAATTTCTGCTTAGTAAGCATTAAAATTGTCCAAAGTTATATCATTATGCAACGATTCACAGAGTAGAGTTTGATTTTTTTCAGCACCATCAAGGTATATCAAATATTTGCAGCAAACAAAAACACTTAACAATGAGGTTCCAAAAAAACTGCTTGAGCAAAAATAACATGCATAAGGAGAAAAAAATAAATAATACTACCGTAATATATTAGCAGGTTTCAAGCTTTAGCAATCTGTGAGTGACAATATTTTTAGTCACATTTTCTAAACAAATATTTCAAACTTAAAGTAGCCCCAAAGATCTGGAATGGTTTGAATGATGACTTTGGAAAGTTGTTTATCCCTGTCACTAATCCAGATTCTGTTTTCTTCCTTTTTTTTAATTTGAGTGTATTATAAGCTGGTATTAGCATTGTTTAAAAAAAAAACTGACAGCAGATCAGCTATGACTTCACAATTGTACATTTCTATTTTGAAAATCAAAATAGCCATCAAAACTTGTGTTATTTTCTAATGACCGCATGCATTCAGAATGAGGAAATCACATAGATGGTAGACAACAGGAGCATTCAGGCAGGGAAAATGTGAACTTCTACTGACAAACAATAGAAGAATGAAAAGAAGTTTGACTTCACTTTTATGTTTTCCTTCTTAGGCTGAAGTTTTGCAGGGAAACAATAAGAAACACTTGTAAATGCTCAGCCTTGAGCTTTTATTTCCAAAAACACTGGCACATTCAGACAAAAACATATAATAACAAAGTCATTCTCAGACAATAAGAGGACGTGAATGAAGAAAGCTATTAAACAATAAGAACATATTAGTCATTATCCTTGAATGGCATTACACTTCGAAAAAATTTCAAATCTAATTTCCCAGAAATAAAAGTACTGACTAAGTCATTAAATATTTTCTGTGAAACAAATAATATCCTCCCACCTAAAAGAGAAAGCAGAATCTACATTCTGTAAGTCTTATTTTAAGACCATCAGTCATGATTTCCTCCAAACTTGTTTTAGAAATGCTTTGTTCTCACCGAGCCTCTTAGGGTCAAGACAGAGGGACTGTTACTGAAGTATCTGTATTATTTATCTCAATTTTTTGCTATTTCAAATCTAATAAGCAGTGCAATTGACATACAGCAAAAAAAAAAAAAAAATGCCAATTTTACTCACTAAGAAATATTCATTTTTACAATTAGAGATCAAATGGAAAACACATACTTATAATTTCTAATTTGGTAGCATGTGCAAAATTAAATACATCACAAGTTAAAAAATGTCCAGCATTTTGTTGTGTGTAGCATAAAATAATTCACTAAGATAGCAGACAACCCAAAATTTCTTAATTCGGTCACGTGACCCACTGAGGGATGCTGTAACATCAGTTTAGACAGGAAGTCGTCATTTTACATAGCGAGTCAATATTTATTCACCTTAGCGATAGAGTTTTTATCCTTTAACGAGGAAAAATAGAAAGCAATCAGAGTCTTTGTGGTTTTATTAATGCTCGCTGGTTTAATCACCGCTGCTAAATGTACTTTGATGTTAAGCAGAGCCGGTGGAAGTTCATTATCTTTCAGAACATTTTCCAGATGGTTCTGTGTTTTAATTAGTTTAAACCCAGGTATAACCTTTTGTTTGAAGAGGGCATCAAAGGATTTGGATTGGTTCTGTGGTGGCTGGGTTTGGTTTGGTTGGCAGCGTGCTGCTGCGGCCAGGTGTGAATGCTAGCAGTCAGTCAGTCTCGGAGCAGTCAGTCTGCCGTGCTGGCGGTGCTGGATAGCAGGCTGCGGGGCGCTGCTGAGCCTTGACAGGAAAGGCGTTCCTTCGGTATCCAGATCGCAGAGAGGGGTCCAAGAACCGTGTCCTTTCGGCTGTCCGGGCGGGAAACATTGCCATAAGATATGGAAATCTGTTTGGAGCTGCGACTATACTATGTGCAACTACCTAAGGTTCATTGTTTTATTTAAAAAAAAATTCATAAAAAAAATAAACAATGCTTTAAATCAGCTTATTGCCATCAGGCACTTTATTAAAGCTATACAACAGAGAAAACAAGCCATCGCAACTTGGTTATAATGAATCCAACTGATGCTGTGAAAAGAGCGTTTGACTACACTGATGTCCCAGCTAGGGATCACTAGAGGTAACAGTCTGCTGTAAAATTGTTACTTGGAGCATTTTTAGTGCAATTTAGAGCAGCCACATAGAGAAAAGAAAGGATAATCTACCATCACACACACGATAAAACTGCTCTAGACATATTCCTTTCTTTTTGACCTTTATCATCTGAGATCATTAATAAATGATGCAGTGGAAACTGTCACAAGGTATATGCAATTTGGCCTGATATCAACATTCAGTTTTCATATCGATGTCATGGCAAAAAAACAGTACATAAAATAAGTGTTTGTTTTTTCCTGAAACACATTTACCTAACCTTTCAACATAGACTAAAAAGTAACTACACCACTTCTAAATGGTAATAGTACAACTGATAGTACAACAAACTACCCAGGTGAATACGTAGTCTATGTGCAAGTGATTCTATATGTTGCTTTGATACAGTTTAAAATCCCTGTGGGTTTTATTTGTAAATAAATGTGACGTTGCTGTCTTGGTCAGGTTTCCCCTACAAGCAAGATCAGATCTAAATGTAGCAAACCTCAATGAATAACAGAATGCTTAGAATAACTTGAACTAATAAGATCTTAAGAAAAAATAGCAGGCTTCTTTATCCATTCTTAATGCATGACTTTCTATGATAGAGTCATAAGTATGGCATACAGTCATCCTCCATATTAACTACAGAGCCTTACCCGGTCACTACATGTGTTTGTGTGCCAACCAGTCATCCTGACTAACGGTGAGCAGCTGAAGGTCGAGGGTCCTTCAGCATTCCTGTCGGAACTTAAATGCAACTCCACCAATGGAAGAACATTCCTGTGTGACATTTCATCTGTGTGAATCTTTAATGTGCTCTGCATGTTGAAAAGAATGCAAATGCACACAAAAAAAAAACATAACACACTTCAAGTATTATTATAAGTTTATAATATTTAATAAAAAACGAAACAATTAAATCTGACATGTGTAGAGCCAGTCTTTTTATATCCATTGCATAGCAAAGTGAAGCAAAGTCAATGACAATCTGACTATAAGAAACAAGCTTGGAACAGCAAAGAAAGCTTCTCCAGCTAAATCCACCCTTCTCAAATGATTTAATGATAAGATAATAGTTCAGTATTTCATCAAAACTGGTCAAAGAAACTGTTAAAGCTAGGATTCTGTCCCTATCAAGTATATTAATAGCAAATAGAAAACATCCAAAAATTATATCAGATATTTTTTTTTTATTGTAGTTTCCCTTTATGATGGACCAATCCAGTTCACGGACTCTTCAAATTCTAGAGGTGAGTATTTTGTCTTAGGAATTAACTAGCATCTTGGATTGCATTTATGATCTTTAATGTTATGACCCCCTTAGCCAGAGAGAAAGAACATTTCATTAAACTAGATGTTGAAGGTTTCTAAGAACAAAAATGATTAATTAATTGTAAAGCCCATTAATGTTTTAACAAAAACAGGACAAAGGAGGGTATTAGAACTTTTACAAACAAAAAACTATACATATGTATATATGGTAAATGGCATGTACTTATATAGCGCCTTTATTCAAGTTAGGAGACTTGACCAAAGCGCTTTACACTACATTCATTCACCCATTCACGCACACACTCACACACTGATGGTGGCAAGCTACATTGTAGCCACAGCTGCCCTGGGGCTCACTGACAGAAGCGGGGCTGCCGTACACTGGCGCCACCAGGCCCTCTGACCACCATCAGTAGACAATGCAGGTGAAGTGTCTTGCCCAAGGACACAACAACACTGAAAGTCGGAGTCAGGGCTTGAACCGTCAATCCTTCGATTTCAGGGCAAACTCCTACATTCGACGCCACTAGCGCATCTAAATGGGCTGGGATAAAAAAGCTTTGAGTTACTGATAGAACCTAAATCAAATTATAACAGACTTCTCAAAATCAGGTTTTCTGAGCCTCTAACCAAACCATTTGTTGCAACATAGATCCAGCATTACCAACAAGTCTGATCTAACATTTCAAAAACAAAAACACTCTTAAAAGTTTTTCACAAGACACCCAACAAAAGAGACGAGCTGCTCAGATCAAAATACAGTTGCAGTAATGACAGGTAAGCTGTATTTAAATAGAAGTATTCTGATATGTGAGTTTCTAGATAGTAGTCAAACTTTTGTCCTAAAAATATCTCTATCCGTCCATCCATCGGTCTGTCCATCCATCTTGCAGGTGGTGTCCACTCTGTGCTTGTCAGACGTCATATCAGAGCTTTCTTCAACTCCCTCTATATATTTAGGATTAAAACTTCCCTCGTTGGGAATTGAAAATGGTCCTTTCTGGTTCACCGTTGAACACATACTAAAGAGGATGAAATATTTTCCACTGCTACATAACAAAACACAAAGATTTCCTTATTTTGGTCAGGATTAATAAGTAATACATTATGTGATTTGTGAGACTTAACTGGAAATGCATTACACATCCATTTTTTTCTAATCTACAGCCAATGATTGTAAATGCAGCAATACACATTTTCTATTTTATTCACTAAAACACAGCATTCTTCAATCCTCACTGACTTCATCCATTAAAAGCGTCACGAGCAATTGAGCTCAATAACAGAATGTTAAATAGTGTATTTGATTGCTGTTTCAGATTTCTGCTCTTTCTCAAATTGACCATTTAGTCTGTATCTGATTTTATGGGGACCGTAAATACTGGATGGTGTCACACAAAACTCAAAATTACCTTTCCAAAATCTAAAAATGGTCAAACAGAGACTGATTTGTCTGGTTTACTATGAAATTTAACCCAAACATTATCATCTGAGATATCCCTTGGTTATTTTTCCAAATGGAAGACAAATCAGAAACAAACTATTATTTAAAAACCTGAAAGTGTCATTTTTTGTTGAATATGATCACATTTAAGCAGACGTGCTGTAAGCAGATTGGAATGTGAAATGGAGCACAGTGGGAATGTCTTTTAGATCGTACTGCGTTTGCATGTGTGTGCATGGTGTGTGTGTGTGTGTGTGTGTGTGTGTGTGTCTGTGTGTGTGTGTGTGTGTGTGTGTGTGTGTGTGTGTGTGTGTGTGTGTGTGTGTGTGTGTGTGTGTGTGTGTGTGTGTGTGTGTGTGTAGCTGTGTCCCTCCTAAGGTCTACCATGAGACAGGTGTGCTCTCTGGGGAAAGAACGATCTCTTTTCCTCCAAACAAGCCTTTTATTACCAAGAGAATGCAACCAGTCACATGCAAAACACCAGTGAACAGGTAAAGGAAAACAGCCATCAATCACTGTGCATACTGAAGCCAAACTGCTGCTACTTACATGCATACACGTAGAACCACAAAAGAGGGAAAAAAATGAATAAAAACAACAAGAAGAAAACAGACTTTCAACACAAAGAGCAGAGTGTATTTTTGGTCGCCAGTTTGGATTTTTCCAGGCATGTTTCTGTCATTATCATTCCTGAAGTGGCTTATGTTTGAAGTCAGCAGGCTGTACAACAGCACGGCGCTCATTGTGTACCTAGCAGGATGGATGCATAGACATGATGGGTAAAACAGGTGCAATGGGTCGAAAAGGGATTAAGAGAACTGTTGGTAAAAGGAAAGAAACTGCATTTAAAATGTGTTACTTATACTTTCTATTACAAAGCCCGACTGTGTCTGATTGGATCTGATTTGACTTTCCTTAGCTGTATGATCAGCAGATCACATCTATCATCAGCAAGGAATATAGTAGTAAACTAAACGTATTTCCACAAAGCAAAAACTCAGTTTCAGATCATTTAAAATAAAATTATGCCTAGAAGTTTCTGTAAACTCAGAGCAACAACCCCCAATCACAAAATACTCAACAGACTTATCAGTAAGGAAATAAGAAAATCTCAAGCATTAGTTTCATCTTGGCATTGCTCAAAATAGGGAATGGGATTATCGTTTCTCTGGCCAGCACAGCTCACAGACTTCTAATTATATGTGGGTGCAGAAGGAAAAGGGGATATTTGGTCTGGTCTGTGTGGGGAGGAAGTGTCTTCTAGCAGATATTAGACTGATGTCATCTTCCCTACAGACAGTAGTCTGGAGAAACAATCAATTTCAGGTAAACTTACTAGGCATCCAGACAAAAAGAAAAAGAAAACGATCCAATGACGCAGCACATTGGTCTATGTAGAGTTCAGGAGTTAGAATCTGTTAATGACCTGAACTTTATTTACACACCAGTAGAATTGCTGCTCAGAGTGGATGACAGCATGCAAAAAGCATGCTGATACTTGTTTGAGTGTGTCATGTGTCTTTTAAAGAGCTGGTGTAATGCATATATTTAGATCCAAACTCAGATAAGCATTTTATGGAGAGCTACTTCTTTTACAGGCAATAAGGAAACCCACTTTATACAATTAAGCATAATTTAAATCTCTAAAAGAAACATCCTTTGTTTGATTATTAAACAAACTGAAGTTGTGTGACAAGCTGTAAAGGTCATATGAAGCGCTGATAACAGAGACAGTATCTCATTCTCAATTTAATTGACTGTAATCAGTAAACGTTACTTCAGTTATCTCAGTGAATAAAAAAAATCATTAACAATACAATTCTAGTTAGACCTATTACAATAAGCAAAACAGACTGCAGTCTTGTTTAGTTTTCCCTATTGCTACACATACCTCATATTCTTAGCAAATATTGAATTAAAGACACATAAGGATCACATATGTATAGATTTGTTTTAGCTTGAATGGCTTTGACCAACAACCAGCAAGTCTGCAATACTTAATGTCTTGCTGATCATTAGGGCAACATCCTAACCTGAAGAGAACACTATTTTTTGGGGTAGAAGAGGTTACTAAGACTACTCAATGTCAGTTGTTTTCCATAGCAGTAAGGTGTTTAAAATCCAATATTTCTTTATTTTCTCAAGAGATCCCTGAAATTATTCAGGCTGCAAGACATCAACAGTTAAGACTTACAGTAGATAGGAGGATAGCTGAGTACAGCACAGCAAATGTTATTCTTTTGAGAGTTCAACCTAAATATCCTGGTTCAGAAAACAGGAGTCTTTTGGGAATATCAAAGTTAGGGTAAAGATCTATGTCCTCTAAATCTATGTTGCTTTTGCATGTTTGCCTGCCTCTAGGTTTTCAAACCATCAGTAAGCCATATGCCGCAGACACAATGTAATACTATAAAATCGTAACTAAACCTTGACTGTGTCCTAACACAGAAATTAAACTCATCAACCTGTGTCTGCACTGCAAAAACTATCTAGAAATAAGTAAACATTTCTTAAATTAAGTGTATTCACCCTTAATTTGAGCAGGTAAATGAGATAGTTTGCCAATGGAATGAGTAATTTTACTCTTACAATAAGATAATTAGATAATATGCACTTGAAATAAGACAATGCAATTGTGTTTTCTTATTGTAAGTGTAAATTGTCTTGTTCCATTGGCAAAATGTATCTTTTACCTCCTCAATTCAAGAACAAATGCACTTATTTTAAGAAAGAATTACTTATCTAGATTTTGATTTTTTGCAGTGTGGATTTTTTAAATCCATTTTTATTCTATATATCACTTACATGAAGTGATGTTTTTTGGGATTTTTTCCAAAGCTCTTCTGCCATGTCTTCTAAGTACAGTATAATCTAGACTGACACTATGGCTTTTTGCAATGTAACAGTTGTTAATGAGGCAGATGATTTCCGCAGCAGAGTGTTCCTACTGGTTCTCAGCAGATCTGTGGATAATTTCTTTGCTAGTCGTCTTTTGAATTTCTTTTGAGCCTTACAGAGGACTTGAGTAAAACTGTTCCCCACACAAAGCAGCAGCGGCTGACCCGAGATGGTTAGTGAAAAACAAGCCAGCCATTAGCCTCCCGCAGTGTATGGTTGATGAGGAGGAACAGTTATGTTATGTTATGACTACGATAAGATTTTCAATAAGGAAGTACTCCTCTGCAGGTTTGGGTTAATTGAGCTGCGTTTATCTGAAAGGGATGTCTGTGTGTACCAGCTTTATTTTAGCTTCCTAAACAGTTTGTTGACCTTGAACTTAATTTAGAAACTTTTATTTCAGTCAAACTATGTATTTATATGTCTGACTGAGGGTGTATTTGTTTATAGTCTGTCTAATCATTTGAAAGTGTTTTTGTGAGAACCAAGAACAACAATGCAGAGAAAAAGTCATGGACTCAAGCTTGGCACACACTTTTTAGAGCTTTGTTCCAGACTGCTTAAAACTGTTTGTGTAGTCTATAGCAGAGGTTTCCCAAATCTGACATTGTGGCCTATCCTAAGTAAAACTGATAGCTCCCTGATAGTTGTTAAAACTGACTTTCCTTTTTTCTTTTATACAGTCAAGGCTGCTTAAAAGTTTTCACAAGGAAAATAAACAAAGTGCGATCTAAATGGAATGCAAAAAGTATTTGGTTGGTTTTCATGAAAAATACTGATAATGCAACATGATATGGTTTAAGAAATACATGTTTAATATTATTCTTTGCTTGGGTAAGTAAGGAAAACAAGTTCCTATAATGTTTGTGGACTAAATATAAAAAGGGAGCAACATTGTGTAGTTGAATGAGATGCTTTTGTATAAAATAAATCTGATTTCACATACAGGCTATAAATGGTCTTGAAAGTACACAAAGAGAATTGAAGCTACAATAATGTAAGCAATTATCCCTTGAGCATTTTTGGCCAAAATTAAGGTTTTGTGATTTATGCAAAACAAAGAATAAGAAGAAGACAAAAGAAATCACACAAAATGACCAAAAATATTGTGTCTCTGTGATTTAAAAATGTAATCTTTTCACACTGGATTTAAATTGTCTACAATACATAGACTAATTATTGGAAGATACGTCTTCATGGTTATGACTTTAAATTTGGCATGGCAAGAGTCCAAGCTTTTTATGTTTCAGAACTCTATACTTTCCTCTGTTCTCCACCATTGGACAGACTGTGCCTAACGAACAACAGGATCATTTTAAAACCTGTTACAGCAAATATGAATTCATAGTAACACAAAAACAATTACCAACAGTTTCACTATTTTTTCAGAAACCACTTATCAAAACTGTTATTAATATCCTTTGTAGATCCCATAAGGTCCTGAGGCATTATGTCTTTGCTCCAACAAGAGCATCAATGGGTGCTTTGTAATTTGAATTTCCTAAATGTTTCATGCAGTTCATCCTGTACTTTTATATAAGAAGATGAATGAATCACAGCTTGTGTCAATAGCACACAGACGGCCTAGCCCAGGAGAAATTAGTTGTGCTGCATCATCAAAAGAAAAAGATTATTAGTTTGAACTATAGGAGAATTAGCAAAAGTGAAAAAATATTCTTAAAAGAAAAAGTTAAGGGTATAGTGGAGAATTTTCATGAATCTTTGAAAAGACACACCCCCTCCACTTTAAAAAATATGCACATGCACAACCCCTGTACCCACTCCTAAGGCATGCACAAGCCTATTTCTCCTCGTGCACACACTGTTTAGAAGTGGCTGTTTGCATCGCTCATACCAGCTTACATTCCAAAAGAAAAAAGGCAAGCTTCAATCACTGGCTGAAACCATAGCTCACCACACATATATGCCTGAAAGTGCGCATGTCCAGAAAAAGGATGGCCTTACGTAAAAATATTACCAGAATGATTGACAATTAGGAGGACCACTTATTCTGATGATCCACCTGGAAACATAACATCCTCCAATATTCCTGTGGTTGAATAAAAGATATATAGTTGTCACTTTGGTACCTGTATGGACAAATCTGGAAATGCAAAACTGAAGCTGCTTATACGACAGGGCTCCCCGTGAATGGATAATTAAAAAAAGTTTTAGTGTTTATTCAGTATCTAATTTAATTCATTAGCACATATTTTTTTAGATCTCCACAGATAAATGCTTCAATGCTAAAAGCTTATGTAAGATTCTTATGTTGATCAAGTGCAACAGGTTATTGGTTATTCTAGATGGGATCTTTTAGATCTAATCAACAAATCCACCTAATGTAAAGTGGTACAACTGACAACACTCTTCAGTGTGGATGCCATTACTGAATGAAACACAATCCAAGTTAGCTGTTTTTAGATTTAGAGTAAATCAGAAGCAGATGTTACATGCTATTAAAAAGGAAAATACATTTCTAAAACGTCTGGAGACATGTCTACAGTCCATGCCCACTGCAAGAGAGACAGAGTTTAAGACATCCAGAAGGTAACAAGTGGGTTGTAGACGGTTAATTTACTGTGTTTTAATCATAGGACATTTCAAACTTCATTAGCTAACATTCAGGATTTGGAAATGTTAGGCATTCTCAAAATATGAGTTAAGGTATGATGCATATCCACTGAAGCAGGGGTGTCCAAGTCAAGTTCTTGAGAGCCACTATCCTGCAACTCTATGTTGCATCTCTTCTAAAACACTTGATTTTAACAGCAGATTGTGCTCAAAGTGTCATTTAACCCAACAAAGGTCTGGTCAATCATCTGATTGAGGGATGAATCTACATCCCTCAATCACACCAAATGTAAATGCAGCAAGGGGAGCAAGTATAACATATTAAAGTCTATATATGATACGTGACACATGTAGGGTTGTCACGATTCTAAACTTTTCAACTCGATACCGATACTAAGGAAAATATTCGATACTCGATACCATTTTCGATACCACAAGGATAAAAACAAAGACTCCAAAATTCAACAGAAATATTTTCATTAATAAATAAAATACAATAAATAAACACAATAAAGGTTGTATGCTGTGCATAATATTATGCAAGCTTGATAAAAAACTTATAAAATTCAAATTAAGTGTTCCTTCCTTGGCTATGCTTTGCACACATAACAATGACACTAGCCAAACCAGTTAAGAAACAAAAATAAGTCTTAGCAGCTGCACCTCTTACAAAACAAAAGTCTGAAACCGAAAAGAGCACAGAATTATTCAATCACACAGTGTTCTGAAAGTGCATTGTCCTCTATTCTGCACTTTAGATGAATGACTGCTTAGGTGCCACTGGTGACGGCACTGTATCGATACTTTTAAAAACGAGTATTGTATCCGGATACAACATTTCAGTATCGATACTTTTTTGAGTTTCGATACTTTTGACAACCCTAGACACATGTAATCCCTATGTAAAAGTGTGCTATTAAGGAGTAAATCAAAGGTCTTCAATGTGAAGGACACCTCTGGAGTGATGTGAATACTGAAGACAAATTGTGGAGAAAGAAAATCTACATTTTGCTGGAAATCTGAATTTTCTATCATTTAGTTGTCCTTAAAAAATTAGGGACAGGATGTAGTTCTAATGTACACAGATGGAGCGCAGCAGAGACTAATCCTTTCAAGTCAAAAAACACATTGGAGGTTAAGTAAAAAGCCATCCATCTTCTTCTGATAGGGTCACGATGGGAAAAGTGCATATCTCCATCAGTCTTTGGGCGAAAGGCGGGGTATACCCTGGATAGTTCGCCTGTCTGTCACTGGATAACACAGAGACAGACAGCTATGCACACTCACACCTAAGTATCATTTTGAGATACCAATTAACCAGAGTTCTGAGAGAACCCAAGCATGCAAGGAAAGAACATGCAAACTCCATGCAGAAAGTCCCTAGGCCAGAAATCAAACCCATGAGATTCCCACCGCAAGGCAACTGTGCTACAAACTTCGCCACCATACAGCCTAACTAAAAAACAGTCAAATTAAAATGTTTCCCTTAAAAGACCCTGCTTTAAGAAATCTGTTTGCTTTAAAATGCCCTGCTATAAAATGACTGCAGACTGTTTGTAACAATAATGGTAAAAACTATTTTCTTTTCTTTTATCTTCTTATAGTAAGTCAAGGAAAACTGAAAGTAATAGCAGACAAGTGATAAGTGTCTGACTTGTCTTTTGCCCCTTTGATTCTAAATTGACTTCCGACTGAAAAAAATGTGGATAAAAAGTCGCAATAAAACAAGAAGGCAATCAACGTTTGGGTGGTAAGCTGTTTAGTTGACTCAGACAACTAAGATGTCAGAAATAATCTTTTTACAAGTCACGATAAGAGCTCTGTAGAGGATACACACTATCAAGCTAGTTAAAACAACTTCACAGGAACTCAATTATGTCTACTCATATTACTGTCTGACCTTTAAAGTTGATACTAGCGATCAGGCTTCCTGGGGTGTTGATGTGCTAATCCTGTCCACTAACAAGTAGATAGACCACATCCTTTACTGGACAGCAGGCTCAAGTTCATCAGTCTGTCTCCATCACCCTGTAGCCCCTGACCTGTGATCATATGCCAAGACGGTTTCCTCTTGAACTGAACTAGTTGGCAGCAGGCTGGCTTAACAAAGACAATTGTACATATGTGGACTCTCAGAAACTTTCACTCTCATCTTCCCTGCTATGAAAAATCCTTACAGTGAAAATTTTACTAAATGATTCTTTTACAACTGAGGGTGTGTTTGTGTACAAGTGGTTGCTTGGAGGAGAAAATAACATTTAAGCCTAGCACATTTCATGTGTGTGTTTGTGCATTTATCTGTGTCTGTGTGCACATACTTGTGAGTTTTCTTCACTTTCCAATTTTCCGGAAGTCTACCAGTGCCTCCCACAGCTCTGAGCCCCAACAGATGACTTTTTATTGTGGGTTTGGAGCCTCAGAGCAATTAGATTAGTTTATGGCAAGCCCTAAAAAGCAGAGAACCTTGTCATTCTGTCTGAGCCCATTTCCCTTTCCTACCAACCATATGCTTCACTGGTTTGACAAGTGTGAAAGAAATAAAGGACGTTATAAGGGATGTTTAAACATATACGGTTTCTATATATTTTGCTAAATGTTTAGGGGTGTATCAGACAACAAATGATCGAATTACTGTAAGGAAAATAATTTTGACTGGTTCCTAATATGGGATACTTACAAACTCCTTTGCATACGTTTGACCAAAACAAGTCAATCTTCTATACGAGTAGTAAGAGTTTAAATAATCTACTATCTATTTAGTGTCAAAAAAGTGGCTGTTGGCCATGAATAGATAATTTTCTGTTTGAATGTTGCGGACCTCTGAATGGCCGGACAGATACTTTAAAATCCAATAATTTCATAAACAGTAAACGTACAACAAAACAGCACTAATATGAAAGTTTGTTACTTTAAGCTTTTATGTGGTATTTTAATTAAATCAATTAGTGAGAGCACATAGATGAAGAAAATTTTAACAGAAACTATAAAAAATGTTCAGTCTAATACTCTGAGTAAAAATAAATCCGTTTTTTTTACAAACTTTTGCCCCAATGTATAATCAACATTTTTTTATAGCTTTTTCTACATGCTATGAAAATTCACTATAGATAAGAGACTACCTTACTACTTTGTTTGTACTTAAATGGGGAAATAAGTTAATGTATTGAGTAATCTCTGCATGCAGTCCCCTAGCATTTCTCAACAGGGTTAATATTTTTTTTCCAGTCACAGTGCCAACAAAATGTTGCTTTTGCTCTGAGGCATGTGTATCTTCTGCAGCCAGTCTAATACCTTCAACACTTTACCAAGCCATTTGCTGGAAAACTAAATAAACACAGTTACACAATGGAAATACTTCTTATGTAAGAAGGCATGCAGTGGATCAAGAAAGAGTTTTCCCTGCTCTAGACATGTATAACCTTCAGCTGACACATATGTACAGAAACAACATTAAGCAAAACCATATTACCATTCATCTGTTTTCGTTTCTTATTTGTAGAGCTTAGCAAATGGACCTTAAAAATCAGAAAGCATTAACAGACCAATCGATTTTGCACAAGGATCACCTAAAGAACAATAATGTAAAATACTTTATAACTTGATGCTGGAAGTCTGTTCTACAGCAGCAGTAATTTAGATTTTTTTGGACCATAATTTGCCCTGCACTTAAACCTCTATAATAAGGTATGATGTTAATGGAAAAAAATACCGATTAGCCATGAAAATCATGCTTTAATGATGCAGATCTTTTCTGCCTATATATTTTTTTTAAATTAAGATTAATTTAGAATTCAATCATCCAGTTATTAACAAAGCTCTTTTTGTGACTAAGTAGAACAGAGCAGAGGAAGACGGAGTGTTTTCAGTGTGTAGCTTGGCGTGAGAACAGACTGAGAGTGTATATAACACCAGACTGTGACAGCACAGGGCAGACAGACGAGGGGACAAACACACACACACACACACACACACACACACACACACACACACTCACACATACCTCCCTATGTCTCTCTATCCCACTCTTACCCTGCTTCCCTGTCTAGCCTGCCTTTTATTCCTGTTACAAATCATACACAATTGCTACCTATGAAAACATATAAATGTGAATAATAACTAGCATTTGAAAAATTAAATCCCTCAGAAAATCTCTAATTTACCCTTATTCCAAAGGCCATGAAAAACACTATTGGTCTGACCTTCAAAGATTCAGAATAAAGGCTACTAAATTTCACATGCAACATTTTTTAGTATGTGCAATTAGCAGGCGTCTTGTGGATGATCTACAAAGATTGCTGCAAAAATTTTAAAAGACGTAGACACTTTGTTTCAGCCATTTGAAATAAGCAGATTGCAGTTGAGTGGTGCTTAAAGAAATGCAATGATAGCGATAATGAAAAATAATGTCTGCCACTCTGCATTCATTTCATGCATTGATTATTTTTCTTTGTGCTATTGTTATTTCCGATGGTCAAAATATTTTTCCATGTGCAGAAAATATCTTTCAATTCGCTGCCATTGTACCAATGTCTCTGGTGTGGCATCAATGAATGCAGTTATTTCTGCGTTTTACTTTATAAAAACATGTTTGCACCTGTTTTAAGAAAAGCAGACCTTCAGAAGACCAGGCCGCATGTAGTTAGCTGGTTGGAAAATATACATTTTAGTTATCTGCCAAGATGTACTTAAGAATTGGGTGGAGTGAAATCCGAAAATGTTCAGCTAATTCTCCAGTGTTATGGTTTAATCCATATTTAAAAGAGCAACGGTAAGACCTCAATAGTATAAGCTGTTGCAGCTTCTCATGGCATATGCTGCTATTTCATTTGTTACCATAAATGGCTAAAACCAAACTTATAGGCCGTCACTGAATTGTGCTTTGCACAATCAGCGTGAAAGGTTCTGCTGAATGTCACTTCTTTATCAGAACAGATTAAATGAAAAGAGTCCCAGATTAATGATGTGTAAAAACAAAAACTCTGTGCTACCAGGTTCCACAATATCAGCAAACAAATAAAAAATAAGTACATGCAGTAACCAGACATGGGCAATGTGGAGTCAACAAGTCATTTCCATGTCATGTATTTGTTCTACCCAGCCACTGAAGCAGGTGAGTCCAATCTTCACCGTGAATTAACCTGTGCAGAAAGGATTCACCTGGTTAATTGGCTGGGAAGATTAAATACATGACATGGAGATGACTTGTTGACTCCACATTGCCCATGTCTGGCAGTAACCCAGTTTAAACCTGAGGAGAACACTAAACCAACTAGGGATGCACGATATTGGGATTTTGGGCGATATCCGATATGCCGATATTTTAAACCTCATGTAACCGATAACTGATATCGATACTGATGTTAAAGCTGGAAAAAAATAAGTAGTCATTGAAAATAGCAGTTTTGTTATCCATTTCTGACACTTTGAAAAATAATATACTCAAATATATTTTCATATGCTGATATCAAATTGATTTTTAAAAACGCGGTATCGACCTATTTTATTTTCAAAATCTCGTGAAATTTCATCATTCTGTTACAAACTCTCGTGATATTTTGCAAATTCTTTTGAGATTTTGTTAGTAAAATAGATCGATACCGCATCAATATATCAACATATAAAAATATGGCAAAATTTTCTTGAATTTTCGGGGGATTTCGTAGCATAACGATGACATATAGCAATATTTCATTAGTAAAAGAGATTGCTATGGTGTTTTTAAATGGCAATATATCAGCATATGAAGATATTGTGATATTTTAATGTATCAATGTATTTTTTCCCTCGTCTTTAGAAGTTTTTAAGTCTGTAAAAAAGAAGTTTTTGAGGAAGAAGAAGATTTTTTTTTTTTTTTTTTTTTTTTTTAGACTTGAGAAACTCAGAAGCTGATCAAATATCGGGTTAAATATCGGTGGGGTGGCCGATGTCCAATATTCAGTTTTAAGGCCAATACAGGCCGATACCGATAGGGGGCCCATTACTTCGTGCATCCCTAAAACCGACTGTTTTAGACACCATACTAGGATAGCAACAACTAGAGAGTTAAACTTCAAAATAATATCTTGGACATGAAGGCAGCACTATGAAATATCACCATATACAATTTATTAGCAAAATATAAGTTGATTTTGGCTCATCATCCTTTATCTTCGAATGTATTTTAGACTGTGCAAGAAAACCACAGACCCTGTATATGCATAATGCATATTATGCATAAACAGGCCCACTATATTTTTCTAATAAATTAACCCCAAACATTCTAACAGCAGTTCATTTTTCAGTAAAACTTTTTAGTCATCTAAAATAAAATAAATTAAAAAAACAGGAACTGCACTATATTAAAGGCAAGCTGAATCACTATCATCTTAATCCTTACCGCTTGGTTTTGAACTTCAATATGTCTCCTCCTCTTTCAAAATGATATCTTCCATCATTCTTGCCATATCATCCCACAAAGATTTATGACTCAGTACTGTACACATCCACAACTTACAGGTAGGTGAAAGAAGTACAAGAAAAATTCTTTCTCCTTGGGGGCCTTCAGCCTCCTCCTGACACTCAGAGAACATTTTAGCATCCATTCGAAAGATACCTCTTCTTTCTGACTCAACCTTATGTGGAAACTAAACACCTCATCCTCAGCTCCCTAGACTGATGATGCATTTACATTTGTTACGCTTGTGGGAATGACGACATGCACATTGTGCATTGGTGTGATTTCCAGCAATGAAACTATAAACCTACCTTCCGGTTATGGAGATAAAGTACGATCTGATGCATTTCTTTAGGAAAATGTGAGACTTTTTTAAAACACTAGCAATCCTCTTAATTGTTGCACATTTTTAATGCAAATTACATCAATTTGTTCACCAAAGCAGTAAATGTATCTAATTTTTCCGTAGAGGATAAGAGTAAAACACATGAAATCTTCACATTACTTTGGCTGAAAGGTTGCAATGAGTTTGCTTTTGGTATATTATTAATTTTGCTCTAACTACAAGTTTCACAGGGCAAAAAAACAGCATTGCATATGCTCAGGAACAAAATGAAGATGAAAAATCATGTAGAGGGGTTCTGAAACAAAAGAAAAGCTGAAGTTCATCATTTTTATTAAAGAATAATCAGTGAGGATTTACAACAATGTTGTCATAGATAGTTTTTTTTATTAAGATTAAATGGTTTAGAAAAGAAAAAACTAAGTAAAAGAGCAGTAGGGTCATTATGAAGAGCAATGTGTCATAAATTAGATGGAAAAAAAGGAAAAAGGCTTACATAAGAAGTCGCACCTCTTCTTTTTCATTTAGCTCACAGAGTTCATCACTATGTCCCAAATCACAGTGTCTTACATCAACTTTTGAATTTTCTATGAGATAAAAATCAGTTCTCTGTCAAAGAAATGTTTTCTAGATAAAGACTTTCACATGGCTTTAAGCTGAAGTCATACCAAAGATTAAGATCAACTGACTGCTGTATAAATGAGTTCCCAGCTGTCCACGATATTAAATTAATGTAAATGCATGGTGCATTGAAAAAGAAGAATGCAGCTAAATAGAAATGTTTGATAGATATTAAAAATAAATTAGAGTGTGCAGTAGAAAGAAATTGCTTACTGTTCCCCTCGGAAAAATCATTCTGAAGGTACATACTGTATGTTCTGGAAGTTGAGCAGATGTGAAAACAGTGTTACTGTGGGGGCAGTGATCCTGAGGCTCCATAGATTTGACAGTCGTTGCCAAAACAAGTTTGGAAACAAGACTGAGCTTTGCATTAGCTTGTTCTCTGAGGATACCACTGAAAATAAAAAAAAAGCATTTGGAATAAACTCTTTCTAGGGTAAAGGGAGTTAAAGTACAGAGTATAAAGGAAATGCATAGGACGACACATGCAAGTCATTTTGGACTGTATTGCATAAGCTCCTTTGTTACATTCACTGCTTTCAGTGTGGATATAAGCCCAGTCAATTTTAAAAGCCATATCCAGCTGTATATTAGCATGGTCCCAGGGCCACAGCAGAGGTCTAATTTATCTATTTATTTAGACTTTGGCAATTATCAGGGTCTAAAGTAATTGAACAGTGTAGCATGATGTATGTTCAGTCCGCTTTATTTTGATATCTTAAAAAAGCAATTTTGCTGAACTAGGAACCATTACAGTGAATGTGTATGTAATTAAATTTTAAATTTAATTACAGTTGTACTGCAAAGGGGCCCAGAGGTCTGTAGGAAAAGATTAGCAAAAGAAAAAAAATGGAATTATTAAGAATAAAAAGGAAACCGGACATTTCAGGATTGAAAGGAAGTTTGGGGTTGGAGAAGTTTAAAGCAAAGCTAGATATAAAATTTATGTCCCAATTTTTTACAGCTCTATTTAATTGCATCCAAAGTAGTTTAATATTACTCGTTGTACCTAATCAGCCTACTTTCAGCTGAAGAATAAACAAAAAATATTAGTAAAACTGGTTCATATTTTTTTATAAGGTTATAATATTATAACTGTAAGTCCTTATAAAACATCAGTCATAATGTTGCAGCTCGTCCAGAATCGTCGTCATTAGAAATCAGTAATTAACACACAGGATACGTTTCATATTACTATACCAGTGCTTCCAGAAAGGGTTTATATTAGGGAAAACAACTTTTCTGAGCTTTTAACCACGTTTTCAGAACATTTCATCCTTAAAATCATAAAGTGGTATTTTGCTTTATTCATTTATCTTTGAGTAATCCTAATGAGTTATGCTGTCTGAACAGCAGCCCCGTGAAAACAAGCAGTCGGAGAATATTTACATAAAAAGCCTACCTACAGAAAGCATCTAGCTTGACTACGCTGTGCTGGCACTATAAAAAACAAAAAAACAAACATCCACTTTTTCTGATCAGGAAGGGTTGATACGAGACAAAAAAGCAATAATTGCATTTCAAAGTTGAGAAGAAGTTGTTCTTTAGCAGCTAATACACACAGGACAGCAAGCTTGTTAATGTCTAAATTGTGAAAATCCATTTTTGTTTTTACTTTGTATAATCCTGGACAATGTTCAGCCTTTAGAAGAGATGTGATAAAGCAACATCATAAAGTCGGCAGCATTCTGGACGTCAGAAGTGTTCAGGGTTGGTAGAAAACATCTATGTTTTATAGGAAACTGATACCTATGTGTTGCTGAAGTGCTTATTTCATCATACTTTGCCTATATGTAGTTGACTTTGAGAGGCTTATAACAATATGATATAGGACCTGTAAGAAATGCTTTTCTAAAAAAAGATTTTAAGTTCTTGTCTTTATGGCATCTAGTGGTCCTGTGGCTTTAATCAGACTTGCTAATTGAATATGACCTTGTTTGAATCCCTCAGATCAAAACACAGATGAGATAAAACTATTTGTCCCTTTGAATAAGGATTACAAACGGTTAAAGTTTTTCTTGATTAAATGCTTTGAGAGTTCTTTTGATCTTCTAGCTTTTCTATTTGGCAATTTATTTTTCCTTGAGATTACTTTGTCTATGAAGGTAAACTTGCCTTTCAATTATATCAAAAAGCCATAGTCTTGTTTGCAGTTTGCCAAAAGCCAAAACAACATAATAATGACAAAACAACAATATGGCAGAAGCTGCTCTGCTAGAGGAGACAGAAGCCCATCCTCATGTAATGTCAGGCAAATGAGGGAAGGCTCCATAGTTTATTCTGCATATGCAGGGCTCTAGACTGAGAACTGACCTAAGGATAACATAACGAATGAATAATGAAAGTAAACATTTGTCAAAAAATAACTCTTTTCAAACTAATCCAAAATAATTATAGTAATGTTTAACTTTTTCTTTTTTTAAATTAATTTTCCAATAAAACAAACCTATATCAATGCCATAAATAATGAAAGAATGATTCTTGATGGAGTAAAGCCAACAATCTGCATTCATACAGGTAAACTGTGGTGTTAAAGAGATTCAAGAAAGGTCTCCAAATCCTGATAAATTCATCTTCTTTGTGTTAAGTGAAAATCTGATTTCCTCCAATTTTAGACAGGACATGATATCAGCCATCCACTGAGTGTGAAAAGGTGGAGATGCTTCCCTCCACCTGAGCAGAATAGTTAGCATGGCCGGAAGACAGATAAGACAGAATATGCTGTTTGGATTCCCCCCTCCATCTACAACACCAAACAGAGAAATCATAGGGTCAGGGCTCAGACATATATCAAGTTTACATGACTGTCTGAAAAATCCCTCTCCAATATTTGTTCAGAAACAACTAGCAGGCCTAGAGCATGCTGATTAGGAATGCTTTCTTTAGCATATTTGCACCTAACACAACTACGCATTGACATCATGATAAATAGAGAATAATTAAAACTTAGAGTTAGAAGCTCTATGTAACAATTTAAAGTAGATCAGACCATGTTTATCTCCAAAAGAGGTGGAGCTTGTCCGTCTAAGTATGGAGATCAAGGGCTCATTTGAAATAGGAGAGCCCAGGTCTTCCCAAACCTCCATTAGACTGCTATAGATAAACAATGTAACTACTACCGTATTTTCACGACTATAAGGCGCACTTAAACGTCTTTTTTTTCCCTCAAAATGTGCGGTGCGCCCTTTGGTGCGGTGCGCCCTATGTGTGTTGTAACTGCGACTTTTGAGACCACCTCATTGAGGAGATGATGAAAGAGTGGCTGAATGTAAGGAGACCAGGTGTTTTTTTTTCCACTCATCACCATCGCTGTTAATATGTGACTCCATGCATGCCCATCTCACAGCTGATGTGAAAAACATGGGGAAACAAATTAACGCTGTGCTCGCTGTTCAACCGCTCGACATCGGTGTGAACCGGACCCAACAGGTGCAGCAGAAGCAGCGAGTTTACATGCAAAGTCAATGGTTGATGCGCGTATAGGTGCAGCAAAAGGTCCCGCAGCCTTTAAGCATCTGACGCACCGCCAACGCGCTGCTGCTGCTCGAGATGGAAAAATTGAAGTTTTGCTGCTGGACGCGCCGCATCAACCAATCAGAGAAGCTGATCTGGGAGCTGACAGCGAGACAGACACAGCGCTCTGATGACATATGATATTAACGCAAAGAAAAGGGCTGGATGGATGAGGAGATGATGAAAGCGTGGCTGAGGCAGGTGTATGTGAGGAGAACAGGTGTTTTTTTCCACGCATCACCATCGCTTTTAATCTGTGACTCCATGCGTGCCCATCTCACAGCTGATGAGAAAAACATGGTGAATCAAATGAACGCTGTGCTCGCCGTTATCCCGGGAGGTCTGACAAAGGAACTTCAACCGCTCGACATCGGTGTGAAGCGGCCGTTCAAAGTAAGGCTGCGAGCGGCGTGGGAGCGATGGATGACCGACAGAGACCACAGTTTCAGGATAAGTGGAAGGCAGCGCCGGGCAAGTTACGCCACCGTTTGCGGATGGATTGCAGATGGACTAACGTGTCTGCTGGCTCTGTTGTTCAAGCTTTCGCAAAAGCCGGCATTATTTCTGAGGAGCCGCACGGCACGGAAAGTGACTCTGACAGCGAAGATGGGAAACTGGCATGTCTGATTTAGCGCAGCTGTTTAATTCAGAAACAGAGGATGATGACTTTGATGGGTTTGATTACTACTCTGTAATAAATACATTAATAAAGCACAATCATACTCAGTTTTGCTCCCGCTCTATTTTTCTACCTGAAAACTTAATTCAACAGCAGCCTCTGGGCGGGTCTCCTCCTCTTCACCGCGGTGGCTGGCAGGTGTTTTTTCATCTAAATAATCTAAATCTTGCAGCTATATTTGCTGTGATCAGTGGGAATAAAGTAGTTTTATTATGTTTTTAAGTGAGAAAGTCCTCCTGAAAACTTCATAATTGCAGTCAGTTCATCCAGATTATCTATTTCTGTCAGAGGCGCTCAGACCCCCACATACCAGCGGTGCACCGACAGTAGAAATCCTTTCATCAGCAGCCTCTAGGCTGGGCAGCCTCCAGGTTCACCGCGGCTGCTGGCAGGTGTTTTTCATCTAAATAATTTTAGCTGCAGGCACCAGGATACCGGTAATAAAAGCGAACAAATTCCGTCGGCAGGTTTCAGGATTTTAAGTTAATTTAGGAGTGATCACAGCGCACTGTCATCTGCGATGTGTCTGTCTCACGGCCAGCACCCAGGTTTGATTAATAGTTTGTAATAAATACATGAATAAAGCACAGTCATACTCAGTTTTGCCCCCGCTGTATTTTTAAATACGCAGTAGAGGTATTTAAAGGTAGTAGAGGACATGTACCTGTATATAAAAAACGTGCCCTATAGTCCGGTGCGCCTTATGTGTGTGTTAAATACAGAAATGGGACACATAACTGAGAGTGCGCCTTTTAGTACGGTGCGCCTTATGGTCGTGAAAATACGGTAGTTGTTTTTTGTTGGGGTTTAGCAGGAAAGTAGTATAAACAATGTTGATATCTATTGAAATAGAGAAACTAGAAAAATGAGACGTGATACAACAGTATAATTCAAGATATCTGAAAAATTGATTGGGGAAGACTTAAGAAACATCTGTATCATTAATGTAACTGAATAATATCAGTTCTCATTATTGTATCAATTACTTCACTGTCTATGTGGCTTCAACTTGCCAGGGGGTAGGGGCAAAAATATGGAGCAAAGTCAAAACACTTTTAGCAATATATTTTTACACAGCCTCTTTCAATGCGGCCCTTCAGGCTCTTAATTGTAAATGAATAGCTTTGCTCCTTATTACCATTCTGCATAACTTAGAAAATGGTACTTTACACTACTTAAGGGCTTGTACTGAACACTCGGTTTAATCCTTGAGAAAATGGAGGGTG
Organism: Cyprinodon tularosa; assembly: GCF_016077235.1. Lineage (NCBI taxonomy): Eukaryota > Metazoa > Chordata > Actinopteri > Cyprinodontiformes > Cyprinodontidae > Cyprinodon > Cyprinodon tularosa. The sequence continues at coordinate 1,576,937 of NW_024039063.1, read as the reverse complement.
ACTCTCGGAGGTACATTGATAATCATGTTGGATCAATATACAGTTTTTTCCCCTTTGTTAGGCAGAGCGGTGATAGGATACCTACGTGTTTACTTATTATCTAACCTGTTTTCATTCAGTTATGTAATATGATCTTATGCCAACAGCTAGCAGATCATTCACCCAAATTATTTCTTTGATAGTTAGACGGCCAGAGTTGCATCCTCTTCTATTCACAAACACAACCATATCCAGTCCCAGTTTTCTTACAGCTCTGCTTGGTTCTGTTGGCCTGGAGTAACTGAAAAACGTGAATATCTGGAGGTAGACAGGTCAGCCAAGTCTCAGTAACACAACCAAGCTGCTCTCCTTGCTTTTTCTCCTGACTATAGCTTTTCTATACCCAGGTTATTCCCACCAATTTATCCAACATTTGGTGGCTACCTTACATTTCCCAGCTGATGTTCTGCAATTCTTTCTGTACAGCTTGGGGGTAATATATATAGTTGCTCTTTCTGTTTCAGGTGTAAACAAGAAAATCATTGCAACCAACATAGTCTCTAAACACAAATGCTACAATAAAAGAGAATAAATAAAAGACTCATCCAAATCACGGTCAGCTCCATAAGGAGCAAGTTGAAAAAAAAACAACAACAATCCATTTAAAAATAAATAGAAAGAATAGAAACACCCTGGGTTGAGAAGGCAGCTGGTTAAAAGAAATGCATTTCACACAGCATCAGAAAGCTCAAAATGATAACCGTGTTCTAACCTGTTTAGCCTTCCTATTATCTACTGAAAGACCCACTCTTTCTCACTTTCCTGTAACTTGAGAACACCATAAACAACTTCCGTCTTGTATCTCTTAGTATTCTTCCATGGTAAATATTTAACACAGAGTCTTTTTCAATCAGTAACAACTAGTAACAAGTAAAAAAGCTGTGGTCAGCATGTTAGCACCGAGGCATGATGTGTTAGTTTATTGAAAAATGTTGGTATTTTCAGTTTCTGACTGGAAAGACACAATCAGATAAAAACTCAAGGTCTGGTCATCATTTTTGTTTAATGTTTGACTCAAGCAGCAATTAAATTTCACCACAATATCTCCATGGATATTGAGAAAATTCAGACTTAGAATGTCAATAAACCTATGACTGCATTTCTTAGGAGAATGCATAACTTATTTTTTGAATATTCAAACTGATTTCCTATCACACATACCTGCTTGATAGATTTGATAAAATAATAATTTAATAAAACAAATAAAACAATGAAAGCTGCAGGAATTAAAGGACATTGTTTCTGCTTTTAGACTTCACTAAACAGCAAAGCTCTGTGTTTCATTTCAGTATTTGTATAAGACAATAAAAAACTGTTTCAGAAGTAAAACATTAACAGCCAGCCAGTAAATCATTTATCATTTTTTTTAGAAAAACCTGAGTGTTACAAAAAACAAACATAAAACCATAAAATTACCCATGTCTTATTCATATATTTTTCTGAAAACAGTGACGATTTCTAAAAATGTCTCCCACTCTCTTCTACAAAAGCTGATAGCGGTACAGTGGACTAAAGCCACAAAGCAAAGTAAAAAAAGATTAAATGTCATTTTTTCTGCCTTAGAGCTTCAAGTAGTAAAAGAGCTTTTGTCTACACTTCTAAGAAACTCAGACTGGATTTAGCAAGATTTTTCTCTACACCTCCTCGCCTGGCTCACTTCCTGCGTCTTCCACTCCTCTGATTCGAATACGGAGCCAGACATTCACACACCCACAGTGACGGCTGAGTGTGACCGGGTCATCCTGTGAGGCTGCAGAGAGTTCCTGTTCAGAAGTCTCCAGCAGCTATCTCACAGTGTTCTGCACTCTACTGCAGGTGGAGGTTACAGTTAGGGCTGAAACAATTCATTGAATTAATCATTATTAATAGATTATTGAAATAATCATCAACTAATTTAGCAATCGATTAATTGTTAACTGGCGTATAGAGACTCTAATACATGCCTTTAGCTGACAGAGGGACCCATTTAGAGCAGTAATTATATCAAGATTGTAAAAAATATAAAACATTTTGCATTAAAGATTAAAAAAAAATAATTATTTTGTCCGTCAATATGCTCTATCCAGAGCTCCTCAAGTGGAAAAGTTTGAGTTTCACCTGGTTTAATTTTGTTAAGTCTCCTTCACAGAACCTTTTACTATCTGATTAGTAACCGATTCATCGGAAAAATAATAGACAGATTAATCAATTTGCAAAATAATCGTTAGTTGCAGCCCTGGTTACAGTAGACTGATTCAATATGAATGAGAGGTCAAGGAGATTAAATAAGGGCCGTCTGGTTTAATAATTTTTGTTTTCCAACAATATAAGTCAACATAATTTCATTTTTTGTAGAGCAATAGTCTATTAATATCAATTACTAAACATATATATATTTATTTTGTTGAAAATGGTTACTGATTATCTTTTCATAATTGATTAAATAACTGCTATCTGTTCAAATTGTGTAGGCCGGGAAATATAAATTTCAAGAGAATCATGGAGGCAAAAGGACTGAAATGTTACAGATGTTACTGATGCAGTGGCAGAGGAGCAGCGAGACAGAAAAAGAGCAACGGGAGGGGTAGGTTAACTTTGGAAGGAATGTGACAGACAGTCGGGGGGAAGCCAGGTTCACCTCGACCCACTCGCTGCAGGTGGGTTGCAGCTGATTCACCTTCCTCCCCTCAAATCACACGCGGATGTCATGTCTCCCTGTAGGAAACAAAGTTGGTTCCGGAAGGGAAGTCATATAAGAGCTGGAAGGCAGTGAGGATTCAGCCTCTGCTGGATACCTAGTCAAAACAAGGCCTCTTTTTTGCTGTCTGGTGCTGGTTTGGGGGTGGCTACGTGAGGCATGACCGGAAAGGGGGCCCATATGAATACAAACAATGAGGTCTGAACTTAAATATTAAGTCTACAAATACTTAACCTAAATATTGTGTCTATGTACCAGAAAGTTCCATCCAGAGTTCAGACCTGATGATTCTTTATCCTTTTTTATTTTTCTTTTATGAAGGAAGCCATTTTTAATCTTCTAGTCTCTAAAAAACTAAGGCAACTTATTTTACCATTTAAAAATCAAAAAGTAAAGTCAAATATAAACAAAATCATTACTTGTTTACTTCATTAGGATTTATTTAATATCAAACAATAAAAATAAGAAAAATATTTGCTTTTTTTAGACTACATTTGACAGCTTCCTTAAGTGTTATTGAGCACAAATAAAGTGTCACACTCATGAAACTAAAGAGAGACAAATGGAGTAGTTTCACTGTGAATCACAGACAAATAACTAAAGCGAATGTGCTTATTATTAATAAGGAAAACTTTCCAAAACTAAATAGTTGTAGCCAACACTTTGTTGAAAACTGATTTAACCTTTGCAAATAGACTAATTGAAATGTCAGTCTGCTCACATCCACACTATTGCTTAAATTTTGAGTTAATGTCTTAAATTAGCCATGGAGGGCTACGAGTATAAAAATGTACCAAGGTTTAGTTATGTTTCGATTTGCTGAGGCCATGTGTGTCGCAGAACGCTGCCTTTGGTGCGTTCTTAAGGCTGCCAAAAGCCCCACGGTGAGGCAGTTCCAAAAGTGGCAGTCTGGGGTTCAAACCAGGTACTAGCAGCCTTTCAGAACATAGACTCACTGCTCCAACCAGAGCTGTCTTCTATGTTAGAAGTGAAACATGTTTGTGAGTCGCAGTCTGTAGAAAACCAGCTCACGTCCTTGTGGCTGAAGAGGCGACAACAAAGTTGTGTTTGAGCAGCTTGTGCGATGAATTGCTACATTTAAACCATTGGGGCATGAAATTGCTCTTCCACCTTTTGCACAAACAGGAAGCTACAGTTATGAAAGTCGATTTGAGAGTCGATCATTATAATACCATAGGTCACTAAACCACTAGGATCAACGTTTTATTAGAAGCAGACATACAGAACATCTCCAAGGTGCTGATTCTGTCCCAGAGGAGGACCCCAGAGTTCTGTGGTTTGACACTTTAACACATTAAATTTATTTATTGGAGTCCAACTTCTTTCTTAAAACGAAAGACAACAGGAGTTGATGTTTAGGTAGTTGACAAATAAGGATGAGAGAAAAAAAATTCAAGCTGAAGAAACAAGCTGATCCAACCTGAAGAAACAATATATTAAAAGCATATGTATTATTTTTCATGTTTACCTCCTGATAACATGGTTATCCCCTGCGTCTGTTTCTCTATTCTAGCTTCCAGAAAGTAAATCCCCAGAGATGGCACTGGCAAAGATAAATCTGGCGTCTTATCAACCTAAAGGGCACATGCCAGTCAGTATCTCATTGAACTTTACCAGCAATCGATGGAAGCACGCATAAAAACCAAGTTGACTGACTGTGGTGGACTACAAATTGAACTCTGCTATATGGGTTTTTGCTCATGCATGAGAACAGCTCTTAACACAAGAAGATTTTCTAAATTGCTTATAAGGCTGTCTTAGGCCAATACATTTCTGCAGTTCTTTTATGTAAGAACACTCATATTCACTCTATCACTTCTAAGGAACCTTTCAGTTAATCCTCTTACAACCTAACATTCTTTTCCTACAATTTATGCCTTTTTATATTTTGCCTTAATGATTATGGCAGAGTTTTGTTTTAACCCTGGAGCCTGAATGTCTTCCCTCATTTCTAAGTCAAATTGGCTAAATACAGTTAGAATGCAAATTCATAAAAAGAAGATAACCTTTTGAAGCGAAGTGATGCAAAAAAATGGAAGAAAACATTAAAGATTAGTTTTTTTAAGATTGTTACAATTAAATACCTTTTTTTTCTTTGCTTTATAACACACTGTCTATTTTTATTGTTCAGATAAGGACATTATGCTGAGTTACATGCTGTGACAGTATTGAAAAAGCTGAGGTTTTAAATCACCCAAACTTGAATGAGGCTTCATCAGAGAATGGAAGGAAGAAATGATAGATGCAACCACCTTCAGGTGAAATACCAGCAGAGCACATATTTCCTTCATTGATGCAACCTAGAAGAGCGAAATTTATGGCCACATTTTTAGAGCGCTGAAGATCCATGACAACATCTCAGTGCCAACAATTTTCAGGGAAAAAACAGTTTCATTACCACTGACTGTCTTGTCTGACTGTCTTCTTTTGCTTTGCCCTAACTTCCCAATGCTCTTTCCTTTACCTCATCCTACTTTGTCTCCTCTCAGGCTCACAAAATCATTTGTTTAGCTGATTAACAACCTAAACCTCCTGACTATTTCATCATTGGATTCACATCCATGTTGGATCAGTTTGTTGTGATGCCGCTGAAACATAAAAAGCATACCCCATGGCATCCTCAATGGTACAATGATTAGAGTTACTATTAAGCTTTTACGGTGTTAATCTCACACAGCAGAAATCCAGCAAAGCTTCACATTTTCTTGGAATTTATAATCATTTTCTCCATGCAACACATACTAAAGGATATAAGGCTTAAGTACACCAGTGTTTACAGCAAGATGCTGTATTTTTTTTAGAATTCTGTTGTAGAAAGCGCTATCTCCTCTGCCATTATCTGTTAGTGCAGCAGCATCAGTACTATAATCGACTTTAAGAAGCTCAGGCTCCTTAAGAAGAAGTCTCTAGAAGTCCTCTAGAACCTCAGGAGATCCTTTCACAAAAAAAGATTATTTATAAAATAAAGAGCATTAGGGACAACAGTGATAAATGTCTTTATTAGACTGTCATACATTAAGTGACCTTAGCGATTCTCAAGTTTTCCTGTAAGACAGACTGCTACAGAAAATGTTTGCTCCAAACAGCTATGAAGATGACATTTAGAAATAAGTACACATTTCTTAAAATAAGCGTATTAACCCTTAATTTGAGTAGATAAATAAAATGATCTGCCAGTGGAATAAGTATCTTTACTCTTAAAATAAGATAATTATATTTTGTGCACTTGAAGTAAGACAATGCAATTGCTTTTAGTTAATTTGGATGTGAATTTTCTTAGTCCACAAGCAAAGTATCTTACTTAGTTCAATTTATAAACATGCACTTAGTTTAAGAAAAAAAGTAGAGAAAAACTTATTTTTGCAGTCTGTAAAACAACTTATTTGAAGAATTCCCAAAACAATTCACAACATTTAATTAATAATTATTTTCCAATTAAATATATGTGCCTGATTCTCATATATCAGCAAGACTGTTGGCATTTTGTGACTAAATAGTTAGGCGCCTTTTTTTTTTTTTTTACAAAACAAATTTGCCATACGGCCACTATGGCAAGCTGCTTAGAATACTAACAAAAAACTAAATAAACAAAATGTGCATTTTGGAACCACAGTATTAAGCGATAGCAATGTTGTAGTCCACATGTACAACCAAATACTTTAAGGGAGAACCACAGAGATTTTCTTAAATACTAAAATGAATAGATTCTTATTATAAGCAGCCACAGTGGTTTATTTGTAAGAGGTGTACTGGCTATAAAGGAGCTCAGTTCTGCAGCCTGCAGTATCAGCCTCAGGTTAATTTCAATCTCTCATTACACCTTAGCCTGGCATAAATCACAGGCATGTCAAACTCCAGCTCAAAGCGTTTTCTAAATGTGGATATGGACTTGTTAAATATGGAGGGCAAAGAAGGTCTTCTATTATTTTCCAGACTTCTTGACAAGGATTAAAGATTAAAATTAGGGAAATAATATCAACCATGAAAGGCACACAAAAAAATAAATCCGGGAAAATGTAATATAAACATGCATTTAAGATGATAGTGGCATCAATGCCCGAGAACATTTATATCTAATTTAACGGTACAAATTAAAAATCTATAATGCATAGGCCTCATTATGGAAGTTGTGATTTTACACTTCCAAGAACAGAGAGGAGGACGGGAAGTATCTTATTGAAATAGTTACTCAATAGACTCATTAATTTTACCTTGAAATGACTTTGCTATATTATTACATGATAATCAGATAAAATTAAGCTTGGAGATGTAAAAAAAATCTAATCAACAGCGAGTCAAAATGCATTTTGTTTTCCAACTTAGACAAGCACACATCATGTTTCCTACATAATTCCTCCCACAAAGCAACATCTGCTCTCTATGAGATCAAAGCAAGGAGTTAACCATTTTTCTCCTCACAGACAGTTTGCAGGATCTGGACAAAGTTAATAATTTCTCTTAAATCACAAAAAGCCTTCCCATTCGATGACATTGATCAATAAATACTCTGTTTTTCATTAACCTAGCAACCGATCCCAAGCAGTACAGCATTAATGCCTGCAGGGGTTCAATCATAGTTGTGACCTAATGTTATGTAAAGAACAAGAACAGACAGTTCTCAACACTGCGCTACATGTCTATCTGGGGAAATAGCTGCAACAAATTGGAGACAAGTACTGAACTACACTGGGGTTGAAAACACTTGTAAACAGTTGAAATGAAAACCAATGACTTATAATCAAGTCCAAGAATAGAATAGAATAGAATAGAATAGAATAGAATAGAATAGAATAGAATAGAATAGAATAGAATAGAATAGAAAATCCCTTTATTGTTCCACACTAGGGATATTGTGGTGTTACAGCAGCAAAGGATTATAGCAAAAGCGGTCGCACAGATGTGGAGCTTAAAAAGTGTATAAAAATAACAGAATAAGTGTCAAAGTTAAAAAAAAATAAACAAATAAATTACTGTATTGTACAGTTTTAATAAATACTATGCATCTGGTTTAATGCTTATGAGGCAAACTTGCAGCTATTTCCAGTTCTGAAATATTTAATTTGTATCTATTTGGATTTAAGAGTATTTAAATTTACTTTAATGCAAAAATATAATTGCTAGCACATTAAATAGATAACTTTGCTTCAAATCTTCTTTCTAAAGACCACTTGCACATAAATAGATATGCCGAATGCAAAGATTTTGTATTTTGGCCTATTATGCAATAAGGGTAAAGAACATAACCATTGCAGTGATATTCATGTACAAAAAGCATGCACAGAATATCCTTATGGAAGTGCAGCTGGTGGGCACTCATACAGTGCAAACCTAACTGGTAACACCTGCGTCATATTTGAAACGTTGAGGGGATGAGCACTAAGCTTTGTGATCAATATCTCTGTCGTCAGTGAGGCTGAGGGACCATTATCCCCAGTGAGCCAAGTAAAGTGACTGATGTGGAATGACAGGGGGGCTTTCACAGAATCTGTCCAACCGTTTCCCTTGCAGTCATATTCTCACACATGAATAGCTACACCACAATGCAGCTCATTACAGTTGCACAATAAATTGTTTGTTTTCCTGATAATGTAACATTCTGTCATATCCAGGAAGGTGCTTTGATTTTCCCAATGTATATCTGAAGGTGCTCCAGCAAATATTGTAAGTTATAAGGCAACATCTGTCATGAAGCCTTAAAACATCCTTATTAAATGTCGATCACAAGAAAAATCTCAGAAGTTACAAATGAAATGGAAAAAAATAATAAAAACTTATTGACACTTGATGCATATATGAATATAACAGTGATCAACACACTGCAGGTAAGTTCTATATTTATAAGCTGAACTGTTGTCATCCTGTGGATTTTTGCACATTGTGAAGTTTTGATGCAAATAAAGCACACACAGGTACTTTATGTACCTATGTGTGCTGTATCCTGTACATCCCTGTTACCAACTGATTGCATCCCTGGAAACCATGATGGGAAGAGGGAGGAACCATTTCCCTTCAAGCCTCCATCAAACTTTTCTATATATAATGGTTTTATTTTGGGCGTGTTGATTGACACTGATGTATCCCTTACCTCTCTCCTCCTGCTCTCCGCCCCAGGTCTGGTGATGAGCGCCGTCTCGCCGCACACCACAGCCGCGTCCTCCACGAACACGCAGTCCGGGAGCGACTCGTCCGCGGGCAGCTCCACCACCTCCAGCCCGAGCCTCTCCCGCAGCACCTCCACATACGCCTCGTGTTCCGTCCGCGCCTTAGTCAGGTCCACCTCCGCCTGGCTGCTCCTGAGCGCCTCTTTGGCCAGGGACGCAGGGATTCCCCGGACGATCGCATGGGTGTAGTGACCAAAACCTGCCATCAAACCAGCCATGTTTTCGCTTCCCCCTTTTTCTCCTAAGCACTCACAAATCTTAGGGGAGAAAAAAAGAAAAAAACACCCTAAGAGACAATTCAGCGAGTGAATAAGAAAAAAAAAACACCCCTGTGTACGCAATGCTACCTGTCTTGCTTATTTTCTCTGTAAGTTTGTAGGGTTTTATTCTTTATTTACAACAGCCTGCAACACACAGTGAGTGAGCCGAGCTCCAGTCTCTGGGAGAGCGACAGTTTTCGGTGACGCGCGCCGATCATCACGTGCAGCGCGACGAGGCTGTCAGCACTGAGGGGCAATCAGTCCAACAAGTGACAGAAACAGGCAGAAAGCTGATGGATCCATCAGCTTCATGCTGGTTCAGGACAGCATGGCAGGCCCAAGAATCAAAGGACTGCAAGCTTTTTTTATATATGTATAGTAGAATGCAGTTTATAAAATAATTGTGCATTTTATTATTATTTACTAAAAGAAAATATAAAATCTTGATACATATTTAAAGTTTAGGCAAAAAGCTTTCTATGGATTTGAAATGGACCAAATAAGCAGTAAAGTGAATAAAAAGTTATGCAGAAATTATTCATTCCATAAATTTTCAAGGGGATTCTCAATCTTGTAAATATATCAATATGCTTCTTCTCACTTAATCTAAAAATTTGCAGTAGCTCAACCCAAGAACTGATTTGGCTTTGATTGAGAATCGATGGGGAGATCTTAAAATGATCATGACTGAAAAAAACCAAAGCTTTTGGACTTTTGGCCAAAATCCTAAAGGAAACATGCAGAATCCTAGTCCCAGTCATTTCATTGATGTAATGCCAATAAAGACATTTCTAAAGCTCCTTAAGAAAGTTGTTAAAAAAAAAATGCTCTTTGTTATTAAAATATGGAACAAACCTAAACCACATATTTTTTTAATCTGTCTGCCCTTTTACATTGTTCTGTTGTCCTCTGGGAGACGTCTGTCTGGTTTCCTATCAGCAACAAATGTCTCGATTTATTGGAAACAGATTTGAATCCAAATCTGCCAGACATAATAATGATATTGGGCTTAATTGCTATTATTGGGGTCTTTATTACAACTTAAATTAAGAATGATAAGCCAAAACTCTTCCAGAAATACTCATTCTAAATGCTATTCAAAGTTTTTTTGCAATATTGCAAGTATTTATATCTCTTGAATTTTTGATTTCTTACCTCTATCACACATAAAAAGGATTAGAGAGCAAACATCAAAGCTAAAGAAGACATCAAACAAGTTACAGGTAAAGTTGTTGAGAAGTTTAAAGTAGCTAATTATAAAAGATTATTTGAATCTGTGTTTATCTAAAAGAAAAATTCAAAATAATCATAACCGATGTTGCCAGGTGGGTTTTTATTTGGTTTCTATCCAACTGACTTATTTAGAAATGTTTAGGAACATCCGGGTTTCTAAGATTTGGGCTGATTTCACATTTAGAAGTTAAAGTTGGAGCAACAACAGTTCCTGAAATCATGTGTCAGAAAAGTAAAATGTTCACATTTCAGTAAAATGTGCCACTGAACGCATATTACAAGTTAATTTAACTTGAATCATCAATCAGGGACAGACTTTAGCTTATGAAGAGTCACTCTGAAATTATATTGGTCAGTTTTAAACAATGCAAAAAAGTTTCACTCAATTCACTCTAAATACAAAGTAAGTTGGATTTACAATCTATAATTCTATTGGGTAACTTTTTCCATATTTCTTTGATGGTGTGATTGGAAAGGCAACCTTCGTAAGGGTTATCTGACTGCATATATTTAGTATTTCTGGATAACTGTCTTAGTGCTGTTATTTGCTTATGACGTGTTCTCTATTACACAATACATTTTTGAGGGTCAGGTGTTGTGAATGAATCGGTTCCCAGCTTGAAAGAGCTCCTGCACTGCAAAAACATTCTACAAATGAGTAAAAATGTTTTAAAATAAGTGTATTCACCCTCAATTTAAGCCGGAAAATAAAATGATCTGCAAATGGAATGAGCATTTTTACCCTTGAAATAAGATGATTAGATATTATGCCCTTGAAATAAGAGACTTCAGTTGTTTTTTCTTATTTTAAATGTTAATGGTCTTATTCCATTGGCAAAGTGTCTGCTCAATTTAAGAAGAAATCCACTTATTTTAAGAAATAATTACTAAATTAGATAAACAGTTTTTGCAGTGTGTGTGTCTCTGAATGTGTGCATAGATGACTGAAAGACATCTTCTGCCTCCATTTATCTGTCTACTACAGTGTGTTGAATTCATGTTAATGTGGATCTAAAAACATTTCAATGAGTGGAAAAAATTGCAGGGGGAAATAAAAAAAAGTCTAATCAACCAAAACTTTCGCTACCCCCATGCAGAACCTCCGTGGACCCCCTAGGGGTCACGGACCCCCTGTTGAAGACCTCCGGTATAAGTAATACATAATGGCAAACAAACCTGGGCGTTATTACAGTAGCTAACAAGAAGCCCATGGTAACTTGGGAGCTTTTTACATACCGGACTTAGATGATAATGTCTCTTATTTGGGCATCTATTTGGCATTCATGCAAATAATAAAGCCGTTATGGATAAAAGGGTACTCTATGATGTTGTCTGGGCAAAAACACACCAAAATTCACTTGAATGACACCAGAAACGCTAAACATCATCCCATACACACCATTCTCAGCTTGAAACATGGTGGTGGCTGAATCATGCTGTGAGAATAACTTTTAAAGAAAACATGCTAGAGATTGCAGAAGACTTGAAGAGACATTTTGTAAATTTTTACTGAAGAATATCTTTAAAATAGCTTTTTTTATTTGACCCTTTACGACTAAAACATTGTTTGATATGGTAACCTTACCTTATCTTACCTTGACCTGGCAAACAATGAAAGCGTTAAATTCAAGATGGATTTTGTTGATACTAAGAAGCAACCTGCAACCTCTTCTCAGACACCAATGGCAACTCCAGGTAAGGTGAAAAAGTAAAAAAGAATTAGCGCGAGTGCTAAGCTGCAGTTCTGTCTTTTGGCCACAGGTGGCAGTATCATTAGAAAACTCCATAATTTAAGGTGGAGGTTCAGTTTGATCAACTTAATATAGTCACATGCTAAAGTGAATAAAGCAAGTAATGCTTTGACTGTTGATAAAAAACAAACATAACCTAACCTTATTGCAGCAGCATTGATTTTCATTATTCCAGCCATTTTCAATGAAATTCCTTTTAAAACAAAAAAGATAAGAGCACAGCACCATCTTGAACTCTGTGTTTAAAAGCATTCCTACTGGGAGGCTTTATGTAGAAAACACACAAACTTCAAGGGCAAAGAATATCAAAAGGGTCTTTCTGCTTGTGTGAAGTGTAGGGCAAGTATGGGAGGAATGGTGAACAGGCTGGGGTTTCTATTCCCTACAGTGCCATCTAAGGAAGGTTCTGGGCCTGGCGAAGCTGTCTGAATGGATGGAATGTTTTGTTCAGACATCCCAGAAGCACTTTTTTTCCACCGCGAGATCTCGGTTTGTCTTTTCTTGTTCCAGATTCACTCAATTATCCTCAACTGCTCTAAACATTCCAGCACATTTTGAGGAGCCCCACATTCCATTTTCCTCTCCAGCCAGGATCACCAAACACCGCCCACCCTCTTCCCAATACCAGCACCTGCCCCCTACTCAGCCCCCCCCCCCCTTTTTCCATTATTCTTGATTCTGGAAGGAGACAGCCTAAGCATTTTTCCCCTTTCAACAGATGCGAGTTTCCTTTATTCTATTTCTACGTTTCACAGAGGTTATAAGACTGGTGGAGGCAGTGTTCATTTAAACTCCACAGCTTTGCATCAATTCACAGACAGACAGATTTAATTTAAGCTGTTATTGGTTGAACAGTAGACATATGTGATCTTTTTTTCAGACTCCAGTCCAGTTTTGACATGAAAGTAACACAAAACAAATCAATCATTTTCAATGATCGTGCCAGAGCAACTGAAAGATAAATCAATATTGCATAAAAATGCTTCTCTTTTTACCAAGGCATAATTAAAATCCAGTTATTAGTTCACAGAAGATATTACATTGTGCTGCCAAGTGCTGACAAATGATGACAAGCTATCAAGAAGGAAGTCAGGTACATTTCAACTTTTTAATCAGGCTGTGTCATTTGCCAATAAAATCTAATTAAATATAAGTAAGGTGTGTGTGCGCAAAAACTTGTTCTTTGGCCAACAAATCCACTTTTAAAAGGATTTGTTTCAACTGAGAAATTCTGAGAGAAAACATGAGATGGACACATTTGGATAGTTATTGTTCTTCATTTGTTATTTCAACGTGTCCCCGACAACAAGGCACCAAGTTAGAAGTGAGATGGCACTTAAGAAATGTAAAAATACATTTGTTAGGCAAGGTAAGGTTAGTTTATTTATATAGCACATTTCAGTAGGTGGACAATTCGAAGTAATTAACATATTATGAATACGCAGGGGGAAGTTCAATGCAGTGTAATAAACAATTATAAACTGATTAATAATAAAATGTTGTTAGCTTTCATCATCGCACAGAAGTAACAGGCTCCCTTGATCGGCTCCATCACTTAGTGTAGTGGGGGGCTATGGGGTGCGTCTTGTGGGGCGCGGGGGCTAGTTCGGGGGTCCTTGGGTCCTGGGGGCTCGGGGGGGTGCTCGGAGCGGGGTGCCTGGCGGGTCTGGCCCGGGGGACTGTTGCCCCCGTCGGGGCGGGGTCTGGGGCGCCGCGGGGGGGGTCCTGCGGCGGCCGCGTGCGGTGCTCTTGGGGGGTTCCGTGGTGGCGGACGTGGGCTACTGGCCTGGTGGCTGTGCTGCTGCTGGGTGGGGCTGGGCGCCGGGCATCGGTTCTTTTGTGGTGCTGGCCGGGGTGCTTCTGCTCTGCGGGGCGTCGGGGCGTGCCTCGTCTTCCGGTGCCGGGTTTCGGTGGTTGGCCGTGGTGCTTGCCGTGGTTGCGTCGTCCGGGGGGGGCGTGGGTGGTCGCGCCTGTGGCCGGGGTTCGTGTGTGTCTGTTGTGGGCGGGTTGCGGGCGTCGGGGGTCCCTTTGGAGTGCCCCCGGGTCGGGGTGTGGCTTCGCTCTGTTGGGGCGGGTGCCGGTGACGCGTGGTGCGGTGCATCGTGCGCGGCTTGGGAGTGGAGGGTTGCTCGGTGTTTGGCGGCGGGGGGGGGGACGGGCCGTGGCCGGCGTGGCCGTCCTCCTCTCGGCGGCCTGTGGGCGGTGCGGGGCCGGAGCGGGGTGGGTCGTGCTGCTTTCGCGCCGGGCGCGGCGGGGGTGGTGGGGTCGCGTCTGCTGCTTTCTTTTTGCTGCTTGTGCCGGCTTCTGGCGGCTGGGGCGGCCTTGCTGCTCTGGCTCTCTGGCGTGCGCCGGGTGGGGCTGCTCTGTCCTTTGCTTTGCCTTGCGGCTGTGTTTGCTGTGGTCGGTGGGGGCGGGGTGGTTTCGTTGTGTTTTTGGGTGGGGGAGTCCGCCTGGGGGCTTGGTTGGTGCCGTCGGTTCGTCCTTGTCGGCCTTCCGGTGTTGTTTCTGTTGGGGCTGCTCGGGCCCCCGCATGCCGGCGGTGCGCTGCCGGGGGGATTCCTGTTCGGCGGGCTTGCCTGTCTCCTGGGAGGGCAGGCATGTTGACTTTTCTGGGGAGGAGCATCTGGGTGGAGGGGTCCTCGTGGTGTGGCGGTGGGTGTTGGGCACTGGCTTGTTTGCGGCCGTTCTTCTCCGGTGAGGGGGAGAATATTATAATTTTTTTGTTTTTGTTTTTGTTTGTTTTTTGTGTGGGAGGGGGTGTGTGGGCGGGGGGATCGGGGCTTGGAGTGGGGCTCGGGATTTGCGCTTAGCTGTGTTGTGTGGCTTTCTTCTTCTTAGGATTGGTGCTGTGGGACCGGTGTTGGGGGGAGTCGTTCGGGGGCCGGGGTCGGGGTGGGGGTGCTGGCGCCGGTGCCGGGGGTTTTTGGGCATTGCCCGGCCCTACTGCGGGGTGGGTCTGGGGTGGCTCCTTGGGCCTGGGATCCCTGGGGCGCATTGCCCTTGGGCGGGGTCCCCGGTGGGGGTTCGGGGGTTCGGGTTCTGTGGGGAGTGCTGCTTGGGTTCTGGGCCGGTGTACGCCTGGCTGTCTGTCCCTGCTGCCACGGCCTCTGGTGTGCCGGGGTGCCTCGGGGCCTGCTGGGCTGGGGGGGGGCATGGACATTAACACCTATGGCAAGTGCTTACCCCCTCACGGGTTTGCACTCTGTAAGTGGGGGAAGGGGAGGGAGGGGGAGTAGGTATGATCTCGGCCTGGATGTCTTCTGTCGCTTGTGTGGTGAGTAGCTTGATTGTTATTGTAGGGGAGGGATTACATCTCCGGAGGGGGGGTGGGGGGTGGTGATAGAGGGAAGAAGATCTTTGAAGGGCTTTGGGTCTGGCTCCCTGTCTTGGTCCTGGTCCGTGCTGCCCCCTGGTGGGGCTTCGTCCGGGGTGGGGGCTCTGCGTGTTGCGCGTTGGCTGGCCGGCTGGGATTGTCCCTTCCCTTATTCATTTATTTATTTATTATTATTATTTTTTTTCTTATCTTCCTTTTATATTTATTTATTTATTTATTTATTTATTTTTTTTTTTATTTAATTTATTTATTTATTTTTTTTTTTTTTAATTTTATTTATTTATCTACTTATTTATTTATTTATTTTTTTTATTATTATTATTTTTTTGGATGGACAGGACGGGGGGGGGTGGTGGAGTCGGCTCCGTGCCCGGCTGGCTGGTGGGTCCTGCTGCCGGTCCCGTGCCCCCGGGCTATGGTGGTGAAACTGGTGGGGCCCCCTTCTCTGGGGGGGCTCTCGGGGAACGGGGGTGCCTATTGGAGTCAGCGGGGGAGCTGGCTCCCTGGGAGTGCAGCAGGCACCCCAGTCCTTTGCTCCCCATCCCCGAAATCCTCCCTCTGCCTGCTCCATCACTCGGCCACACATGTAGGTTTTTGGGGAGGGGGTCGTTACTGGAGGGCCACACCTTCTGATGACGTCCCCCACCCCAATTTTATTTTGCATTTTAGACACTTCCATCTACATAATTTTCACAACACACATCTATGTAGGGCATTTTCGGGGGGTGGGGGTCAGGGCCACCGGGGGGGGGCTTATTTTATGGGCCTCACCACGGTCGGCCTCCTCCATCCCCTCTCGCATCTAGACATTGAGGGTTGAGGGTTGTCGAAGGGGGAGGGTGTGCTGGCACCGTCTATCTCCTGGAGGGGGGGTGGAGTGTGCCGGACACCCCCTCTTGGTACTCCCAGTTTTAATTGCATCTGAGAGCAACACGCAACAACACCACATTCGAGCGGGCGCAGTGAGGATCGGGGTCTTCTCACACCCCTGTTCTCCGGCTGCCGCCTGGAGTCTGGGGCCTGGAGGAAGAGCGGGCCACCTGGTCCGTGGTTTTGGCTGGGGCTGGCTGCGGGGCCTAGGTGGCCTGCTGGTGGCGGGGCTGTCACCTCTGCTCTCCCCAAAGAAGGTTGGATGGAGGGGCATGAAGTGCCTGGTTGAAGGTTTTTTTTTTTTTTTTTTTTTTTTTTTCGGGGGGGGGGGGGGGGGGGGGGGGGGCGGTTCTGGTTGGGTGGCCGGCGCGGGATGGGTGGGCCCCGGTCCCGGGGGGGGCTCTTGCGGGGGGTGGTCCGGTCCGTGTGCGGGGTGGGGGGCCGGGCTTGAAGCAGGAAAGAGATGGGTTGGTGTGGCGGTGTCGCCGCTCCCCTCCCCTCACATCCGGATTTTAGGTTCACTTATGGGGTCATCCGATAGTCCCGGGACCGACCACCGGTGTCACCGGGTTTTTGGTCCTGGTATTATTGGATGTGAGTGTTATGTGTGAATGTGTGTCTGCGTTGTTATTTTCTTTATTTATTATTATTATTATTTTATTAAATTTTTTTTTTTTTTTTTTTTTTTTTTTTTTTTTTTTCCTGTGGTACGAGTGGGGGCACTAGGGAGGGAAGGCATGATTGAGATGGTGTGTTTTTTTTTTTTTTTTTTTTTTTTTTCTTTCCCAGGTTGGGGTCTCAACCGCACCCTCTCCCAAATACATCTCAAGTCTCCGCTAAGTGCGGAGCCCATTCCCCCCGTCCTGCTCTCCCTCCGCTGGCTGGCGTCGGGGCTCACCGGTGCACTGGTGGAGCTGGGGGTGGATGCCCGGGGGACTGCTGGCTCATTCCTGGCGGCCTCTCCACTGGCCCCGGCCGGCCGGGGCTTTGCTGGGGCTCCTGTCTGGGGGTGGGGTGCCCTTGGGGCCTCGGATCCCTGGGGCCTGGGACTGGATCCGCTTCGGGGTGGGGCTGGGTGTTGTTCGGGGATTTTCGGGGTCGGTGCCGGTGCCTTCGCTACGATGCCGGTTCCTGGGCGGTGTTTCTTTCCTATGCCGGTTCTGTGGTATCGGTTCGGGGAGGGGGGGAGCTGCGCGGCATGGTGGGGTGCGGGTCTTGGGTCCTGTTTTGGGCTCCGGTTTTTCCGCTCGCACTTCTCCTCTTGCCTATTTATTTTAATTGTAATTATTAATTAATTTATTTATTTACCTATTTATTTGTTATTTTTTTTTTTTTTTTTTTTTTTTTTTTTTTTTTCTCTTCCTCGGTGGGGGGGAGCGGTTGCGGGCGGGTCGGTGTCTGGTGTCCGCTGTCGCATTGTGGGGGCCCCTTTTTTTTTTTTTTTTTCTCTTTTTTTCTTTGGGGGGTTTGGCATGTCTGTTTTCTCGGGGGGCAGGCGGGCCTGCTGGGTGGGGGTCCTGCTGGCGGCGCGCCGCTGGTGTGTGGGGGTCCGGGCGGCTCCGGCGGGGGTAGTGTTGGGGGGCCGGTCTGGGCGGGCTGGCTGCGCTGGCTGGGTATTCGGGTGGGTTTTCCCTCCTGGAGGCATGGCGGGGCTGCTCTGTTCCCACTGATCGCGGCGGGTGGGGCTGCGGGGCGGGTGTGGGCCTGGGGTGGCTATGACCGGCGCGTGGTGGGGGGCCGGGGCGGCGGAGCTGCTCTGGCCGCGTGTCGGGGCCGGGTGCGGGCTGCGGGGGGGTGGCGGACGTGGCTGGGCTGCTTTGGCATCGTCCGGTGGGGGGGCGGCGCGGTTCGCTCCGCTCTGGCTTTGTGCTGCCCCTCGGGCTGCTGGGGGGGGTGGTTGCGCCGGCTGCGGTCTGCTCCTCTTGCGGTTTTGCGCCGGGCGGCTTTTCTGCTCTCGGGCTGATTCTGTGCGCGGTGTGTTTCGTTGCGCGCTGTTGGCATCGGTCTTGGTGGGGTGGGGCTGCGCTTTTGGCCGGGGGGGCGTTTTGGGGGGGGTCCCGCGGCGCTCGTGGCCGGTTCGCGGCGGATGCGCATGGGCCCCGGCCGGGGGCGGGGCCGTCTTAGTGTTTTCCTGGGTGGTGCGGTCGCGGTGGGTGTTGCGGCCGGTCGCCGGGGCTTGGTGCGGGGGGGCGGGGCGTGTTTCGGTGCTCTGTGGGGCTGGGGCGTTTCGGTCGGCGCCGTGGGGGGGCTGGTGTTCGGCGCCCGGCCCTACTTCGGGGTGGCCGGCTGCCGGCGGGGCCCGCGGACTCGTCCCTGCGGCTCCCCGGGGCGCCGGCATGGCGGTGGCTGGGGGGCTTCCTCGTGGCTGTCTCTCCTCCTGCCTTGGTGGGGTCTGATTTCCGGGGCTGGCCCCGCCTTGGTGCCTTCGCTTCTGGGGTCCCCTTGGGCGCCTGGGGCTTTGGGTCTCCCGGCGCTGGACTCAGTGCTCTGGGGGGTGTGCCTCTCCGGCTCTCCACAACCACTATTGAGCATTTTTTTCTATGGTTAAAACTTTACATGCACAAGTTCACCCTCACAAACAACTACAGGTGCTAGGCTTCAGGTACTTAGAGATTCACTTCCAAACAGAAACCCCACATTCATATCTTCAGGTAACACAGAGTACATGTCAGACTTAATAATATTACTTTAGTGATAGTTTCAAGGTGTTTGCTTTATTGTATATCTCGTACCATGTTTTTTGGTTGTGCTGTTCTTTTTTCTTTTTTTTTTTTTTTTTTTCTCCATCTCATTACAGGTGTTGAAGCAGACTGAAAATGTTTTGTCATTGTCTCCTTCCTATCTCCTCTTTCTTTCATCTTTTGTCCTGTTTTTTTCTTTTTCTTTTTCCTTCTTCTTCTTCTGTTTTTCTGCTCTACTTACATTGCAGTGTCCATATGAACTGTAAAACTCCCTGCATAATTATAATAAAGCAATTTATATACATGAAACAAGTGGAGCGGTATGGCAATTGCGATACCGCTACACTTGTGAAAGTAAAATCTGTTGGGCTCCTTTTGGCATCAAGACAATTATTCTTATTGCCACCTTGCCAGACAGGACACTGTAAAAAAAAAAAAAAAAAAAAAAAAAAAAAAAAAAGTAACAGGGAATTCCAGTTTGATTCAGCTCATAACCATTTATTGATCCAGAAAGGAAATTAAATAATGTGTCAACTAGGGGTGCAACTTACGATACTTTTGAAAATCGATTAATGTCTCGATTTCTTTTTTGATTATTCGATTAATAATTGGATAGCCAGTTTCCTTACAGAAGACTTTTTTAAAAACTAAAACTTTTAAACTTGAGGATTTCTTGATAAAACATACTGACATTTATAACTTAAATGCAAAATGTTAAAATATTTTTTTAATTAGTGGGTCACTCTGTCAGCTTAAGGCAGGTTCTATACTCTTTATCATCCTGTTAACAATTAATCAATTACTAAATTATTTGATGATCAATTCAATAATTACTAAATCGCAATTAGTGTCAAAACAGAGTATCCTGTTTAGATAAATAAAAAGATTACTATTTGACATTATTATAGTTAATGACTTAAAAAAAAAAAAACTCAACAAGCTAATTAAGAAGGTCGGTTCGGTTCTAGGAACCCATCTAGAATCTCTGGAGATTATTTCACAAAGAAGAATTCTTTTAGAAACATTTAGTTTCCCTTTGGGATTAATAAAGTGTTTTTGAATTGAATTTGAATTTAATTTCTTTCTGAGAAAGCTAATTAGAGCTAATGAGCACTCTTTTCCTTAAAAGGAAAAGGTTCCTATTTTATAATCTGAAGACAAATAAGAGAAAATTTGAAAGGTAATTAAGAGCATCCTAAAAGTTGTTGGTTGCCCTAGATTTTATTTCAGGGTGTCAAATTAAACTGTTGCTGTTATGCTCACAAACTTTGTAAAATACTTTGTAATTTGAAAAATGAAAAAGGGGAATCCTGTAGAAATACATAGCAGCATGGCTGTTTTGTGAGAAAATGTGAAAAGGTTCAAGGTGCTCGATATGAATTCCTTTGCAAGGTGGTGGCTTTCTTTCGAAGTGCTGATAATGTTGGGGCCCGATCAGCTTAAGCAGCTAACTAATGGAAAGCATCACCATGATGCTGAAATTTGGTATTTACAGTCATAGCTGACTGCACACATTCCTCACAGTGGAGCAATATGTGCTTTCCACAATAAAGTAAACCTGTCACCAATGACTGAACAGGAGTTTTTGTTTTATTTTCAACCCTGCAAAATCTCATGTGGGACATTTTTTTGAGAGGTTACAATTTAGATAATGGTTTAAAAGAGTTAAGCAACACTTTTGTGCCGTTGATTGCATATTTTTCGAATGGGACATTTTAGAGAAGCCATATGTCAGGCAGAAACAGTAACATAAACTTACCGAAAAGTTATTACATTTGGTTTTCTTTGTCACTGACAAATATGTGGTTCTGCCCCTTTGAGAATACAGAACTTTTATAGAATAAAAAATGATGGATAAAATAAAAAATAGGGGAGTAGTGCTGTTTACTAGATGTTTATATACTTTGTTAAACGTTTCTAATTTTTATGCTTTTTTTCACTTGTAATCCATACTCTCTTTACTTTTCTTAATTAATTTCCCCTTTAGCTGTTTTTTTGTTTTTTGTTGTTGTTATTTTTTTCATTTGCATTTACTTATCTCTACCTGTAGTTGTGACCATGCACCTCTTGTCATCCTGCAATGAGCTCAGCATGTGATGAGCACAGGATTACACTGAATCCACCAGCAACCACAGTCAACAGTCTGATAGGAGAGCCCTTTAGGTGCTGAGATAAAATGGAATTTCTTAACTGATAAGAAAAATAAGTTTAATCTTCGGAATATATCACCACCCTTAACCTGTCATCAGCAAACTTCTCAGTAAGAATGTTTTATTATTGCATATATTATCAGCAGTGGATGATATAATAAACTCAGATTGCTCTGACAGGAGTCATTTGATCTATCCTCTTGTGGCCACCACCTCTTTGCTCCACTTTCTAGGAAGAAAATAACACAAGCCTTTTTTTCACTTCATCATCACCTCCTAGATTTTCCATAAACATATTTCTAGATTCATCCCGGTGCCTGTCGTGTTATGCCATATGTTTCAAACAAAAATACTTCTCTGGTCTCTGTCATTTTCATTACCATGCAGCTTTAGGATGCTTATTACATGTCAAGCTTATGTAAATAACTTTTAAACTAGCTTTTCCGTGTGATTGATACTGGTATTTATTGTTAAAATAATACATTTTATGGCCCCTGTAAAAAGAAGATATCATCAGGGACTTTGTTGGATTGCATCCTAATCCTTTCCAGAGGCCTGCACGCATAAGCTTATCTTCTGTCAGTGTTTAAACATCTGTATTGTGTTCAGAAGTTGACTATGCTTTGATTGTTAGACTCACTTGGGCAGCCATTCATATTAGAGCAGACAGTATTTTTTCCAACTTCCGGCTGCTCCATGTGTTTATAGCAAAAGACTGTGTTGCTCATACACAAAGTATTCTGCTTATGATATTCAATCCTTAAATCGCCACTGAGGAATCTGTTATCCAAACATGTATCAACGTCCTGTTCTGTTTCTCTGAATGGAGAAGCTGGCGGGCTGCTGGCCACTGCTGACTTCCTCTGCATTGATTATGTAGCTGCTGTCTTCTGAACTATGGGATGTGACAACAGGTTTCCATTACACTTAGATATAAGGAGTCACGCAATCTTTTGGAGTGGGATAAACGTTTACTTTCCTCAAACATCTCCTTTGGAGGGGAAGAAACTACATGGTTAGGCAAATCAAATAACAATTGAAAATCCACTTGAAAAAAACATTGCTGTGTTCTGCATGTTTGATCAAGGTTCTCACACAGCCTTGGTGGAAACTATTTTACATTTGGAACAGACAAACACATATTGGCCTTCAGGAATGTTTCCTGAATGTTATTTTCCTTTGACGCAGAATGAAAACACAGTTTCCTGTCACTTTAACAAAGGGGCAGAGGCACAAACACAAACAAATAAATCATATCACAAATTCCAGGGGAAACAGTGGCTTAGGAGGTAAGGGTTCGCCCCGTACCGTGTTGGTTGCTGGTGTTCCGGTCATTTTTATTACAATGCAAATAGACACATGTACAGATAAGAGCTCATTCAGATACAAAGATCTTTTCAATTAATGTTTTAAAAGAATCTTAAATGCATAACAGTGGTTTAAAAAAATAAGCCATAGATAGAGGCCTCTCTCAAGTATTCATAACCCCTATGATGTAAGGAACAACACAACTAAGAAGTGAAATGGAAAAGATCCATGGTTTCAAACTTTTTACCAATCAAATCAGACTTTGGTATCAATTTGTATTCAAACTCCCCTAAACTGACTTTCTCAACCAAAAACAGTGCATTCAATAGCCTTTAGAGGGTAACTAGATATAAATAAAATGGGGTTTAATCTAAGAAACTGAAAAATTCATATACAGATTTCCCACTACCCAAAAAACCAGTGGAAACCTAGAAATAATCGCTTTTAGTGGCAGTGGGAACAGCTCACTGACACATAAAATCGTCTCAGCTCTGATCGACAGGCTGTGGGAACACCAGAGCCGGGTTGACCTGCTAAATTATATGATACCATTGAGCGCAACGTATGTAAACACACAGTGCCAGTAACATCTGACCTAACAAGTCAAAACAACTGTTTACATTTGGTAAACACGGCGCAGCACTAGTTTGGACAGATAATAGAGCGAAACAATAAAGCCATCTTACTACGCCCTGGCTTCCTTACATGTTCCTCTCCATAGTTTTCTGATTTCTGTCGCACTGGTGACATCATCAACGCTAACCTAGCATGACGGTGTCACCAGACACGCAGCAAGGGGGGGACAGAGGCCACGCAGCTTGCCAGCGAAAGCTTAGATCCAGCTTTCTATGCCAATGGGAAGGGAGCCAAATACCGATTGTTATGCCTGCTGATAAGGCCGACCCATGTTTGAAAAACATGCATTAACCTGGTATTTTCAGTTAGTTTGTACTCATATCTAACCAATGTGTAAAGTCTTCTGATGTGGTTTTTGCAATAATCAGAGATACAAACACAAGCAAAACTATTTGGACTGTGAAAAAGGATCTGTAACATACACCATCAAATTAAATGGCAGATCTCTCTGAGCACACCACCTCTATTGTAAAACAGCAAAGCAAATCTATAAATACTTTTTCAAGGCTGTGCCAAATACACAAAATGTTCCTTTTAAAGTTCTAAATTTCTATTTGTATTCAATAATAATTCAATTCTATTCAGTTTATTTATACAGCGCTCATTCACAACATCTGCAATCTTAAGGTGCTTTAGATACGATACAGTCAGACCATAGAGTCAGATTGGTCAAACGTTTTCTATCTGCAGAAAAACAGCTGATTTCATCGACTTTACAGATGAGCATTTGGCGACAGTAGTCATTTGCTTCCTATGGTGCCATTGACTCTACAGCAATCCCTCATGGCATTCCAGCAGCACACATGTGCTTCAAAAGACACACCCCCCTACTCTAACAGGCTGCATGCACTCACTCACTCACTCACTCACTCACTCACTCACTCACTCACTCACTCACTCACTCACTCACTCACTCACTCACTCACTCACTCACTCACTCACTCACTCACTCACTCACAAGGCAGCTAGCTCATTGAGTCCAAACACTCAGGCAGACATTAGCAGGTCTATAGTGTAACCACAAAGACGTGCCCTACGGATCCTAAAATAAAAACCACATCATCCTCTAAATTCATCTCATCACATCACCATCTAGGGTTCTCAGCAGAGTATGGAAAAGGGAAACATATCCAACCCAAAATACATTTAGCATAAAGAAGGGAAGGCTTCAATAGTTTATTTGTAACAAGCATATTTTCTTTGGTTGAGTAATGAAACAAAAATGAAGTGAGTAGAAACTCACCAGAATGGCTCTTCAGCTGCCTTTGTCACCGCTTTTCAAATTATAATAAACACAGAGAAAATAAACTCCTTAGAAACCTTTCAGGGCATCATTACCTGCTTGTTGCGTCTTGGTTAAAAGTGAATCTAGTTTTATTAAATCGGAATCAAACTTCCTGTAATCCATGAGGTAGGC
The DNA here is from genome assembly GCF_016077235.1 of Cyprinodon tularosa. Lineage (NCBI taxonomy): Eukaryota > Metazoa > Chordata > Actinopteri > Cyprinodontiformes > Cyprinodontidae > Cyprinodon > Cyprinodon tularosa. Next base: position 1,552,399 of record NW_024039063.1, on the reverse strand, counting down.
TAAAAGTAATTTTTTTTAGAAACCCCAGCAATATTATGTGGAAAGATGGACACACAACAGGACACTTTCTTCCACCCACCCCCTTCCCAAATAAAATAGACAGTATGTGTGAAGTCAGCAGAGCCCTCAAGGTATGAATGCAAAAAAAAAAATCCCTGCATGGGAAACATATTTTACCAGCCTTTAAGCTGTCAGGAATGCCGGCCAAAGAGGGAGAAATATGTTAATAATGTAGGCTACTGCCATACCAAATATGGCAATATTGTTACGTCTCAGCTCTTGGTGCGCATCTGGAAATACTTAGGCTACTCTGAATAAAGGCACCAGGGACCCAGAAATAGCTGCTGAAAAATGTACATCTCACCTTCAAGGCTTGAGAAAACACCTTTTTTAGTTTAGACATGGTCTGAAACATATTACAAACATGAAAGGATTTGATCAGCATTATAAAAAGCAGTGTGATAAATCACTGATGGTACTTTAAGCTGTTGGGATGGAGGCATTCATGTACATTGTTACATAACATCATGTTTTTAATTTAAAGGATGTAATAAAACAAGTTAGATAAGATGATGAGGCAAAGTCAAAGGGATCTTAAGATGTATGTTTAAACAGAAAGGTGCAGTTAAACTTGGATTATAGAGAAGAAAATGAAAGAGAGGATAAACAAGTGAAGAAAAATATGGGACGGAAAAGAGTATTCAGATGGGATCCAAGAGGGGGGGAAAAAATCCATCTGAAGAGCAGAAAAAAAGAAGAGGTATAGACAGGGTGGAGCTTAGGTCTTGGATGGAAAATGCGCCGAGAAACATTCCTGGCATAGTTTGGCAGCCTTTCAGTGGGGACGACGTCAGCTTCCCAGGAGCGAATATAAGCGCGGAGGTGGCCGCACTTCAGCAGACAGCAACTTTTTAACTGAGAGCCTCATCTGCTCTAAACGCTACAGAGACTACCAGCAAACAAGAGGGACAAAAGACTGAGAGAGGGAATACTAGCAAAGCCACACTCCTCAAGGATTCCTCTTTACGCGCACAGGAAATTTGTCCAAGATGCTGATGTCTTCTCTTCTCGTTTTCTTCATTGGAAGCCTTCCTTTGGTGAGTTTTATTCTTCAATTTTATTCTAAAATAAAAAAAAAAAAAATTGAAGGGAAGAAAACTGTTTTGTTTAATGGGAAATCAAAATTTAAACATTTCTGTGAATTACACAGGTATTCTCCACGTCCTCCTCTTGCTCCTCCGTGTGTGAGTGTCCCATGGAGATGCCCAAATGCGCGCCTGGTGTCAGCGTGGTCCTAGACGGCTGTGGGTGCTGTAAGGTTTGCGCCAGACAGTTGAACGAGGACTGCAGCCTGACCGAGCCATGTGATCACACCAAGGGGCTGGAGTGTAACTTTGGAGCCAGTTATGCTGCTGCTACAACTCGAGGCATCTGTCGTGGTATGTATTGAGACTCCTTAATCTTTAAAGTAGCCCTTAGTCTGTTTTTTCCTCTCCGTAAATGAAAAGATGTAGGCTCTTAGTGATTTCAGCACTATGGAATGCAAGTAGTCTAAACCTCAAAGCCCACCGTGGAGGGAGAACGACTCCTCAGGCAGCTTGAAGAATTTCTTAGTTGAACTGATCTTTATCTGGCAGCCATGTAATGTCTTTTGCAGACATTTTTTGAGAATAGGAGGAAAGAATAACATTCCTTTCGTAATGTGTTTTCTCTGTTGCAGCCAAGTCAGAGGGCAGACCCTGTGAGTACAACAGCAGGATCTACCAGAATGGAGAAAGCTTCCAGCCTAACTGTAAACACCAATGCACATGCATCGATGGAGCTGTAGGATGTGTCCCTCTTTGTCCACAAGAACTCTCCCTGCCAAACCTGGGCTGTGCCAATCCCAGACTGGTGAAAGTTGCTGGCCAGTGCTGTGAAGAGTGGGTGTGTCATGATGGCAAGGAAAGGGACATCTTAGAAAAGATCTTTGGTAAAGACTTCCCGGCTGAAGAGCTGGAGAAAGACCTCACCAAGAAGAATGAGCTCATTGCAATTTTTAAGGGAGGACTGAAATCCCTACCCGGTAAGAAATGTTTTTTTTTTTTTCTCATTTTTCTGGACAGTTATATTTGTGTTCAGTATAAGGTATTATAACAATATAATTTTTTGCTAATTTGCTTTACTTCTTCTGTTCACAGTATACAGAGCACAGCCTGAGGTCCACATGTTTGACAGTCAAAAGTGCATTGTCCAGACCACACCTTGGTCTCCCTGCTCCAAGAGCTGTGGAACTGGTATCTCCACCAGAGTCACCAACAACAACAGCGAGTGTAAACTAGTCAAAGAGACACGAATCTGTGAAGTGCGTCCATGCACCCAGTCAGCCTACTCCAGTCTGAAGGTAAGCTTGAGCCGGTCATGACTGAATGTCATGGAAATGTGCATGGAACCATAAAAGCTGTTTTTGCTGCATCTGGGCACAAAACTCACCCCCACCTTTCTTCTTCTGATTTTCCCACAGAAAGGAAAAAAGTGCAGCAGAACTAAGAAGTCCAGCCAGCCAGTGAAGTTCAACTACGCTGGTTGCTCCAGCTTGAAGAAGTACCGACCCAGGTACTGCGGAGCCTGCGTGGATGGCCGCTGCTGCAGTCCCCATGACACCAGAACCATCCGGGTGAAGTTCCGCTGTGAGGATGGCGAGACCTTCCACAAGAACGTCATGATGATTGAGTCCTGCAAGTGCACTTACAACTGTCCACATGCCAGTGAAGCCTCTTACCCCTTCTACCGCCTCTCCAATGACATCCACAAGTTTAGAGACTGATCAGGAAAGACCATCCGAACCCCTCAGCAAGAAAAAGATCAGCTGCATCATTGGCAGCCAATGGCAGTCTAGATGATTGCAGGGGTGAAGGCAGACCAGCAGCCAACTACCATCTTCTTGTTTGTAACTAGATTCCCAAGGAATTGCGGACTTACATCTTGAGGACTTAATGAAGTGCACTGTTTGCTGTGACTACATCAGCATTCTTAATATAAATTGCTTCAGATTAATGGAGCTTTGAAAGTAGCTTCGTCATGGAGCAGGTTGTAATTAACAATTGTACATTTTACTTAGTTGCTGATGATATCAATTCGCTGTGTATATTTTGGTCCTTTCTCTTTCATATGACCCAAACTGTAGACTTGTGTGTGTATATGTCAGTATGCACATGCGCAATTTCGATTAGCATACCGTGTTATAGCTTAAAGAACGAGACAACGAAATGTTACTTGGTTTCATTCCTTCCTAACGTGGGCATTATTGTTCATGTTTTGTGGCAGCTATTGATATCCCTTCATGAAAAAAAAGACAAAGCGAAAGAAGTCAAAGGATGAATTTTTTTATTATTATTATTATTATTTATCTAATAAAATGTAGCTACTTTATTTGGATATTATGTGTAATACTGGAATAAATTGTAAAATGATTTAATTTTATATGCAACAATAAAATGATTTATTTATGAAAAATTAAGAACTTGTCTGCTTTGGTTTGTTGAACGTTTGCTGCAGGTTGGCGGAAAAAAAACAACCCAACAACAATGCAAATTGTGGGGGAGGATATCCACAGAGGAACTCGTCTTGTTATGTCATTCTGCACAGCCAACTGATTCTCAGGCAGAAAATGAGCAGGGTCAGTGTGTTTTTATATAACCCAACCTCTGAGTCTCCCTCTGCTAACTTCCTGCACTCTGGAATCTCATTCTGCAAGAAACTAGCTTGGTTTTTCTATGTCCAAGCCATTCACTTGACTGATTCTGAGAAGGGTTCGAGGGGAGATTAAGTCTCTGGATAGCAATGAGTGCAAGAGTATGCCAAGAATCTTAAGTGCTGCTCTCAATGTGCTGGGATTAGACACCATGCACCATGGACAAAGACTATAATTGTGTACAATAGCCTGTATCTAATGAATGCATTCCATGTCTTTTTTTTTCACACAGTGGATTGGTGTGACCAAATTGACCCAATTCATTAGAAGCTACCTTTAAACATCAGTTAGTTTAATTGGTTTACAGAGGCTCTTAAACTGCAGGAGACTGCTAAACAGCCATAAACAGCCTTCATGCTGAGGTTGGGTCAGTTCAACCATTCGTCTACTGGTACTTAGCAGTATCATTTTATCACCCCATGCTGTAAGATACCTCCATTAAATATGTTGAATTATTTTCTGAAAAATGTACTGTACATCATGTGCATATATTTGGTTATATCAAACTGAGAGGACAGAAAGTAACCTGATGCTTTTATGTATTGGAGTTGAGAAAAAAAATCTAATCCTGTGCTGGTAAACCATAAGCATATTAGAAAAATACACTTTAAATCAATGTTTGTAAAAGTAGGCATGACATTTCCCCTCGTAGACGATCCATTTTATTACTGAAAGAGTCGGCTATGAAGAGACAAAAAAATAATAATGTACATAATTAAAAATGCAAAATGCTAAAAACCCTTTCAGGTTTCAGTTCAGAAAGCATTTGCAAATACTATCATGGGGGAAAAGGCAAGGAGAAAAACAGAGAAGAAGTAGACACCTTGGTTGCTATGTGCTTATCTGCTGCCACGACTCTAGACACAACCTTACACCGGCGCTGTGTTCTTTATGATTTTATGACCCCAGTATCCATAAAAGCAGCATAATATAAACTTAATGATTAAAGAATATAACAACAATTCACACAGAGTTGTTTTTAATTCTCCCCGGGTTTGATGTTTGTACCACCAATAGGGTTTGAACTGGCACACGCAGAGTACAGCTGAGGGCCAACGACAGTGAAGGGTTTCTTTTCAGACCCAGGTAGAGGGAGCGGCTCAGGAATGCAGCAGTGGCTCAGAAAGCAGACATCCTGATGGGCGGCAGATGTTGGAAAATATTTCAGAGCAACATGTTCACTTTAGCAGGGAAAATTTTCCAAATTCACACAAACACCACCAAGAACTTACTTGTGTAAACCAAACCCTATTTATCTTTTCACAACAGTTAAGAACTTGTCTATCTGATACTATATGGCATCTTTGTTATCTTTCCAACATGGCTGCTGGCAGTAAATCTCAATCAAGTGTGTTTAATAAGAGGCTGAGCAGGACATGGCCTCTGATTGAGCTGAATGCCTCACAGGATGTACCGACTGAGGTTTTACAGATTGCTCACATAAAAGGCTTCTGAGGTTTACCTAATCACAGAGATGTGTGTCTGCGCTCTTCACAGCCGGGGTTTATAGTCAAAACACTTTCAGGGAGCCCTGTTTTTGCTCTGTGGCTTCCTGCAGAAGGAACTTTCCGTCCCATCCAAGAGACTTTGCCAAATGTCCTGCTATCTGACTATAATTTCTCCTGATAATTGAACAGAGGGCACAGGTTATGTAATGGGATCTGTAGGTTATGTCAGCAATGCTGTCAATCCACTGTGGCATTCCTTTATCACAGACCCTCCTTTTGCATGTCCAGGAAGACCAACCATTGGAGTAATTGTAAGAATAAAACTGTGGACAGAGCACAAACATGTAAAAATCTGTTTACAAAAACCTAGGTGCCCCTCTTTAACACATTTCTTCAACCCAAAATGTGTTTATATGAGATTATCAAGAATGTTGTAATGCTGTGTGCAACCTGCAACTAAAAGAACCGAGAGATGCCATTACAACATGCTGGATGCTGCTAAAGTCTAATGTTAAGAATTTTACAGCCCCCTAGTCTATAACCTTTAGTTAATATTTACTGTAATAGAGGCTGGAGGGAATGAGGGCTGGAGTCTAGTCACAAACACAGATGAAGCTTCTTGGTGCATAAAGTACCATCTGCTGGACAAAATTGAAATTGCATCTGTCTCTTTTCATTTGACTATACAGATAAATATTAAAGAAATCATAAAGATTATATATCAAATTATCAAAAAGAACATCTTACAAATTATTTGACTTCTGTATCTTTTTTAATGAATTTTAACCTTTTTTGTTTTTTTTTAAATGACAGACATAAAACCTTAATAAAGCCTTACAGGATTTATGAGCATGAGATGAAATTAGAAGAATTTGTGAATTGTTGCAAGAAGAAGAAAATTCTGGATAAAAATGCAAGTCGTTTACACACCTACAAAAACTCCAGCTGTGATTACATAAAGAAATGACTGTTTAGCAGGTTGGAAAGGGAAGAATAGTTCTCTCCCAGGCTTTAGGCCTGATGACTGCCTAATGCAGAGATTATGAGCTTAAGCTCAAACTTTGGGCGTCTTAAAAAGTAAATTACATCATTCAGATGATGTTATCATAGCTGCTCTTTTTGTTGCTAAGCATAGAGAGCAGCACAGTCATACAACCAAAGATTTACTCTCTTAAAACTGTAAAAGAGACTTTTCATTTAAGAAATTAAACAGTATACATATTATCCAGGGAGCCCACTTTAGAATCTATACAACAACAGAAATGCAGGTCAATATTTTACCCATACTTATACCAAGTAAAAAAATATATATCATATGAAGTTATAGCAATTTCTCAAATCATCAGTGAAAATCTTGATGAGACTAAAAAAGTGAGTTTCTCTCATGGAATCATGAACAAAAACAGTGACACTCAGTTCAATAATGACCTGAGGTGTACCTCAAGGTTCAGTATGAAGACCTTTTCTGTTGGCTGTGAAATACATTTGCTTCCTAAGGAACAATGAAGCAGTATTATTTGTTTTTTTTTTTTTTTTTTACATGTTTTCTTCCTCCATCTACTTCTTAAAAAGCATTAAGCAGCAGCTAGTAGACAAACACTACAACTGTATTCTGGTAGGCTAAAAACCTTCCTCATGGTCACAAATCATAAAATTATCCATGTCTAACAGAATCTAAAGAACCTTTAAAATATTTTGATTCTTTTCTCTTTATGATTATTTTGGACAATTTTGTAAGAAACCAATCATTAGCGTTAAGGAATAAAGCAAAGAAGATTTCTGGTGGTTAACTCAAATGTAGGAATGTCTATTAATGCTTTTAATTCCCCATGCCTTGGTTACTGCAGTAGTGATTTTAGTTCATGAAAAACAGAAGTCCACTGTTTGGATTTTTACTCACAACTGTAAAAGATCACTAAGCTGGTTACCAGTTCATTTCAGAATGTGCTTTAAAATCCGTTTTCTAAATATCAGAGCCTGAAATGGATATGATCCTTCTTACATCTAGAACCACTAATTCATCACACACCCACACCTTAGGGGCATCATGCCAAATCCTACCAGTCCTTATTTGAAAGTAGATAGGGAAAATATATAGTTAAGAGCTTGTATATGGGAGTTATTAAAATATATGACATGGCTGCTATAGTTTTATAACAGTATTACAGGACAACTAGCAGTTCTACTACTTGAAAAGAAGAATCCTTCCAGGCAAACTATAGAGAATTCTCACTTTACTGCTTCAAAATTGGCTTATTAACAAAAGAAACTGCAGCCCTTTTTCAAAGTATTGTCTATTTAAGTGCTTGTTTTAGATTCTGTAGAATTTAAGCTAAGAGAAACCATCAGGTCTGCGGAGAGGATCACCAAGGCTTACCTTTCCTCCATCCAGGACTTGTATAAACCTAGGGTCAGTAAAGGGGCAGCGAACGTCTCTGAAGATCTCACACATCATGGACACAAACTGTTCAAACCTTTACTTTCAGGGTGGCTCTTCGCAAACATCCAGCCTGTTGTCACCTACTCCAGTGTAAAAACACATCAACATATTTGCTATATTACAAGCTGCCTCTTTAAAATGGCTAAACTTAATGTATTTTTGCAATATATTTTCCTCTGCAAAGTATCTGTTCACATAATGCCCAAAGCAGTCAAAAATAATATACCATAAATTTCTATTTTTGTTCATTTTATACTCCATTAATACACTTTTGACCTTAACTTTAATTGTTGCTGTACAACAAATATAATTTGCAAAAAGCCATGGATGACATGCAATAATGGATGTGTAAAATATTTTCTTTCCTTCCATTGATTTCTTTGAGAAATTTAGCAATGGTAGTTTCTATGTCAATGATGATATATATATATATATATATATATATATATATATATATATATATATATATATATATATATATATATATATTTACTTTGCGTAAATGTACCACACTCAAGGGTCTTGTATATATAGTGAAAGGAGAATGGTTTAAAAAATACTACACAAAATACAATTAAGAAATCTAAAAAGAAAGGCAGCTAAATAAAAAAACATCCTTATGATTATAATTTGAATATTATTTCTAAAGAAGATTGCTGCTCTTCAGAGTAGGGAAATAACAATTTCCCTACTTTTATATATTCATTCAAACACCTGATGATGGGATGTTCGGTTTATGCGTTATAGTCTTTGTTAAGACCTGATGTCAGGTGGCAGAAAAGATTTAAATAAAACAGTGACTTTCCTGACAGTGCTAAATAAAACTGATGAAAATCTATTCTTTACATTCTTGACATTGCAATATGCTTAATACTGACATGCTGTAATTTTACAGCATATTCTAAAAATGCAACAGAGTAAATACAAAAAAAAAATGTGAGAACACATAATTGTTAAAAATAGCCAAACATAAATTAAATTTCAGTGTCAGCACACAAAACATGGAAAATTAAACCAGGTATACACTTTATTTACTTTATCTAAATGTCCAAATTATCAGCATGAACTGCCCAAATTAAATGTGACTTGAGATCCCACGTTAAAAACACAGCCCTTCCTAATTGGTGCTTCTCAGCACTGCAGTCAGATGCTGGCAGCTTATTAACTTTGTTTTAGTCTCTTTAAATGCGAAAGAGCTTGCTTCTGACTTGAATTTTGATTTATTGAAAGTGTTTAATTCATGACTATGAATGAACCGTTAGATGTGGGTGTTCATCAGTGAGACGCCTGCACCACTGCCAGAGCCATTCTATAACTGAAGTCTCACCCTCAGTCATGCTTTGCTGACTTTGAATGCTCAGATTTACAAACAGCAATTGTTTTCTTCTTTATTTCTCCATCTTCTTATGTAGATAAAGCAAAGCCATACGAGTGTTTAATGTGCAACTGACATTGGGAAAGGGTGACTACGATAGCATGCCTTGGTTTTCAAAAGAATACTATCTTAGTAACCACCAAACATATCTTTACTTTGTGTAACAGCAAACACTGTAGGCAATTGCTATTTTTCAACTCAGCCTAAATGCATCATTTAAATGTTGATTTAAACCCTTAAAAGCTGCCTGGGAATTTTATGCTTTACCATTACTATTGTTCCCACACAACTGTGACTCTTAATTTAGACTCATAAATGTGAAAGTGGGTGATAAACTGGTTTTTGGAAACTTAATTTTTGTTACTCCGCTGTTGCTTAACCGATCTGTTGTTTAGGCCACCACAGCAAACTCACACCCTTTATAGCAGCCCGTTCTGCACACTGCATAATTGTGCCTCAGCCACCAAATAAAGGCAAATCAAGTGGAAACCACTTTCAAAAAGTTCAAAGCACAATTAAGTTAAACTAAGGCATTATTTCCAACGCTTTCACAGGCCATGGACTAAAAAAAGCCCAGGATTATGTTTAACAGCAAGGAGAAACAAAAAGCTGGCTTTTTTGTGGTCTCATTGAGTCATTTTATGGACACAGAAAGTTAAAAGATCAGATAAAATAAAGTGTGCGGTAATTCAACAAACCTATAAAAAGCAACTGAGAAACAGATGTTCAGGGACCTTGGATTAGAGCATTGGGCTTTCATTGGCCTCTGATCTGATTTAATGTATCAGAAAAGAAATAATACAATAATTTCTCATCAGTGCCAGTCTGGAGTTTGATGTCTTTGGTTTAGTGTGATGTTTTGTGATATTTTTTTCTGTCGTACGGCATCTTGTATGTTTTCAAGAAACTCTCACCTAATCTGTTATACCCTGCAGCTCCTCTAGAGTTACCTCCGATTAATAATCCCACTGGCATGGCTTCCAGGTTAGCCAGGCAGACATTTTAGAGGTTAGTACTCAACTTTTGTTTTCACACTGATGACTTGTAGCAAGAAAGCACAGAATACACACACACACTTAAAAATGTCAACCCATTTAACATTTTGAAAACCACATTTTGTGTTTTTAATATTTTAAACCTGTGGACTATATTGTGTTTTTATCACTTAAGTATACAGATGAAACTTTGGGGCTGTAACTTGACATAATGGGAGCCGGCACCATGAATACATGAAGCCACTGTGCTGAGCATGAATTTACAAAGCAGCAGCATTAAAAACTTAGTCCACTCATGGGGCAAGGGCGACCATATGGGAGCTTAACGCACCGACTGCAAAAAAGGGTGGAAAATGCGTCACCACAGGCCAGACATCAAAGAGGGCCCCATCCATCTGGGATAACGTCAAAAAGAGGTTAGCAGGGGTTTTAAAAACACATCCATAAAAAAACTACCCCTGTGAGGGCCTAGAGTGATGGTTATTACTGGCACCTCGTCATAATAAGCTAACATTAGCCAAGAAAACAGTATATCGAGGCTCTGCATGCGCGAGTGCATTCATGCTGGTAGACACAGAGAGGTGTCAGAAAATCCAACATGTCAACATGAACTTTTATTAGTAGATGGAAAAGGGAGCCTAATTATCTAAGCAGAGCAAACACAGATGAGATGCTCTAAGCTTCAAAGGCCAGAGGGTTATTCTTGGCCATTCTTCTCGCTTAAAAAGAAAAAACAGGAAAAGATTACCTAATAAGTACTAAACAGAAAGGAATGTTCTCTTTAATCTTAAAAGGAAGCTATTTTATAACAATCAAAAACCATGACTAAACATCATTTGTTCCCCGTCTTTGATTATAAAATATGACTTTGATAATTAAACTATAATTTCTTGCTTTTTCTTAAGGTGAACATATATCTGGACTTAAATCGTTTGATAAACAATTTTATTTGAGAAAACATTTAAAACAGACGCATGGTTCTATCTAGTAATGTATTTTTTAACAGTCCGTTTGCATTATGCTGAGTAATGGCACATTTTGACTCATTCCTTCTAAATGTGCTTAATCACAATGTTAACAGTATCCTTTGAATGTCATCCTTCCATTTGACAGCTCAGTGAAGCAGCAGCTGACTCATTTCCAAGCTGACAATGATGAGTCAGAACAGACTGGTCGTTGTGACTTTCAACACTTTCTCCACAAGCTCCATCACCAGGAAGATCTTTGTTTAAACACTGAATCTCTCTGCTATTCTCCTCCTCTTCATCACTGCTGTCTATGATCTCTCCCTCCTCTTGTTCTTCCACTCCTAAGCTCCTCTTGGCCTTTTCCTGCAGTGGTGGCTCTGTTTCAGGAGTCATGTCTTGGGCTCTTGTGTGAATGTCTGTTTTCTCTGGAGTTTTAGACCCTTGTTGTGTTTGTAGGACTTGCCCCCCCTCCTCTTCCTCCTCCTGGTCCCCAGAAACATTCCTCGTTGCAGAACTTGTGCAGGCCGATACAGGTTGAGCTGAAACGACATGACCCAACTTCTGAATAACATTTTTTTTCTGTGTTAACAGCAGACAGTAAAACTGTTTCTTGTCTGTACACGTGTACAAATGATCACTAATCTCTATGAGCCACAAAAACATGGAGCAAAACAAAATGCATTCCCAAACAAAGAAAAAGAACAAAAGATTGTAAGTAATTAACACGTAGGTCTGGTTTTATGCCAAACATTTACATATCACAATCAGTTTGACATGTTAATGTAATGATGCAGAAAACTATAAATACAGCTAAAGCAGTCCTACATATAAAATGGGATTAAATACTTAACACTAAGAAATCCAAAAATGCGTTTTATTCAACTGAAGCATAAAAAAACCCATAAAGGTAACTTTGCTTAGGAGTAACAATTTCAATGTCCAATTCATTGTCAAACTTACAATGGATACTTAAAGTTAACCTGCAGAGCTCCTTTAATGACATAATAAGAATTTAACATTAATGTCTTTTTGGGAGTGCAATTATCTTATTTTTAAGCTTATTTTTGTTTTAAAGCCGCAATGATTTTGAATTAAGCCAATTATAAACAGCTGACAATGATTCACTGTCAAATTAAACACAATAATTTTCTATACTGGTTAAAGATTTTATTTTTATCTGGTATAATATACAGCACAATACGTGTGTAAATTTTTAAACCTAATTTAAGGAAAGAAGCTTAGATAACCAAGGGATTTTTTTTAAAAACAGCTCCATTTGGATTAATATTAAAGAGTGAATTTGGAGAATAATGACATGAAAGAATTGCTGCATTTTTCTAAACAAAGCCTTTAAAACTACTTTTAAAGCAAGATGGTTATAAAATACTTTTTTACTCAAGTTAATGTATGCAAGTCAGGAAACCAAAAAATAAATGTTAAGCAAGGCAGAATTGTATCTGTATGGTATGTTGAAGAGTTATTGCTATTCTGTATTAAGTAAAAGATAATATTAAATAAAAACAATTAAAAATATGTCCTTTTAACATAAAATTTACAAACAGTTATAATTCTATGTTGACTGAGTGGAGTCACATAAAAACACAAAAGTGAGGGTTAAAAGCAAAAGCATTAAATATATATTCTACCATATCTGAAGGTAAATTTGTGATTGAGAATAATTATCTTTTATATTCATTAGGAGCCCAGGGAAATGTTATTAGGTCAATGGGTTTTTAGGCCAAAAGCAGCGCTGGCTACAATGCCCTCTGAATCTGTAGCGTTGCGTAACCTGCCACAGGTTTATAGTGTGCATGCACTTTGCTTGGTGAACCTTGCACTACGCTGTAGTCAAACTTTACCAAAACTGAACTTTGACTGCAGTGTGCTTTGAGGCAGTCAGACAGCCAATGGCCACAGATTAAAATGTCTGAGGGTTTCAAACAGGCTGCAAATACACAAATATGCAGCAAATACAAAAAGTCCTGCAAAGACAAAAATTTGCCGTGGAAAGGCAAAAGACAGATTAACAGAAAACACATGCGAAGGAAAAATGTGACAATCACAAAAGAAAGAGAGTAGCAACATGGAAATGCATGCAAACACAAAACTCACTTATAGTATAAGTATATAAATGATGCTAACAGCTAACACATGCAAAGAAAAATTGCTGCAGGTCACAAAATAACTGCAAGTTGAAAAAGCTGCAAACTAGTTCCAGATAAGAAAAGTGCTTTACACCACTAGGGAGAGATGATTATTAACTGATATAGGACCAGAAAACAAAACAGATACTAATACATATCAGTGTCAGTGGACCAGGCCATTAGTATAAAACATACATGGGATTCTGGCCCAGACCAGGAAAGAAAGAAAAGGTAAATTCTGATTTGAACTTTTTTTGGGTTTGTGAGTTTGTGGTCATCCCCCCCTAGTGATCTGGAGCAATTCTATTATCCAGAGCTAGTTTGTACATTTTCTTAGGATGCAGTTGTTAATAGCATTTGTTTTGCACATGTTTTACGTATTAGCATCATTTATGTGTTTGCAGACATTTGCGAGATTTGCAGGGAGTTTGGTTTTCTCCACTTTTTGTGATTGCAGCATTTTCCTCTGTTTTTGTGTTAATCTAGTTTTGTTTTCTAGTGTTATTTGTATTTGCAGTAGTTTTTTGCATTTGCTGTGCATTTATCTATTTGTATATGTATTTGGACCTGGAGGCCAGGAAAGGATACCTATAAAACAGCTTTCAGTGAAGCTAAAAAGCAGCTGTGCAGGTTGGAAACAGCTCTTTCAAAAGCTTCTGGATCAGTATCAGATTAAAGTGAATTCAGTTTTATTCTTTTTTTTTGCAGCAGATGAATATTTCATCTCTAATTATATGCATAAAAATCAATGAGGATGATGCAGCTTTGCACATAAACATGATGGTTGTGTCACTTGTTACAAGTGAAAACTCAGCTTCTTTATTTTCTATTCCAAAAGAGAACTTTAAAGGCAATAACCTTAGACCATTCTGTTGCAGACTGACTGTCATTAATGGTGGACTTAAGTTTGACTGGTCACAATTAAACCTTAGCTTTGGATAAATTGCAGTAAAAATGGCATCTAAAATTGATTTAGTCTGAATCGAACATCTTTCTAATAAACAAAGTAAAATGTACTTTGTACAGCAGAACTGGCTGTTCTGTGGATTTGCTCAATCACTACCATACTTTGGTTTGACTAAAGCCAGGCTGCAGCCTCCGCTTCATTTATTGCTGTGTTGAAGTCGCAATAATCATTTATCATTCTTTTGTTTCACAGAGCTCAGATACCAAACAAGCAAATGGCTAAAATGTTGTTTCACAAAATCAACTCAACCCTATTTATTCATAGACTCCGCTTCTTCATGTTAAATATAACTATGCTGATGCTGTGTATAGACTGCAGGCCTCTCACCATGAATTCATCCTTGGCAGATATGCCTCTGCCACAGTATCTTACTGCTTGTTATCACTTCCTACCCTGCTTCCCAGAGCTTGGCATGTGTAATTATCAGGACGTTATTATGGCCAAGTTTATAGGAGAAAAACATGGTACCAGGGTCTTATCACCCAAAACACACTCAGACAAAAATGACCTCATTTGTCATTTTGACAGTTTGTTTTGACAGTTTATTAAAAGCAAGATTTGTGTTCTATTCTTAATCTACCAAATTAAACTGAACCCCACACAAAACCATTCCTAGGTTTAGACCAGAAAATCAGTCAGCCTTTTTATGGTGTATAGTAGCCTTCACACGACTGACACCTTTGTACTTTAAAACTTTTCAGGGGCAGAGGAAACTAAGTAGAACTGAGGGGAAACAAAGACTTATATCCTGTTTTCTCCTTTCCAGAACTCATGAAGTCACTGTTGAAAAGGCAAGCTGTGTTTGACTCTCTGTTTGGCTACTGTTTCTGTCGAGGTTAAGCTGGTGTGTGTGATCCTGAGCAGAACACGCTCATTTCCGTTGGTGTAACATGTTGCCATAGAGAAAAATAAGGGAACAGAGTGCCTCAGAAGGAGCAAGAAGGACATGATACAATGGTGTTGGAATTGGCAGACACGAGTGGGTTTGGAGTTTTAGGACTGCTGGGTTTTGACTCATTGAACTGCATTCACTTAATTTGCTTAGAAGCACGAGAGCAAAAGAAAAAACAACAAGTCATAACAGAGGCAGTTCTAGCATTTTTTGGTCCCTGGAGGAGCACTTTTTTCAGCTATCACACACACACAACCTAAACAAACCAAACACACGGAAATACCTCCCAGGGGATTAGGGTGGGGAGCCACGTATTTCATATCAAAATAGTCTTTTAATTCTGTTACCTGTTCCTTTCAGTGGGTAGTCCTCCCAGTGATCTCTGAGAACAACATGCAGGACAGGATATTCTATGATTGTTTTGTAGCTGAGGTTGTCCCTTAGGCTTTTCTCAATATCCAGCTCTTGGTACCTGTCAAATCCAATGGAGAATCGGGCACAGAAAAACAAAACAAAAACACGTAATTAGAAAACATGGAAAGTGCAGGGTTTTACAGATGGTAATTAAGAAATTAATTGACATGAAATGTTTTCCTTTTCAACATCATAACATATATCCTTTTTTGGCATCATCCAAATTGACAGATGTAGTATTTAGCCAAGACTTATATGCATAAGAGAGGCATGTAAAGGTGAAAATAATGCTTAAATATAGAAAAAGATCAGACAAAGTATGAATATTAAAACAAAACCATTAAAACAAGACTGATGAAAACATTTGCAAGTAACCCTCGACCTGCAGGAGAATTCAGGAACTTTATTAAAGCATGCTCGTTATAAATGTCACTCAAAGATTCTTGGAAGCTGCTCTGAAATGAAGAATATTCATTTGTTAAAAAGTAACTTTACCAACAAAACCTTAAAAGTTTGAAGTTCATCCTGGAATAAATAATGTTTATGATGCAAGTTATAAAAAAAAGACATGGACTTTATTTAAAGGCTGTGAGCAGGAATTCATTCAGAAAGAAGGTGTTTCAAAAGTAAAAGAAAAACAGGTCAAATCAAAAACAGAAAACTGCATTTAAAAATGTGCTTACAGGGCGCCTATTAGTTCCATGGCATTTAGTTTATGGTTAAAATAAATCTAAAAATAAATCTAATAACATTTTTCTTTCTACAAACCTGTTTGTAAACAACTATTAGAGAAAGCAGAGTGTGGCTCCCTGGGGTGTCGATGAGATTATTAAACCTCTGTCCACTTCCACACACACACACAGCTGTGCAGCCCAAGAACGTGCACACATCTGGTGTCTATATAATGTTCTGTTGAATAAACAGAAGGCTTCGTTAATGTTCTCTTCAGGGAAAGTTTGTGTTTTCCCCCCTTAAATTCTGCCAAGTTCCCTCTAAAAACAGAGGTTTTATGACATTAAAGGAAGAAACAAGGGAACTTTCTTTAAGCTTCTTACTATGCTAAATAAATAGTAAACTAGAACACCCTGATGCTGAGTAAACTACAAACTGAATACTGTTCAAAAGCCAGTAACATCCTCTTGGTGTGACAGGGCAAATGTTAAAAGCTATTTTGATCCACCTAATAAGGAAAATGATAAATTACCAAAACTAGATCATTAAATGGAAACATTAATGTTAATCTTTTGTATGATTCGAAATGAGAAAACATCTGTCAAGATGCTGGGGTCCCTTCAAACAATGTTTACAAAATCTCTGCATGTATGGAAGGTTATATTTGTCATAATTGAAATTCATGCTTCCTGCTGGACTGGAACACAAACATCACAGTAGACTGGACATTTAACACCAACATATAATGGAGAACATCATATTTCTTTCTAATGAGGTGATTAAGGAGTAATGAGCTCCCTAATTTGGGAGATGTATTTATTTTTTAAGATTGTCTGTAAGGCTGTAGTAGCCTTGATTTTCTTATTTTTTAAAGTAGGCAGACCGGAAAGGGGATCAGAGAGAGTTGGACGACAGGCCGCATCAGTCGCATCGAAGAACCAAAGCCTCTAAACATGGGGTCGAGCGAATAATCCCTGCACCCCCATACCCTGGGAACTTTATTGCACATGTAGAAGTGCTGCACATCAGCTTTTAGCAAATCTACGGCCAATTTAGTTAAAATATACTATAAAATATATGCTAAAACCAGAAAATATTCAAGGAACAACAGCAAAGCTTTATAACTTAAATAATATTAAGTATTAAGTAATTAATATTGCTGGTATAACTAATGCCATTTCCATGCTGACTGCTGATTTACACAACATTAAGAATGTTACTGAGCAATGTATAGTGGGGGGGCATCTAAATGAACCTAGATATGAACACTTAAACAAGAACAGCTGGAACTTACAGGTTTCTCAGGTGTATGAGTGATTAAGCAGGTAAAGTGTTCAATAAAAGTCTCCTCAGCCATTACGTTGATGTCAGCGAAACATCATTTTAGTGCAACTGTGACAACTCTAAGACTTGGTTTATGCCCTGCGAGGCCTGCAAGGTCAAATTACGTGGAAGGATCAGGACAGAAAACATGGAAAGCGAGCAGCAACTCCTGCTGGAGAGGGTTTGCAAATGTAAACATCATTATTGTGGAAAAACTCCAGGAAAGAAATTAATGCCACTATTGAGTTGCTTGAAGTTTCATGCGTTCATTCACAAGAGTAGAGTTAGAACTATTTCAATAACAACACACAGACATATCAGGAGACATGAGGAAGCATCTGCTAAGCAGAAATACATACGAGGTTAGGGGCAAGATGGGCAATAGCCAGTGAGTCAGTTTCGGAAAAGGTTTTGCACAAAATATGTAAGAGAAAGCTCAGCTTACGCAGGACAAAAACATCCCTGTCTCACAGGGCTGTGGCACAACCAAAAAAAAAAAAAAAAAGTAAAGACAGGTGTTTCCTTTTTTAGGCCAGAAATGTAAAAACAACCTCTGTAAATATGACACATCAGGAGGCATGGATGCTGTGTAGGATTTGGCCGTCTAAGAGGAAAAGCAGATGTCAGGGAAAAAAGGGAGAAGGCATCCTCTTCATCACAGGAGTGGGGGAAAAAATGCATAAAAAAAATAACACAAACAAACATCCAGGAATGTGTGAAAGGTACTTTTGATGCACAGCCCTGGTTTCCAGTAAGAGGATGCTGCCAACACTGCTATGTTTAGTTAACTACAAAAACTTCTTTCTCGACCCGTGCTGATATTTCACACAGTCGTTCAACAACAACATGCAGTCATGCCCTTTGTGGTAAATCCACTCCCAGAAGCTGTTACCTCCACTGTCCATGACTCCATTAAATCAACAGTGCAAGGCTAATTAAGAGTTTTCTTTAAAGAAAGCAGTTTTCAAAAGGATTTGGCCTGCATTGGAACTGAAACACTTTGTTTGGGCTGAGATGTCAGCTTTAAATTAGAAAGGCGAATCAGTGGCCAAGCCTGTTTATGTAACTGCATCAAGTTAATGTAAAGTAATTCCCATGACATGCATCCTAATCCTGATCATTCATATTCATTAACAAACATCTTGGTGTTATGCAACATCTTGCTGATGGAAATTCAGATGGGATAGGAAGACTCTAAGCATCCAAAGTGAAAAGTGGGAGATGATGATTTATACCAGTCACTGATTCACTTGTCCAGACAAAGGCTAAACATTCCTTCCAGACTTGCTGTCCCACAATGATAGAAAGAAAGCTAATAGCTATTAGAAATCGTTTATAAAATTCACTTCTTAAATAAATCCAACTCATCAGTAAAAAAAAAAACAACTGGTGGTGACTCATCAGTACAGATTCATATTGGAGAACAAAGGAGCTCTTACGTTAAACTCCAGCTGACCTAAGGTTGAACTCAGGTTAAGTAGTATTTCATACATTGCATACAAGACAAATGCTTTGTCTTGACTGTCTGAGAGTGTTTGAAATGTTTCCCATTTAAGATTACTGGATTCCCAGCATTAGATGATGATGTCATGGTTTTGTAAGCATCTAAGGTCAATTTCAAAATTGTGTTTAGATAGAGCCATGCCTTTAGATGCATTATTAGGCAAAATCCCTAAACATAAGATTTTATGAGACATGATAGAAAAATAAAACATTGGAGAAGAATTGCTAACCTCCAAAAGGCTGGTTCACCATGGGATCCAGTTTGTATAGACCAGAAGGTGTCGTATTAAATGGTTACTTGAGAAAATATATGTGGTGTGTTCATTTAGATTGATCTGACAGCTGTAAACAGGAGAGTGTAAGAAAGAAATTTATCTCAATGCAAAGCTACAAATAGCCTTTGAATTTAGGAATTACAACCAGCATTAATGCTTTGTTTATGTACCTACTCAAATTAATTTTATTTTAATTTTTTCCTTACAGTATTTATACAACTTTTTTAAGCACCTACTTACTGGATTCAAACAAAGTCAGCCTAAGCAAGAACAAAAAAAAAAAAAAAAAAACACTTTAAAGACCTGCAACAGTGGCAGAGCATATTTCAAGCTTTTAGGAAAATGTTAATACTGACATCTACACTGCAGTCCAACGATGAGGTGCAGACATTTTTGTGATTGGTGGCTGATGAAAAAATACAAAGGAATCTAGAAGATGGATTGTGGTACATACAAATTATGGCTGGTTTACTTTTTAGGGGAGCTTGCTCTCATTACTCCACCCACATGTAGGTGGGGGTATACTGTCCCCCAGGAGGTTCTAATGGAAAAGACCAATTTGTGAAGACAGAGATAGTAAAGTAAAATTAATTAGGAGGTCCAGCTCATAGTTCTTACTTGGCCTGGAATGGATTTGTCCATCTCTAGTTTAATATCTAAAAAACTTAGACTTCAAACTATAATTTGATCAGTTTGGATAAAAAAAAAAATTATTCAAAACAAACTTTGAGGCATGAAAATGTATTTTTGTGCAAAAAGGACAACAATATAAACAAACAAAACACATGATATATCATCAGTTAAATTCTGACTAGATCATTCTGCACTGATTAAATTTTTTTTAAAGCACTTGTGACTTGTAAAACCTTTACTTGTGGAGCAAAAAAAAAAGGGGGGGAAAATCTTAACCTTCATAAAAACAACACAAAAAGTCGCATTTTGTCCTTATGAACTATGGCATATTGCCTAGGCTGGTGAGCTAAACGTATCACTGAACCGTTTTAAGTACGCCAAGTTGATTAACTATGATCAAACACTCCATTTGAATTGCGGTTCCTTAAATTGGTGCTGATTATAATCTGGTGCCTTTTATAAGAGATGAAAGATTATGACTCCTGACTGGGGAATGATAAAAACAACAAAAGCAGAAATGTTTTGATATTGTCTATAATGAAACGTACCTTTACTTGATTAACTTCCAGTATATAAAATGCTATCCTTTAGTATTGTTGTTTCTGTTATGAATCATGCTTTGTTTTAAGTTTGACAGCCTGTCGAATGTATGTCAGGCCTTTAACATATTAGTGTATTTATTTGGCTTGACAAAACTGCACAAACTAACAAAAATATTTACAAGGTTTTTTTTTTTTAGGCCAAATGCACTTTTATACCTCTTATATTTAAGGATTAAATAAGGATTCAATCTTTACCAAGCAAAACATGATAACATGCGTCATAAAATTTGTGGCTGTGTAAAAAAGAAAAAAATAAATAAATCGACTGGCGACCTTTCTAGGGTGTACCCCACCTCTCATCCATTGAAAGCTGGAGATGGGCACCAGCAACCTAAGCGTGACAGAAATTAGATGGATGCATTTTTCAATTCTGAATTGATTCTTATATTAACTCCAGAATAATTGGTTCATATAACCAAATATCAATTAAAAAAGCATTGTCCTTTGTCCTTACATCTGCAGTTAACTATCATTGCTTTATTGCCTTCTTAATGTTAATATATTACTAGTATTTATATGTTGCATAACTATAAACCATGTGTAAAAATGTCAGCAATACCAATATCCAATTTAAGATCTGACTAAATAGGAATGAATCCAAAAAAATAGGTTCCAAATCTTCTGAATTAATCCATCGAACTTTGAAATTTGAATAAAAACCGAACCCTAACAGTAAAATAACCTAAAACTATTTATCACAGCTTTATAGTATAATCATAAGATTTAATAAAAGATGTGAAATGATCTAAATTTGTTCTTCAAAAAAAGGGAAGAACTAAAGTGCTACTAGCTGTGTGCAATAACAGGATAATGGAGCAGCTAAAGAAAATGATCGACTCCCAAACACTTTTTTCTGGCATCTCAACAAAAAAAGGACTTTAAAACAGAATGGAAAATTTAAGCGGTTTTGAAACACTTAAATTTCAAAAACTTGCTGTGTCTCAATCCAGGATATTTACTCATGCCAGTACATGTCTAGCTAGTGGGATTTTCCTTTATCTCCAGACTGAACTGCTGTGTGAGAATTGTAATGACGAACCACTTCTTCTCAATTCAGGTATATCTTAAATAAAAGTACTGTTTAATAACCTCCTTAATCTTTAGTATATTGTTTTACCAGCTTACTTCATATTATTGTCAGTTAACAGACTTGTTCCGGCATCAACTCTTAAGAAAATAAACTGATTTTTTCAGTATTAGTGAGAATTAGTTAAGTAATGTCTACCATATTTCAATTAGTTTACATACTGACTTAATGCTCTCTCTTTGCTATTAAGTGACCTGTTTTTTTTTTATCCCTTTAATATATACTTTGATGACCTCAAAGTTCTTATGTATGTTGAAATTCAATGAAAAACATGACTGGATCTGTGCAGCAGATTAAACATTGAATTAGAAATATTCTCAAATGCTGACAGTCAAATAATTATCGATTATATATGGTTACCTTGATTTTTGCACCTAAACCTTGACAACAAACAATGTTGCTCATTCCTGCACAATGTCATAAATCCTTTCAAAACTGATTTCTTCAAAATAAGGACTTCACTGTGCTCTAAAGGCCTCAACAGCACATAGATCCGCATCCACTATAGTGTTTTGACAACGTGGTGGAAAAAGAGCATTTAACAGGAAACTTTCAACATAATCTATGTCACAAGAGTTAAGGCGCTTGGTGTATTTTGTGCTTGCATCCTTTTTGTGGGGAAAAATAAAACGGTATTTTTATACCAGCAGAATTTCATTAACCCAATTAAAAATACTTCAAACTGCAGCAGTATTTAAAGGGGAAATACATCAGTTTTCTCTGGAAATATAAGTGTGGCATTTATGTAATAGGTCTGACATAATTTAATAAGAAAATGAGCAACTTTTCTTTGTAAAGACCAGCTTGTAATGACTGTTATTATATGGGTAACAATTTAAAGGAGCAGCACAACAGGGAAATGTTGTTCTAAAGTGTTAAGTAAAACTTGACACCCTGAGATAAGCCTTGGCAAATATCAACTCTCATCTTTCAGTCATGTCTGTAACCATGCAGTCATAAAATACGATTTATAACCTGGAAGTAAGGTGCAGCTCATCCCATTGGTGCAAAAAAAAAAAAAAGGAATCAAGTATCTGTAAAAATGGGATGGAAAGGTTTCATTTGTTTCATTTAGGCCAGAAGGTGATTGCAGTTAACATTTTATGATCATCAGTCACTCTGTGACAACACGGAAAATGGAAAGCAGCTCAATAAACTAACAGTGAGGGAGGTAAAAGGGTGTCATAACTACCCGATCTCCTAAAAATAGCATAAAACCAACCAGAGTTGGAAGAAAACCTGAAAAAAAGCTGTTTAGATTTGGAGACAATCAAGTAAGGTAGGTTTAGGATAAAAATGAAGCTTAAACATCCTGCTATCAAACCAAATATGGTAAGTAGAAAAAAAATTATCCTGAGAGGTCGTTCTTGCCAAAGCTCTGCGTAAGTTTGCTGGAATTTACAAGCAGTGATATCATGACCATAAACTGCACATTTTGATTTTAAGCATACCGAGCTAATCACTCAAGATTAGTAAGATTGATCGAATGGTCAGTGCAGTTACACGAACAGGGTGTGAGATGACTGATCCGATTCTCACCCACTTTCTGAGGATTACTTAACAGATCCGGAAATGGGGGAAAAAAAAAAAAAAAAAAAAAGATGGAAACCTGAAAATAAATAACCTGAATGCAAATGCGGAGGGGGAAAAAAGCCTTTCACTGTATGATTGGTATTCTGTAGGATACAAAAAAGTATGAATAAATGTCTCTCACCTCACAGAGTTAGCCTTTCTCCCCTCTGCTTTCATGAAAACCTTTACATCATCAAATGGATGATGGGAATACATCTTCAACCTGAAACAGAATTTATAACAATGCAGGAAATTTTAACATGAACAAATTTAACGATGTGAACCCTTTCAGACAGACAGACGATTAAAAAAGTAGAATTAAAAGAGTAAAAAAGAAAATGAGAATATAGCTTAGGCTGATAGAAGCTGTTTCAGGTGGCGACATAAAAAGAAAAACAACACAAAGAGTTCACTGTATGAGAAAAGCCTAAACACGCACCGTTACCCTGACCGATACATCCAAGGCCAAAAATCCAGCTTCTAAATGAGGGAATTTCCCTCCTTAAGAGGTTTATACTCACTAGAAGCCACTACGTGTAATTTAACCTCAGTTTGCCATAGAGAACATTTTTGATTCTGTTTTCTGCTGCTCTCTATCATTTGCTTCGTCAGAGATTATATTAACCAGGGGCCTCCTGTATAAAACACGTCTGTGCACAAAGAATCCTGCTCCTTCATGAATCCTGACAAATGAGAGATTGAGTTTTGTGTTTCTTCATCGTCAGCCGTAGTTTTTAATATAAATCTCTCATCATTTAAATTTTTTCCAATGATTTTTTTTTTTTTTTTTAAATGCTGAATCCTGACCATTAGTCTCAGCTGAGGCAAGTAAGGCCTGGGGACGTTTGTCAATTCACAAGAACGCAAATATGGACTCATCAAAAGAGCTTTTATCCAAATAAAACAGAAAAATGTCCATCAGAGCCAGGGGTACTTCACACACGGCTATGCTGAGAGAAGGCTGCTGCAGACAGGCTAAGCTTGGCCCTGGCTGCGGTTAGCCTCAGAGGTCTGCTGGTTGCCACCACCCTCTTAACTTTTGAAAATTTTTTTAATTAATGTTCTCACCTCAAATGATCTTAAAATGTACTTTTATAGAACAACGGAGAGAACTTCTAACTTAATACTCTGTGAGTGCTCCTCTGCAAGGTGCTGCTGCCGTGGTGCATTCTGGGACAGCTTTCAATCTTCAGAACAGACTAGTCTGCTCTGATGCTTACTAGGTAAAGAGGGAGGGGCAAGAATAACATCCGGGGACTTTGTCCTTTCTCTGTCTTGTGTTCTTGTGAATTGGAACAGTGCTCGGGGTGAAGCTGAGGATGTTTCACGAGCACACGAGGATGCCAAAGTACACACATTGAGAAAGAGCCCTAATGTGCTTTGGCATGGGCCGGTTGCCGGTTTTAAGGTATATCCCACTATGAAAAACTCAGTATCAGGTAGTGGCATTCTCGCAAGACGCCTGTGATCTGAAAACAGCTTCAAATTACAATAAAATGTGACTATGATTGTAGATGTTATGATGAAGATCAGCCTTCCATTCAACCTTTTTTCCCCCATTTTTTCTCTTTAGCAAGTAGAATTTAGCAGTTTTTCAAGGGAAGTCCTGCAACAATGGACTTTGGACAAGCTAGCATTTAAAAAAAAAACAAAATAGAGTAAAACATCTGCATGCTGTGGTTAGTGCAAAGAAAATTTTGAAGAAATTCAAAATCATAATATTGGTTTAAGATAAATCACAGTGTGCACTGTTTCAAATTCCTTTCCCAAGTGTTACACTCATAAAGCCTAAAATGCATGTAGCTATATGTTTTCCAGACTTTAATTAAGAAGATATACAGACTGAATATATTGTGGATAATATAAATAAAAAATAGACTGATGCTATGCAAATACAACAAGCTTAATTTTATTGGAAAAGGTAGAAACTCACTTTTGACGAACAACAGGATCAGACTCTGTGGGGTGAATATAAGCAGTCAAAATCTGGGTCAAGGTTTGACCGTCAGACACCCTAGAAGGAAAAAACATAAGGCAGAGAGAGAATGTGAGGTCAACAGCATCAAAATGAAATCAAAATACCATCATATGATAAACTGCAATTATGTTATTAGAATAATAATACATAACTCACCTCCTCTGACTGTACTCTGAGCTGCTCTGAGGGAATACAAGCTTCAGATGCCACAGGAATCGCTTTTCCCTAAAAAGGATGCAGAAAGGATCACTTTTTATTTAAAAAAGGACTCCTCTTAATGCCTGGTTTTCTGTAAACCATCTTTCCTTGTTCGTCTAAAAATCAAACACAAACATGCTTATCTGACCGCAGTATAAACAAATCATTCACCAATAATCTACCTAAATAATTACAAACTTCTTATTCTGTTTCAAACTTTTTATGGACTGAATAATGGGACACAAAACATGGTAATGATCATCACAGGGCATAGAGTTAGACAAAGCTAGTTTTTCAGGGTAGTGTGGCGTTTTTAATGAGCAATGTAAAGAAAAAGCCAAGACAATCTTAGTTAGTTGGCATCTTATTGGAATTAATTCAGAAGACATTAGAATGAAAAATGATTCTAAGCAGAATTACACTTTCCCCTCAATAAAAGAAAGACAACGTAGAAAAAAAAATCTAATCCCAACAAAATTCAGTGTCTACTCTTAGCCTTCGTCTTTATGCTCTCCTGTTATCCGACACACAGGATTTATAACAGCAGAATGTGAAGATGACAGAGGGCATATGTTAAAACATGGAGTGAACAACCTAAATGTTTCTGGTCCAAAAAGAACTTCGCTCTTGTTAAAAAAAAAAAAAAAAAAAAAAAAGGAATATCAAACCTTATAACAAATACTGAACATAACTACAAGGACTTTATTGACCAAAGCCACAGAGTTTCCTATATTTAAAGATGGAGCTGGCTCATTCACAATTTATTTTGTAAAGTATAAGGAGCGAGGCCTTGATGCATGAGATGGAGATCAAACAAAACCTCAGAAAAATGAAAAAGTATCATTGAAGGGCACACATGAGAGGGCTTGTTATTACGGCTTCTTTACTCCCTAAAACAGATTCAGGGCTTGAGGATTTCTTTTGATTCTATTAATTTAAATCTGCGGCTCCTTTTATTTATAGAAATAAGTTAAAGATGGTAAAAATCACGTCTTACTCTCATAGGATAAAAATAGTGAAACTTTCCTGGTAGCGGCCATAAATTCTCAAATCAAATTGTATCATTTGGTTGAAAGTGTTGACAAAAACATGCAGAGAAAAAAAATTCCAACATCTTTGGGACTTTAGGCCACAATCCACAGTATTGTGGATGTTCAGGTGTGTTTTTATATCCAAAAATCATTCTTTTATTTAAATGCAGGAACAAAATACTGATGAAATAATCTAGTTTTTAACTGGGGACTATAGTTGCACAGATCCTGTTTTTTTCCAATCCAATCCGATTCCGAACCTGGGCTGACCATATTGGCTGATATCAGATATTGATCCGATTCAACCGTTGAATGAGCATATATCAATCAGTGAAGGCTTTAGTCTTGACATAAACATTGTTAAAAGGGTAAGAAATTCTAAATTTATTTTACATTTATTAAGAAATAAGCAGCAAAAAGAAAGATAAACAGTTCCATGTTATCCATTGCACTGGATTGGATCTCTGATATCTGATAGCAAATCAGGGATCGATCCAGGTATCGGATTGGTGCCTCTCTACTGGGGATCAGACATGAATGATTTCAACTTGACTGAATGATCAGCGATCAGCTAGTACCAATCAGATCTGACATCAAAACAAAGTGTTATTACTGATAGAAGAAGATTGAAAGTTGTTGGATTTAGGAAATCTATGTTAATTTAATTGGTCTGTGCAGTGATGAGCGGCCATGTTGAAACAGAAAGGGCCCAAAGGGGCCAACCGATGGTTCATAGCAAGCAAGGCGCATAATATTTTCCAAAATATCTTGTTATAGATAAGAATCAAGAGTTCCTTTGACTGTAACCAATAGGGCCAATCCATACTCTTAAAAATCCTCTCCACATGATTATTATCTTCCTGGATCAACTTTGCAATTGACACCATGCATTCTGGAAAGTGCCAATGTCTGGTCTGCTGCCAAATATAGAGATCAATTAGCTTTACCAGGGTCTCCACTCCTCCAGAGTCCAGATATAATGCATGCCCTAATACCAATCGGCATCATTTTTAAAGAAAACGTATTTACGTTTTTGGGGCTGCTCAGTGGAGCAGTGGGTTGCACTGCTGCCTTGCAGCAAGAAGGTTCTGGGTTCGATTCCCTGCCCAGGGTCTTTCTGCATGGAGTTTGCATGTTCTCCCTGAGCATGCGTGGGTTCTCATCCCACAGTCCATGTCCACATGACTTGTCTAAATTCTCCTTAGGTGTGAGTGTGTGTGAATGGTTGTTTGTCCTTTTTGTCTCTGTGTAGCCCTGCGATGGACTGGCAACCTGTCCAGGGTGTACCCCGCCTCTCGCCCATTGCCTGCTGGAGATAGGCACCAGCACCCCTCGCAACCCCATTCGGGATAAGCGTGTCAGATGATGGATGGATGGATGGATTTGCCTTTTTTATTATCTATAAATAAAGAAATTAAATATTTCAGAGTCAATGATGTTGAGAATGAATTAAGTTAAACATTTTTGATAATTATGTCTATTTTTTTAAGTTCAAATGATTCATTTATTAAAAGATACCAATTAACAAGAATTTTCTCTTTTTAGATAAAGTGATTAACAGAAATAAAAAATAGTAATCGACAGATCAAAAGATTACTTAAATAATAACAGCTGCAGCCCCACTTCAGTCAGTCAGAGTGGGCATAAGGACTTGTTGTTGGTAATAAGAGATACAGCAGGAATTTTGGCAGTGTGAACGCAGACATGGGAGGGGAATGCTTTCTAATTCCAAGGTGATACCGCTTTAGTAGGTGAAACAACCATGTTTGCTTGGTTTCAGCAGAATTTCACCCTAGAGTGCATGTCTCCAGATGTTAATGTTTGTACATGCAAATACATAGAGAGGGCGGAGCAGCAGGTGTGATGAAACCATTATTCTGTCATTACTTCAAATGGAAACTATGTCTTTCCTTGGAAGAGGGATTTGCCCAAAGAGGCTTGCAATCTAATCAGGTAAGGCCACAATGCATACCTGGGTGAAACAGAAGCCCATAAAGTGAAGGTTTGCATTCAGAGGTCACACTGCTGAGTTCATCAACAGAATTTGAACTCTAAAGGAGTGTCAAGACAAACAGCTTTAGGCTATGAATAAGAAACAGGTCAATCATACAAGCAGGGAAGAAAAAAGACTTTTGCAAAAGCTATGAAAAGATTATGATGAAAGCCCTTTAATACTTAGCAATAAGCTGTCTGCTACCTACAATGGCCCAATTTAAGAACATTTTTGCTTTAAAGGGATTATTCATCAAACAGAAAGTTAGTCTTTTTGAATGAATTAGGATTGTAACAAGGCCAGGAAATGGTTTTAAGAGTGTAAACAAATACTATTAATGCAACACACATGCTGAAGTGAGCTTGATCTTTTTAAATCTTTTTAAATGCTTTGACTGAGCAACTTATTTCTGTAAATACTGTGTGTTTTGAGCTCATACACAGCAGCTTTTAAAAACCCAAAAGCGCCTTTCAACATGCCAGAGTTTTGTAATGTACAAAAAAGAGGCAAAGAAAATTCCTTTGAAATAATCTTAAACAACAAAAGTCAACTTGAAACGTTTTTCCTTGAAAAACTTAGAAGGAAGAACGGGATAATCTGATTCTTCAAAAAAATTTTAGGGATTCACCATTTTAGACTATTTACCCCTTCCTTTCTATCCGTCTTTAGTGTAATCCAGCCATCAGTGCTGGGAGAGACTTTCTGCTGCTTGCAAGGCTTTTAAATAGGGTGTTCTGGTTGCTCAAAGAGGAATGTTAAATCTTGGCTCATTGAAGTGCATTTAAGTGTTGATAACATGGTAACGACATTTGTTATTATTTTTTGTAGATCAAAATCTTATTACCGATGATCAATAATATTTTCAAGGGTGTGTGTATATATATATATATATATATATATATATATATATATATATATATATATATATATATATATATATATATATATATATATATAAAAACAGTAAACAAGTCTGATGTACCTGAACTAAATTTCTGTTGACCGACAGTTTTGAGGCAATCACTGAGATCTGCCATTTTTGTTATATTCAGGCATAACTTTTATTTCTATATTCTGGTTTAAATAACTCTGTGACAATTTATAGAAACACTCCCACAAAATTAGATGTTCAAGAAATTGATTTTCATTACTAAGCTCAGACCATTTCATTTAGACAAAACTTGAGAATCGATAGGAACAGGAATTACAAATATATTGTTGTTATAAAAAAATTATGAAATTATTGATAAGAAAAAGAAAATTAAATTAATGTTTACATTGTCAAAGGCCACTCCAAACAAATAGGTTTTTGATCTCAATTGAAAGCAGTGATCTCTGCTTTCAGTAATTTATAGACAAACAGGAGTGTTCTAAAGTTAAGTTGGGTATACAGGAAGTCAGTGTAACGACTTTAGAGCCGGAGAGATTGCACTACTTTATTAGTTCTAGTGAGGATGCATACACCTGAATTGTGGGTTTACTGCAACTGTCTGATGGTGCTGTGAAGACACTGTTGCTGTAATCAGTTCTTAAGCTGAATTCATGAATTGTTTTTTCAATAATCTGCTGAGACATTAGACCTTTATTTCCTGAGATTATTTTTAGGTGTTAGACGGCTGAAATTATTGCTATGTTTATGTGCCTGTGAAGGTTCAGGCTTGAGTCCATCAATAGACCCCAGATTTTGAGCCTGATTTGTGGTTTTTAGCTGTAATGACTAAAGTTGTGTGCTAAATTTTAAAATTCTCATCCTCTGGTTAAAAAAAAAATCATTATTTCAGTTTTGTTCTGATTAATATTGAGAAAGGTTTACCAAATCCCTGTATTGATTCCTTAATGCCCATTCCTGAATGGGTTTCACAGTCATCCAATCTAAAACACTTCAAAGTCAACAACAACACCAACAGAAAAACATTGTTTTTATCTTTTAATTCAACCCACTTAAGCATTCTTCCCTTTGTTTAGCAGAGCATGGACACATTCCTGCTTGAGTTAGACAGAGCACCATGCATACTGTAGTCAACAGGCCAATTATAATGGTAATGGTTTGCCATACTGATATGTGATGTGTTTCCAACAACAGCTAAGAGACTCTGCTCTGCATCAGCCTAGAAATACCAAAATGTAGCCCTGCCAGAGCTTAAAAACACTGTTTAAAGTCGAATTGAGTGTAATGTGCATTAGGGTGAACTGATGAATATTCATAGCGTGCCAATCTGGGGGAGAGATCTTTTTTTATGCTTTAATCAATTTGTGCAGTCATCCATCACATGGTGTAATTCATCCAGCACACAAGTAAAAAAAAAAAAAAAAAAACTTGTGATGAATGTCAAAACTAAACTAACCTAAAGCCCTCTTTCAAACTGCATTAATTGGTCTAATAGAGGTGCCAAAAAGGGTTTTGGATGTAATATTTTGCACGTGAGCCCAGACAGCATTCCCATTTCAAGGGATAATTACAAATCAGATATATTTTTTCTTTACTTGAGAGAAATGCCGAAACAGCACGATTTAGCATTAAACATGCTAACCTGCTTGCCAGTGAAGATATAAGATGCTTTCTGGTGAAGTCATTCTTCCCACATGTTGCGTTTCTGGCCTTGTATACAGTATTTCCATTGCAAATACAGGAGCCATGCCATGAAGTGAATGGCAGTAAGTGTTCCTTGGGCAAGAAATGTTCATTTAATGATGCAGTACATTTCAAATTGACTAGAGCGTTGGTGATAGTTTGACAAATTACACTGGCAATCAGACATAAGGTATGGCATAATGCTTAGAAAGGGCGCAATGGTTTGCAAAACGTTGCTTAAATCAGGATTTAGTGCTTTTTACTTTTTAAAAACTTGAAAAACAAGCCTATTTAACTAGTTTTTATCTCGATCTTCTTGTTCTTAGATCCATGATTATCATTTTAGCACGCAATGCATGTCTTAAGTATGCAGCAATAAATAAGTTTGTGACAGGACTTGGATGATTTTCTTCCTGACCTGGCCTGACTGAGCTTTTTGCAAAAAGCGAAAACACTATATCTGAATGCTTGTAAGTTGTAATAACAACACTCTTCAGTGTCGAAGTTGTTAGCAATGAAGAAAGTTTCAGATAAACATTTTGTTTATCTCGAACGAGTTTTGAAATGAAGAGGAAGAGAAACAGGTGCCAGGTCCCACAAATTTTTCTAAGGCGGAAGGTCTGCTGGTTTTTCGTGCTGCTTTTAAAGGGATACCAAACAAAAGGATGCTGAACAGATCAGGGGAGAGCCACCTTGTATTTTTTGGTTAAGCAATCCAATTATTTCTCACACAAACTTGTGTAGGAAATAATTGCAATTTTAAGGGGGATTCTTAAGGTAAGCTAAGGGTCCAAGCAACATCTTGGCATTAGATGTTCATACCGATTAGAGGTATTCGGATCAAGCCATGGTTTTTAAGCTATGATATCCTCAGTGGACCAACACCTGTGATGCCGCTTGTGTTTCAGATTTCCAGGTACACAAGAGAAAGGCAAGTATAAAGGTTCTAGCTTGGGATTTTAGTATGTATATAAGAAAATGCAATTGATTGCTTACATTTCTTTAATGCAATAACATGTTTCTAATTAAGAAACCGAAATGAATGCATAAAGTCTGAACACTTAAATAAATTTGGATATAAATATATTTCACATTAATAAATAAAGTGTACATTAGCAGTAAAAAGAAATAACACTTCAATGTAAAGTGTTCCACAAACACATATTCTAAATAAACTTTAGCAGTTACCTGAAGCTAGTATTTTGCTAAAGCTATATTTCTAAGATATTAACGCAAAACAAATGGCTGCATTAGCATTGATCAGTCATCTATCTGATCCAGTTAATTAGTTAGTATCAGAGATGATATCCCATCTGGGTATCGTAGTGATGCATCTCTACCACAGACAGGATCTTTTGAATGCTGTGATGATATTTCACTGTACATTTTTGTGTGCAAAAAGAAAGTTGGTGAACCATAATCTTTCTTCAAATGGAGCTCTTTTCTTTCACTACTAATAGCATGGTGGTGTTCAACACCTGTCAATAACTGGAAACAAAATAAGTTTCCTTCTGGCCCACAGCGCATAGTTAATTGAGCCTGATTTCCAATATGTAGGGAAATAATATGAGGCCCACAAAACCACAGCAGCTCATATTGCTAATTATCTCAAGTTATTATAGAAATATGCTTAGTTATTATCCACAGTTAGTGCTGCTGGAATGTGTTGTCGGGTCCACTAAGGCTGTCTATGAGGGAAAATCCCCAGCTATGCCAGGCTGAGTCAGAAAAAAAAATAATTCCAACCTAACACAACTACTCCCAATGTTCTGCCAAATGCTAGCGATTATATACTTACCCTCCAAAGGCTGGACTGGGAGCCAGTCTGTGACTTTTGTAAATCTTGGTATGGTTTATAAAACCTTTTTTGAAAGTTAGATGCTGGTAAAAAAAGTAAAATAAGAGCAGATGCATTGTCATCTTGTACTATTTAATAGGACACAAACTCACATATACACACACAATCGTGAGACATGAAAGCCCTACGGTCAGCTGTTTGTCAGTATCGATCTTCTTCTGGCAGCAAAAGCACGTAGCAGGAGTATGTCGCTAAACAGCTGCAGTCACACACATCCCACATCTGCTTCTTATATTATGTACTTTGTACATTCTCAAGCACATTCTCACATGATCCCAGGCTAATAATCGTCTACCTTTCTCTCCCAGACTGGATGTTCATTTGCTGGCCAGTGAATGAAAGCCTCTTGTGGAGAAGAAACTTCTGTCAGACACTGTACATTTAAGCAGACTAAACAAACAGCTGGGTACCAAAGCCTCCTCGGATTCCAGTTCAACAAAGGCATTAGGCATATTCTGTTTTCTGCTTGTGCAATTATGGCATCCTTACTCAGTTTCCAGGTGGCAAATCTTTTAAGAAAAACCAAAAACTTCACAATCATCCCATAATTACTTTCTACCACATTCATCAATTTGCTGAACATGGTAAAATATGGAGCAGATGGTGCTGGAACCTTCTGCTATATTCTGAAATAAAGCTTTTAAAGTCAAACTATTTAAATGAGAACAGTTAAATCATAAGTTGCTGGGAACAATTGTGGGACGTTACAAAGACAGAGAAAGATGGGAAAAGCTGAGGCAAAATGGTAAAACCTAATTAAGAAAGCTTTCACTATTTAGCATTGTGACTGTATTTTAGACTATAAAACATAAGAGGAAGTTCCATAAACGATATTTATGCCATTCTCCAAATAAGGGAGAATGGCAATTAGCCTCAATCGAAACATTAATAAGGCGTAGAAGGTTAGCAGGAGACAGTAACAGGACATCAGTATTAGGCCTGAGCAAAAAAATCAATTAAATGAATTAATTCAAAAAAAAATTTTTAGGGCAATTTGAGAAAAAAAGAAAAAAAATGTTTTGTAAATCACAATTTTGGCTCCCAGGAGCTTCTGTATCTGGAATATTATTCCCACGGTCCAGTTCGGCAAGCGACATCATGGCTACCGAGGAGAGTGGGAAGGTAGTCCTGAAAAAGGGAAAAAAAATCATCCCTAGGTTTGGGTTTGCTGCAACAGACGTGGAGCCAGAAACCCCACGCTGCAACAAGCCGTCGCACTTAAAGGCAGCAGCACCACAAACCTTTTTTCTGCATCTTAAACAGAGCCATCCAGCGGAATATGAAAATGCCAGTCTCTCCGGACAACCCCGTACAAACCAACTAACGATGCTATGAAACAGCCAACCATAGCCTAAACTTTTGCACAAAGCATCGCATATGAGAGGAAAAGAGCAGGGTGGAAAACAATCACTGAAGCGGTTGCTTTGCACATACCTAAAGACATGGTGCCAATATATACTGCGGAGAGAAGATGTGGTTTATTAATATGATTAAAACCTTGGACCAAATGTCAACCGGAAATGTTGGTAGAAGTTGGGGTAATTAACAAGATGGTTAGCTATAAGGATGGGACTTTTCTGATAGCAAGGCAAGGCAATTTTTTTGTATAGCACAATTAAGTACAAAGACAATGCAAAGTGCAACGGTTAAAAAAAATAAATGGCTTTATGTGGTGATTCTCACATCATGGAATGTTTTGATTATGAATATGCTGGATAAATTTTTATCTGTGGAGCCTTATGGACAAATAGAACATAATACGGCCTCGGGATCGCTTCAAAGGTACAACGTCGAAGCTTTATTTTTTTTAAATTCTGATTTAATACGCTGCTATATCTTTATTATTTGTACTTTGGTGCTCATAGTGTCCATAAAATGAACTTGGTGGTGGAATTGTGGAGAATCTAAGCTTTTTAAGGATGTATAGCATGTCTATATTGGTAAAAGTTCAACCGGTGTTATTTAGGTGTACTGCTGTGTTTAAAGTAAATATGTACAATGGAGTGCCAGCGATCAAGTGGAAGTTAATAAGTTGGGGGGAAATCTGGGATTTTATTTTTAGGCCATATTGCCCAGCCCTAATCAGTTTAACTGCTCAAACTAGGAATTAAAGTCAAAGTTAAGTGGCTGTTCCAACGGTTGCAGTTCCGAATTCTCCTGAGTGGTGCTTGACTTTACACAAGTGAATTCGATTGGTCGATTATCAAGGGGGCGGGATGTGTTGTGGCGTAAGGTTCGCAACCAAGTTTGGTTGTGGCCAGTGTCTCGGAAGCATCTTGCTAACCAGTTAGCCACTTAGAGCAAGTAGGTTTCCAATGGGAAATTACATTTGGACCAAGTAGCACAACGACACTGTCAAGTAACGCTATGGACAGCAAAAACATGCAAGAAGAGGAGAGTTTTGTGTAGGAGGTCGTGGATGAGTCTCCTCTGCCATACATTTTTTATTTAGAGGAGGAAAGCAGGGACGAAGTTGTTGTGGAAGAGGACGCCAGGGCGGCAGAAGCTTGGTTTGGTGTAGAAGGCTTACAGCTGTACATGTTTGAGTCCTTGCCTCGCAACGCTGTCAGTTCTGTTAGCTCTACGCCTGCCGAAGACACAGACGTCCATCCCCGTGAACACTGGGATGTAACTCAATGGTAAAGTAAATTGATTCTTATTTCTTATTTAACCGTTGTGTATATTGGCTGCAACATATGAATCAAGATGCTATGACCAAAAAGATTTGATTGACAGATGGCCATTGGTATATGATTTAGGTGTACAAGCTGACATATAACTAACTGGCCTGTATAAAATAACGGGGGGAAAAAACAAAACACAGATTTTAAGACAGTATTTTTTTTGGACATTTGGGACAATATCGTCTGATAAAGAGTACATTTATATACATGTTTAAGCCAAAATGATTTGAAATTTAAATATGACTTCTGTACAACTTTAAGAAATCTGTAATTGTCAACACAGTAGAAAGCCTCAGTCTTACCATATCATGACATATCTGGATCTGTTCATAAAAAATGCTGAAAGTGGAAATGAAACAGTTAACCAAACTAACTTAAATTACAAGACTGAGTCTTACTATTGTCAAAAATGGTATTACAAATGTGAAAAATATAAACGTAAAAGAAAAAACGCAGCATTGTTCATACATTTTTTGGCAAGGGTTCCATTATGTTGCAGTACTCCAAGCGGTGATGTCACAGGGTTTCTGGATGCAGTTGGATACATTGGAAATACCAGCGATACGTCACAGCTGTAAAACTCTTAAGAAATTTAACATGAGTGAAGACGAAGCTGAAAGCTTTTGAGCTAATTTGGCGTGGGACTCGAGCCCAAGTAAGGAGAGAAGAGACAGCTGTTGACCTCTTTTTTGTCACTATCCTGCCTGCCAGACAAGCCGCCTTACCTCTATCAGAGCGCAAGCGCAGACTGCTAGCATGTCACAGATTGCGGGTAAACAATGACATACGGATACAAAACAGTGGGATTTCTGACACCGGTGCACATGTGTTTTGGGCTGAGCTGGCTTGCAACAGTACCTGTTGTAGCTGCTGTTCACCAAAGCCCATTGTGATGGAGTCTATCTGCTTTGAGGAGGCCGACCTCGGGTACTGCACGGCGGCATTACCAATTTGGTTTGAACCTTTAGATTACTGTGCCGAGAGGTGGACATTCTGGAGGTGGTCATGCTGTCCCTGAAGGACCTCCGAGCAGAAACATTTTAGAAACCAGTAAACACATTGCAGTAATAAAGTTTGTGAGTCAGTGAGGGAGAGCACGAACCTTAGGATGACCTGACTGTCTGCATTGGAAACGAGGAATCACTGTAAGAAATAGACCATTTTTTTTAAAGGTTTGGATCTGCTGTGATAGCTTTCGCTAAGGGACCCTGTGTGTTTCCTGGACGGGGCTGCTAAAGGAGCTGGTTCCCTTTTTATCTCTGCTTCTTTCTATATGTCTGCTTCTATCTCCTTAAACCCCAGTTGGCCTCGGCAGATGGCCACTCACACTTAGCTTGATTCTGCTGAAAGTTTCTACCTGTTAAAGGGAAGTTATTCCTCTCCACTGTTACAACAAGTATGCTTGGTATGAGGATTTGCAGAGAGTCAATGTAATCAACGGATTTTCCTTAGATAGAAAATTTTAAAATCAATTTGACTGTATGATCTCTAAAGTGCCCTGAGATGACATGTATTGTGAATTGCCGCTATGTAATCAAACTGAATTGAATTGAGCTCCATAGAAATATCCATTCTAATGGCTGCTTTATGAGCTATAAAAAAAGTGAGTTATTAAGAGGCTCAAATGGGGATAAAGTTTGAGAACTTTTTTTTTGTTAGGGGCATGATTGATGATTAATACCTGCCAACATAACTTTAAATGGCTCTTATCTGTCTGCTCAATGTGTTTTTTTTGCCTGTCATTACAGCTGATTGTTGCTGATGACCCGCTGTCAGAGTGTGTTGGCCGGTCAGTAAAGCCCAGCTTATAGGCGGTGAACTTAAAAACACTCAGAGCAGCTTCAGGCTGAAGCCGGCTGTCCCTTGGACCGCCAGCTAGCCATACTCAAAGGTCTCCACAACTGGTGTTCTGTAGAGTAGCAGGGATAATCAGAACCTCAGCTCCAAAACTGCCTTTTCTCTCCTTAATACAGCTTGAGTCATAGGGGAAATGGGCTCAAAAGTTTGGTTAACCACTTAATTTGCACTTTAATTATCTACCTACTTCAATTAGATGAAGTAGTTAGGGCAAGATGCCATAAGACAAGTCTACTGATACAGAGCCTAGAGGTCCTGTTAGCCTACAGCAGTGTTAGGCTAGCCAAAGATGCAACTAATGAAAGCCAAGAGTTGTTTCACTCCAATAGAATTTCAGTGAACAACAAGATTGTGCAGCTTACAGCTTTCAGTCATTCTTTCTAATAGTGAACAGGTCCATAGCAGCTTAATTAATATGGAACCCTGGGCATCAATTTCAATATAAAATGTACCAAAAAAAAAGAAAAGAAGAAGAATATCTTTACTCTGAACATTATGATTAAAATATCATTAAGGAAATATAATGTCTTATCTATGATATGCTTCCTGGTGATTAGGGGTCACAGCTGTCCTTTACAGTGCAAACTAAGATGGCATAAAACCACCACAGACTAAAAACCTTCTTTTTAAGGAAACTAATTTGGTCAAAAAGATCAAGAACACTTAAAATAAGAAAATTATACCAACTAATAATATTAATGAGTGCTTAATTACACAACCTGACTTAGATTTTTAGACATTGAAAGATCAGCGTCTGTAAAAGCTCTCTGAGGGCAGTGTCGACGGCTTAACAACAGTGCCATCCTGTGGCTAAACAACACATGGATCTGGACTTCATCAGCGTGACTGAATACCTTAATGGTGCTGCAGCAATGTAATCTTTGTTATACGTTTAGTAGACTATCTGGTTCCTCTGTTATAAAATGACATCTGTAGAAAGTTCATTAAAAATATTATCTCATCTAAATACAGAAAAGATTTGGTTAAACATTAAAAACCCAAAGAGATAAAGTAGCATAGAGGATAGAGAGGGAGAGTCTTAAAAGTTTCCTGTTGTAATATTGGTTAAATTTATTAGTGATGCAACTAATAATCATTTTGCCATTTAATCCGATTAATCCGCCCAATATTTTTTTCAATGATTCGATTAATAATCAGATAGCAAACATTCCTTTAAGACTATTTTAGGCAGAATTTAAACCTGGTGATTTTTCAGGATAGAGCATATTGATGGACAAAATAAAAAAATATTTCATCTTTAATGCAAAATGTTGGAATTTTGGTATAATCACTGTTTATTGTGGGATCTTCTAACAGATTATGGCATGTTTTAGAATCTCTATATAGAAATTTACTAATTTAGCGGCAGATTATTTCAATAATCGATTAATCACAATGAATATGATTAATTGTTTCAGCGTTAATATGTATCTATGTGTCAGCTAAACTGACTATCAGTTTTTTTAATGACCGTTTTCCTCACTTGGTAAGAAAGAAGGTGGAGTTTTCTTTGCTCTTGGTGAAGGTGACAGGGAGAAACCTCAGGGTAATGTTCATCTTTCGAGCATGGGCGGCCAGCTTCTTTGCCTGTTCAACAGAGCATAAAATACATCGATATCATATCAGGAAAATAGTGCAACAAACAGACCAGAGTTTATGATACTTTCACTTACGTTTAGGTCATAGCAATATTTAACTGGCTGCAATCTAAACAGTCAGACAGCCATTTTTCTGCCACAGTTCCTACTAGAACGTAACATTTTGTGAGTTTGGACATCACAAGGGAGATTAAATTATTGCTACTCAGGCAACAACTGTGTAAACAGGAATAAGGTTGTCAGTTATGCCAACACAGGTTACAGTTTATGAGGAAAATCTACAACAACATCCCATAAACATTATTTAATGTTAATTTCAGTTCAGCATTTATTTGCCTCTGCACTGGGAAATAAAACACAGATGTTGCATGAAAAAAAGTTCCAGAAATTGTAAAATGGAAACCTTTAAACCTCCTAAACTAAAAACAAACGTTATGGGATGTTGTCTTTCTGCTCTGTAATACTTTTATTTTTTAACCAGACAGACTTTGGTGCAATCCCTGAAAAAGATCAAGTGAAACCTTTAGTTGTATTAACTTATATGACCATTTCAGATTTTATAAGGTCCCCCACACAAACCCTGCTGCAATTGTAGTAACAATCTAAAGATTTCTGCTTTCAGGTTAAATCTGAAGTTTACATTTGCAACAAATCTAAAAAAAAAAAAAAAGACATTTTACTTTAAATACTTCCTCTCTTTACTCCTAGTAAAAAATAAAATAAAAATAGAAGTATTATGGTGGACTTGAGGACTTTAAGATGTCCCTCAATGTTTCAGTGAGCTTTGAAGCCTTATTTAATCTCTTTCACCTTTATAGTTATTGCTTTGGAAAACAGACTTTTTTCCCTGTAGTAACTTTCTGGTAAATAACACATCTGTATGCTTCGTTTTCCTCTTTTTGATGAATTGTTTAAAGAAATTAGCACCTGTGTCAATTCATGTCAATAAACAAGAGGGCAAGGAATACAGAGATTAATAAATAAGGGTAACAAAAATAAAGAAACTTACAAGACATATAGTCATAAGTTATTTCTATTGTAACTGTTTTACAACCTTTTTACATCTTTACTGCTCGTAACTGTAAGAAGGAAGAGTGGGAGCTTGGTGTGTGTAAATCCTAAATCACAGACTTACTTTCAAAGTTGTACGTGGCGTCTGGATGAGATTGTCTCTGGTGGCACCATCAGCAAATCTGCCAGTGTCTTCCAGAAACCTGTAATCTAGATTGCAGGCAAACATTAAAGAGATAAACCAAAAGCTGAGCAGAGAAGTGCAATTTTGGTGGATTTGCAACTGGTGCTTATTAAGCGTGGAAATGAAGGTCATTTTCCCAAGAAAATGAGGCCTCATTAAAAGCCATTTAACACACAGATCAGTTCATGGAGAGTTCTGCCAGGAACAGAGGCTCACTAAATATGCAGGGCACATGGAGAAAAACAGATCTGCAAACAATAAAAAAAGAACTCTCTAATGTGATCTGGGTTTTAGGCCTTAGAGTGACTTCAGAAAACTCTTGCTGAAGAACAAGAAAGGTCATACAGGGTTTGGACCTTTAAGGAGAGTCCAACCCATTCAACAAGAACCATGTTTTGCATGGTTTTTCTCTCCCACACTATTTACATTTCATCACTGCTGCACTTTAAGAAATGGAAATGTCATGAGAGCTGAACAACACAAAATTTTATTTTGTATACACTCCATACAAAATGAAAAACAAGTTTGTCTGAGTCTAAGAACAATTACTAACTGCTAATAACAATTTACAAAAGTATATTTCAATGGGATTCTATGCGATAGACTGATATAGTGGCGTATGAATTCAGTAGAAGAACACATGTACTTTTAAAATGTTTTATCTAAGAGCTATTTGAAATTGTAATATACATTTGGGGTCGGCCTCCTCTGCTGTGATACTCCTTTATAAAATGGAGTCAAAGCTTTATTAGGAGTCTTAACAGTTCATTCAGGCATTAAACTGCAACTAATTTATCGTTTTTATTCCACTGTTATTAAAGTGGTGTGAATACTATTAAAAAAGAAGTTTTAAAGAAGATTCTCACCACTAAGAAGTGTCATTTCGTCGAAGTGTGACAGCGTGACAAATGCCGTTTTATCCCTTACACCACTGCATCCTGAGTCATCCTTGTGTTTCTTCACACACAGCAAACTGGAAAATGAATAAACAAAAAGCAGATATTGGATTATTGAGAGAAACATTCTGGGTTTCAGACCACAACGGCCTGAAACTGGTTCTCAAACTGTGCTGTTGTCTGATCGTTTACATATCAGTGGTGCTTAATTTAACAGTATAAACAAAACCAAACTTTCCCTCTGCAGATTTGAATGAGGACTGATATTGTTTTACTGTGACTACTCTCTCAAGCACACTGCAAGATGTTGCCTCTGGTCCTGCTTTAAAAACTTTCAATGAGCAATTAAAGTAAAAGGGTAAAAAAAAAACAAAAAAAAAACACTTGGAATCATGCTCATTTTTTTTATTTTTTTTTATTTAATCGCAGAGAAAAAAACCTAACGAGGATTTGGTAAAATCGGATTGGGAATGTCAAAGCTTTAAATCAACAATGTGATTTGAATTAAAAATTATTCGACAACACAAATACATTTTGTTGATATTAAAAAATGCAATACCCAGAACAGGTTGCTTAAGGCTTGGTTCTGCAATCTCACATTTGGCACTGAAAATTCTAAGTACTATCAAAAAGAAACCCAATGGTGCAGATATTTTTAAAAACTATGAAACATATTTTAAAACATCTTGACACAGTTATGAGTCAAGATGTGGGGAAATTGTGGGGAACTCTTTTTAGCAAAATATGAAGCATTAGGGGGACTTATAGGTAGTTGCGGGGACCAACAACAGGTCTCCATGAGGAGAAGCTCTCTTCTTGGAGTAAAAGTCAGGTTTACGCCACATAAATTAATGCTATATGAATGGAAATTCAGTGCAAAGTCCCCATAAGAATAGTGTGCATTTGTGTGTGTGTACGTATGTTAGTGGTAGGGGGTAAGTTCTAGTACAACAGACTGTGTTCAGACTTTAAAAGCCTCGGGTCAAACAGAGACTGTATCCTTAGAAAACTGTGTAATAAGGAATGCTGAACAGTTCCCAAACCCAACAGGCATCGAGGAGAAAACGGGAAGGACGTTTTGGTGGGACTGTTGGGACAAATGAAACTTTCAGGTATGACCTCTGCAGTGACATTTTGTAATTAAAAGCTGGGTCATAAATACTTCAGCTTCCACAGACCTCTAGGAACAGATTATGAATCAATGCTATTGGCAGTTCGCTAGTGGAAATGAATCAAAGCAAAGCACATGGAGTTCAAAACAATAACAGCCAGGGGTGGATCGTAAATCTTAGATTTCTTCGCAGAGAAGTGCAGCACTTTAAAAGTCTGCTGTTATGCATGTCCAATGAGGCTCTTTCATGGTGAAGACAATAAATATGTTCTTCTATTTCATGGCTTTCATTCCTAGTGAAGGTAGGAAGTTTTATTTGCAGTAAAACAGAAAGTACATAGTCTAGAGGTTACTCTATAACAATAATTGACAAAAACTGTAAGAAGTTTAAATTTTTTTTTTATATAAAAGCTTTGGTCTGATCTTTGCCATATTTTGATGAAGATATTCAATGTATTTTAAGCTGCTGTCATGGTGGGTCTTATACGGCCTTTTATGCTGCCATGTTAAAAAAACAGTTTGGAACTAATTAGAAGGTAATGAATGGGATTTTTTTCGATCATGTAGCGCAGGAAT
Organism: Cyprinodon tularosa; assembly: GCF_016077235.1. Taxonomy (NCBI): domain Eukaryota; kingdom Metazoa; phylum Chordata; class Actinopteri; order Cyprinodontiformes; family Cyprinodontidae; genus Cyprinodon; species Cyprinodon tularosa. Next base: position 1,509,809 of record NW_024039063.1, on the reverse strand, counting down.
ATATTAGTGGGATGCTCAGATTTCGCCTTATTGTAAATAGAGCTCATATTTTTTTACTGATGGTGTAGAACTCACAAACACTCTGCAACTTCAAAGATACCAACGTCTCTTTTTTGAGTTAGTACTAGAGTCAAGTCACTGTTTAGAAGTAAATTTCTATAATCTGAGTGCCGACTAAGTGGTCATGCAACGATTTTTTAGAATGTAGAATTGTTTCATAATTGCAAGAGAAACACAAAATATCTCTAATTTAATGTTATTGTAATATCACTGTATGCATTATGCATATTGCGAAGAATTGGCATTACAATGAAAAACTCTCATATTATTATTCAAGGTTGTGCACCCAAGCTCTTATATCTTTATTATGTTCATTGTGGCATACACATTTTTAAAGGTCAAGAGGTTGTGGGGTGGAAGGTCATTAATAAAAAAAAAGAAAAAAATGTAAATATGTGAGGCCCTTGCTTTCTTTGAAACCATAGCAGGGTAAATTGTTTTTTCCTTTGTATTACTTGTGTGTTTACACTCAGCAATATTAACTAGGGATGCACGATATTGGGATTTTGGCCGATATCCGATATGCCGGTATTTTATAACTCATGTAGCTGATAACCGATATCGATACTGATGTTAAAGCTGGACAAAAATAAGTAGTCATTGAAAATAGCAGTTATCCATTTCTGACACTTTGAAAAATAATATACTCAAATATATTTTCGTATGCTGATATCAAATCGATTTTTAAAAACACGGTGTCGATCTATTTTACTGATATCGATACTGATGTTAAAGCTGGACAAAAATAAGTAGTTTTGTTATCCATTTCTGACACTTTGAAAAATAATATACTCAAATATATTTTCATATGCTGATATCAAATAGATTTTTAAAAACGCGGTAACAAGCTCTTGTGATATTTTGCAAATTCTTGTGAGATTTTGTTAGTAAAATAGATCGATATATGGCAAAATTTCGTGAATTTTCGGGGGATTTCGTAGCATAACGAGCAATATTTCATTAGTAAAAGAGATTGATCTGGTGTTTTTAAATGGCAATATTTCAGCATATGAAGATATTGTGATATTTTAATGTATCAATATTTTTCCCTCATCTTTAGAAGTTTTTAAGTCTGTAAAAATGAAGTTTTTGAGGAAGAAGAAGTAGTATTTTTTTTTTTTTTTTTTACACTTTAGAAACTCAGAAGCTCAGAAGCTGATCGGCCGATGTCCGATATTCAGTTTTATGCCCGATACAGGCCGATACCGATAGGGGGCCGATTATATTGTGCATCCCTAATATTGACACATACTATATGTTTTCCTGATATTAGAAATAACTATCAATCCCTTTAGCAGCCATACAGGTTCGCATTATATGAGTATTTTGATGCTTACCCCGATTAAAATTAGGATATGTTTGAAAATGTTTCAGCTGGGCTTTTCAAGTAAAAAAAAATAAAATAAAAATCTAGTATGCAGTTTATCCTTTAATCAAATGTGTGATAAGAGGATGCCAAAGCGTTTTTTCCCAATGGGATCTAGTCCATCAACGCCATTGAAAGGAAAGGCGCATACGTAACAGTTTGGAAGTTGTACTGCAGAAGGATATATCACAAAAAATTAAGGATTTCTGATTCAGGATGTTTTTTGGGGTTTTTTTTATTCCACAAAGATTATGGAACATCTTAAGGAGAAATGCACTCTAAGTTAAGTCACTGCAGCTAAAAACAGAGGCACCAGTAAGCATGCCTAATGTTGGATCATCAAAACAATAAAAAAAAAAATGCTAACATATACAGTGGGGCAAAAAAGTATTTAGTCAGCCACCAATAGTGCAAGTTCTCCCACTTAAAAAGATGAAAGAGGCCGGTAATTTTCATCATAGATATACCTCAACTATGAGAGACAAAATGAGAAAAAAAAATCCCCAAAATCACATTGTCTGATTTTTAAAGAATTTATTTGCAAAATATGGTGGAAAATAAGTATTTGGTCAATAACAAAAGTTCATCTCAATACTTTGTTTTATACCCTTTGTTGGCAATGACAGAGATCAAACATTTTCTGTAAGTCTTCACAAGGTTTTCACACACTGTTGCTGGTATTTTGGCCCATTCCTCCATGCAGATCTCCTCTAGAGCAGTGATGTTCTGGGGCTGTCGCTGGGCAACACGGACTTTCAACTCCCTCCAAAGATTTTCTATGGGGTTGAGATCTGGAAACTGGCTAGGCCACTCCAGGACCTTGAAATGCTTCTTACGAAGCCACTCCTTCGTTACCCGGGCGGTGTGTTTGGGATCATTGTCATGCTGAAAGACCCAGCCACGTTTCATCTTCAATGCCCTTGCTGATGGAAGGAGGTTTTCACTCAAAATTTGACGATACATGGCCCCATTAATTCTTTCCTTCACACGGATCAGTTGTCCTGGTCCCTTAGCAGAAAAACAGCCCCAAAGCATGATGTTTCCACCCCCATGCTTCACTGTAGGCATGGTGTTCTTTGGATGCAACTCAGCATTCTCTCTCCTCCAAACACGACGAGTAGAGTTTTTACCAAAAAGTTCTACTTTGGTTTCATCTGACCATATGATATTCTCCCAGTCATCGTCTGGATCATCCAAATGCTCTCTAGCAAACTTGAGACGGCCTTGACATGTACTGGCTTAAGCAGGGGGACACGTCTGGCAGTGCAGGATTTGAGTCCCTGGCGGTGTAGTGTGTTACTGATGGTAGCCTTTGTTACTTTGGTCCCAGCTCTCTGCAGGTCATTCACTAGGTCCCCCCGAGTGGTTCTGGGATTTTTACTCACCGTTCTTGTGATCATTTTGACCCCACGGGGTGAGATCTTGCGTGGAGCCCCAGATGGAGGAAGATTATCAGTGGTCTTGTATGTTTTCCATTTTCTAATAATTGATCCCACAGTTGATTTCTTCACACCAAGCTGTTTACCTATTGCAGATTCAGACTTCCCAGCCTGGTGCAGGTCTATAATTTTGTTTCGGGTGTCCTTTGACAGCTCTCTAGTTTTGGCCATGGTGGAGTTTAGAGTGTGACTGTTTGAGGTTGTGGACAGGTGTCTTTTATACTGATAACGGGTTCAAACAGGTGCCATTAATGAAGGTAACGAGTGGAGGACAGAGGAGCCTCTTACAGAAGAAGTTACAGGTCTGTGAGAGCCAGAAATCTTGCTTGTTTGTAACTGACCAAATACTTATTTTCCACCATATTTTGCAAATAAATTCTTTAAAAATCAGACAATGTGATTTTCTGGATTTTTTTTTCTCATTTTGTCTCTCATAGTTGAGGTATATCTATGATGAAAATTATCGACCACTCTCATCTTTTTAAGTGGGAGAACTTGCACTATTGGTGGCTGACTAAATACTTTTTTGCCCCACTGTACATATAAGCCAAGGTAGATCAACCAGAGAATATATTCAAACAAATTTTCCATATTTTTTACTAGTGTTACTTATTACTACTGAAATAAATACGATTTTTTTTGTAGGAAACAGGACTACTCTTCATGTAACAGTTTTATCTCTCTATATCAAATTCAAAATGTGAGTAAATAAATACAACAGATCACCTGTTTTAAACTGGTGGGTTATAAATTAGTGGACAGCAGGTCAAAGAAAATCAATCAGGACTCTTGTGTTTTCACAATCTTACCGTAAGTGGCAATTAAGCCCTGTTATATGCAAGGAAAATCAGCGGTTTAAAACTTAGAAGAAGACATTCAAAGTCTGCTTAAATATGCTAAATGAGCGCAGTAAAATGCAGGTATGAAGCAAACGACATGAGATATTAATTTGATTTTCCTGAGACACAAAGGGAAGACAACATAATGCGCGAAACCTTCAGAAACTAAATGGGGGAACGAAGAAAGTGAGAAATGGCATCACAGAAAAAGCTAATTTTTTCCAAATAGATAAAACAGACCCAGTAGTATTTCATAACTAACACATTTTTCACAGTGTCAAAGGCAATAGTTCTTCATTTAGTGCCTATATCTGACATTGGATGACCTAAAAAAGCATGATATGGGACCCATAAAGCTTGAATAAATAAATTAATAAAATAAAGGTAACTTGGAGAAAATGTTGGGTTCTGACCATGAACAGTTAGAACCAATGTTTATAAAAAATATATCATATCATATGATAACCAACATTGTTTAAATTCCTTAAATACATGCCAACTTTACATCAACAACAACCAAACTAAATAGTGGTATTTGTGACCCGGATTAACCTACCCTGAGAATCTGATGCCTTCTTATGCCTCAATAGTATTTTTAATCTCTTTAAACCATGTCTGTTTCAGCTTCAGGTTGGTCTTAAATTGTTTGCCAATTGAAATACCTTTGTAAAATAGAAAAAAAAAAATTTGACTAGAAAAACTATTGTTTGCTGATGAAACTGATCCATAACCGTATGAAAATCACTCACCTGCAGGTGTGTTTGAAGCAGGCAGGACAACGATACTTCGCTTCATCTGATCCACAAACTCCACATCTAAACCAGATACAACAGATTATAGATCAATCATAAAACTGCGTATTTTTTAAAATATAAATTTAAACACATTAATTAAAGAAACACAAAGAGACATAAAAAACAAACGTGACAAATTGGCTTAAAATCACTGAGCTATAATGTTTCCATTACCATTTAGAGGAAGAGCATGAATAGTTTTAGACAGGGGCCAACAAGGGCCCCATTGTGGCCCCTATACTGAAGACATGGTAATAAAATCATTCCTATGGATAATATGCACTGTCTTTATTGCAATTATGGTAATTATGATTTAAAAAAATCAAGGTGATAGTTTTAGTTGTATTGAGACAGGATGTAAATTTATTATTCTGATAAATGCTACTTAAAACCAAAATTTAACACTCATATTTGTCGCCTTGCTAGTTTTTATTCTGTCTTTGAATAGATATTCATTTAGCAACTATTAATTTCACTTACTCTTTTCACATTCTAAAGGAATCTTAATTTTAGGTAAAGTAAAATTGATATTTTTTTAGCAAAAAACACAAATTTTCAAATGGAACAACATTAAATTTTAGTTTAACTAACTTAAGTTAAAATTTAACTTAACTCATTGCATCCAAACTGTTAAGTAGCTCTGTTAATATATTATTTATAATAAACTATTCCCCTTTTTGTCACACTGATTTCAGTGGCCCCAAGAAATCATGGGCCCCCTGTAAACCGGGTCTAGAACCGTCACTGATGAAGAGATGGAAGGAGCACTAACTTTTCAGCAAAAGGTCTGGTTATTACATAAATACATAACGAGTTAAGTGAAATATAAGTACACACTCATATTTAATAGTTCGACATTTTATAAACACCGTAAAATAAAAAACTGCTCGAATAAAAATCTTCAACGTGGACTAAGGTGCCTGTTAATCGACTTACTTCGAGAGGGAAATCTTTCGTTTTGACACTTTTTTCTCCTCCTCTGGACAGTAGCTGTCAATTTGGCCATCCATGGCGGATATCTCATTCATTTCCTATAACAGTCCTAAGCGAATAACAGGAAAAAAGTAAGGGATACACGTTCTTTAAGCTGCTGGCGGCATCAAAACAAACCGGTTTCCTTCCGAGCGGCACGTGGAAACAACTTCCGGTTGAGAAGTCCGCTCATTTCTGCCGCCTTGTGTCTGAAGGCGAAACTACAATGATCCCAAGTTTAACCCTTTATAGTGCACCCAGTGCTTTGAAAATCAAAATTTCAAGCCAATAGTGTTATTAGAATCCAGGGCAAGACCTTATTGCCTTTGTAACATTAAAAAAATATGTATTAATATACATTTTAATATTTCTTCTATAAGAAATTCATGAAAAACATTGAGAGTGAAAGGCATTATTAATGAAACTGCCACTTACATTTTTTAGTTTACAAACCTAAATATAATTGTTAACTAGGCTTATTAACTTTTTAACTTAATTTTTTAATAATCTTTTTATCTTTTTTTTAAACTTGTTAACTTTTTTCAGCTTAATTTACAGTAGGTAAAATATCATTCAAGGGCTCATCTAATTGGTCAAACACCAAAATAAGATGTACAGCTATGTAGCAGCATCTTTGCTGGATGGCTGGATATAGATCTTGTGCTTCTACGTAGACCTCACTGAAGGATGGGGGGACTCCATTTGAAAGTGATCAAAAACAGTAACTGCCCTATAAAGGGTTATGTATGAACTGACTGCAAAAGTTGACGTGTTAACGGGGTGTTTGGAAAATATTGAAACGTTTATAGTGGCAATGACTCTTCATGGACTTAATAGCTCAAGTTAAATGAAACAGGACTTAAAAGAAAGACTGGGCTTTAAATGCTACAGAGCACCAATGTTATAAACAAATGAAACAAAGAGGCAGTTTCTCTCTGTCTCTCCATCATATTCAATAAATATCTCACAGCCAGAGTAGGCAGACACTTTGCTGGAGCGATTAAGACAACTTTCATCCTCTTTATCTATTCCCAGACAAAGCAGACAAGGACTTGTTGCTTTCAATCTATTTGTTTTATTTACCCTTTATTTATAAGCTTTGACTTTGACAACTTTTATTGCCATTTTCTACACACAGAGTGCATAAAAAACTATATTTTGTTTTGTACAGCTGTCAGACAGTAAATGAGTAGCAGCTTAGCAGTGAAAAACGCATTGATATGGAAGTTCAGAGCATTATATGGTGCAAATATGCAGTATTTTGGTTTGGTGTTATCAGTGTGGTGGGGAGTCCGTGACATGATTTAGATTTTTTTCAACAGTTTAGCAGTGTGATGGTGGTGGGGAAGAAGCTGTTTCGAATCTGCTGGACCGGCATCGAATGCTGTGAAGCCGCTTCCCAGAGTGCAGCAGGGAGAACAGGGCCTCTCTGCCCTTTTGACAAGTGAGGTAGTCTTTACAGTCCAGGTGAGGTTGTCTGATGTGTTCTCAAACTCATGATAATCACATTCTTTCATACCAGAAAGAGTGTGTAAGTGAAAGCACTGTACGGCACTACACATCCACCCATTAAGTTATTGACTAGTTGATTTTTGTTTGTGTTGCCTGAGAGTTACCACAGGAAATTTTTATTTTATCTGTTTGCGCTCAGGTGGATTTCAAGGCAATTGTTAAGTCAGATTTATACTTTTTTGCCACTTTTGAGCCATTGTTCATGTAGAGCAAATAAAAAAAATGACACACCTCTGTTAAAATCTTGTGTTTACAGATGATTTCACAACCTTTTCAATCTTTAATCTTTAATCTGATCCAATGATCTGTTTATCAGTTAAAGTACAAATGGAAAACATACAGCAAAAAAGAAAAAAACACAAAAAACCTATATATCAATATAACTTGGCTGTATCAGTGTGCATGCAATCAAACTACTTAAACTTAATGTATCTTTTGATGGCAGTCTTTGATATTGGCTTTGTGCATCTGATCTGTTTCAAAAGTATGTTCTGCAAACAGCATTCTTTAGATCTGGTTTAAATACATTTTATGTTGATTTAGATGCGTGCTTCGGGTCATCCAATCCTCCTCATCTTTAAATCCTATCTTTCTAGTAGCAGCCTGAATTGTTTGTGTTATCATGTGTCAGTATTTGAAAATGTTCATATTTTCATGCATCTTGATTAACACCCCATTTCCTGCTGTGAAATAAAGTCCTGAGATATGTTGGTGCAGCCCACGTTTTACTTTGATGACATGATACTTTGATAAATGTTTTTACACCAAAAATGTTATTAGAAATTTCGACCTATAAATATAAGTTTGTTTTCTTGCACATTTTTTTTCTACAGGCAAAGGGTGATCAAAGTTTCACCTGGGCATGGAGGTTTTTCTTCTCAAAGAAAGGCTTCTTTCTATCTCTGCTTAGTCTAAAACAGACTAATGAAGACACAGATTGTTGTATGTAGCCAAAAGGGCTGAAACAATTATTCTGATTAATCATGATTAATCGATTATTGAAATAATTGCCAACTAATTAAGTAATAGATGATCACTAAATGCAGTATATAGACTCTAAAACATGCCTTTAGCTGACAGAGGAACCCACGTAGAGCAGGAAATATACCAAAATTGTAAAGTTTTTCATCTGTCAGTAAGTTCTATCCAGAACTCCTCAAGTGGAAATGTTTTAGTTTCACGTAAAACATCTTTAAGGAATAGCAAATATTACAGGACCTTTTTATGAAACACCTTAATAATTTTTTTTTTGTATTTTTAGGTTTTAAATTAAGAAAAAACAGAAAACATTTAATAAATCTTCTTTTGTATAAAATTACTGGTGGAAAATGATATTTTAAAAAAACTTTCCGATCTAATAACAAGAAAGAATAGATGATTATTATTATTTATTGACATTCTGTTGTAAAATTGCAGTTAAAATTTTCTTTAAAAAACTAAGACTGTTATTTTACTTTATTCAAAACCATTGGTTAGTTTTTTTTAATCATCTTTAACCAGTATAAAGAGCCATTGTGAAGGATCCAAAGAGCGACTTGCAGCTCTGGAGCCACAGGTTGCAGGGCCCTGCTCTATTTGGAAATACATTGGAAATTTCTCTGTACCATAGCTTTTCCTGGAAGGGGCCACTAAAAATGTTTTGTTAGACCGGTTAAACATTACTTTGGGTTAATCAAATGAAAAAACAAAAAACAAAACATAAATTGTAAAGTTGTCCCACAATGGGGAAATTCAGGCCCCGTCCACACGAAGTCAAAACGAACACGAAACGCTGATATTTTCCAAAACGTTTGCCGTAAAATAAATGTGAGCGTCCACACGAATGCATGAAAACGCTGCAAAATGTATGCCAGGCCTGTAAGTGGCGCTGTGGTGCCAAAGCAAAAATAAGCGACGACATGTTGGGCATGCGCACTAATATTTATACATGGTTGCCCTGCGGGTCCATTTTCGTGGTTAAGTCAAATTCAGGTGCTGAACTATGTCGTCGATATTGCTCTGTTCTTCCTGGAGATATTCCAGAATAAGAAGATTCTGTTGTAAGCCCGACAGCAGGGTGAGTAGCATTAGCAGCAACGGCGCCATTGTTGTTGTGATACTGGTCGCGCATGCGTGTTTAGAGGCGACGCTATGACGCATGCGTGTAAAAAAAAAAAATGCAGTTAGAGCGTAAAGATGGAAACGCGAAAACGGCGTTTCGAAATCTTCCCACTCTGAAGGCTGAATAAAAAAAAGATCGTTTACAGACCCCCGAAACGCCGGCTTCGTGTGGATGAGAGGCTGGTTTGGTGAAAAATTTGTGCGTTTAGGCCAGGGTTCGTCTTCGTGTGGACGGGGCCTCAGTCTCTGCATTTGACCCACCCCCCATTGTGCAGCTGAGAGCGCTGCGGGGTTAAGGGTCATGCTCAGGGAGCCATCAAGCAGGCTTTGGGGATCAAACCGGTTGCTTACAAACTTGTAAGATCACAAATATACTGCTCTAACCCACGAGGCAAACACTGGAATTAGAGGAAATTCAAATTACATACTGGGGCAAAGATATTTCTATTTAAGGAGTATGGATAAATGTAACCAGGTTATCTAGGGTGGTGTTAATACTAGCCCCTCCCCTTCATTTCTCACCTTAAAAAAAATAAAATAAATAAAATAATATATATATATATAGCTTTTTTAATCCCAGAAACTTTTCTTATGTAATGTTTAATTATAAAAGTTCACAATATAACGAAAAATGAGTTGATACTCTGTAAGTACAATAAAGATATGGTTTATATTTGACAGGAATGTTTTTTTTAAACAGAGCTAGCAGAAATATGAATACTAGGGAAGAATGGACAGATTGATTGATGGGTGGATTTAAATGTGGACGATAGGATGAGGCATATTATTTATATATGAATGTATAACTAGAACTCCTCGTAGTGCATCATTTGCTTAATTAAAACACAAAGTTTCAAAGCCATGTGGGGTGAAACACCAATTTTATTAAGACCTATTTAGGTTTTTGATTTTCCTACAAGACAGAACAAAGTCTGCAAAAAACACTTCTTTCGATACCTTTTCAGACGAGGTGCAGAGGATCTGCTATTCATTTTAACAGTCTCTATCAATCATATATATAATATATATGTTTCCAAAAACAGCAGCAAACCATCTGTGTTAAAATGTATCCTTTATTTATTTGTCAAGTTTTTATTTACAGTTTTCCAACCACTGTTACCCTCCATAAACTTTAGAAAACACTTTCAGCGAAGGTAATATAACTTAAGTATATTGGACTGTTTGACTCTGGCCAAATATAGCTGCCAGTTAGCAACCCAGCTTTGAATGTGACAAACATTTTGACAAACAGTCGAAGGAGTGAACTCTCAAATGTACCGTGTAGACATAAATAACCGAGTTGTGATCGGCCAAACAGTTCATCTGAGAATATAACTTACCATCCTACAACAATATGAATAAAAAAAAAAGATTATAAATAAAAAATAAGTTGACAATATATACACAGGAAATATTGATGACTCGTTGTTTGTTGCAGCACCAATGGTAAGTTCAGGGACCAACCAAAAAGAAAAAAGCTAAACAAAATGTGTTGGGTATCAAAAATTGGTTCATAAATTAAAAAGGACCAAATCAACATAAGTACTCGTATAACACACAAAACAAATCTTGATGTAACCGGTACATACACACAAAGTTAAAGACTATTTGACAGTAGCGACTAGTCTAGGAGACAAAGGCAAATAACCGGGTAGAGGTAGAGCACTATTTGCCAAGATGTCGGAGTCCAACAGACAGAAAAAGACAGGGCTGGTAAAATACTGCCACAGGTGGGCCTCTGTATTTAAGAGCAGTCAAATAGGATTCACAAACCATTGCACTTTTATACACTGTAGTAAAGACAGTGCCGAGGGAAGAATCCTGGCATGTTCCTTCTGGTCTGAATCCTGCATAAGATGGTGCGGCCTCTGCTTTTTGTTTAAGGTTAGGAATTTAGATAGGCTGCTATGTTGGGAGATGCTTCCCCCTGTTTGGGGACTAACTGTAGTTTACACTGGGATTATAAACATCTGTAAGCACAGTTCTCCTTTGGCCTGGCTAGCATGAATGTTTCACCAAGTATAAGTTATCAGCACCTGGAATTAATTACTCTCACAAAGTCTCAATAACTCTGTTGATTAAAAAAACACCCAGCTCCCTGGAACCAGTCCTTTATTCTAACTGAGGAAGCGTCTCTTTTAAAGGAAGGTGTGTTTGAGCGTCTTTGGACTTGTGTTGTTCATAAGTTGGTTAAAGAACCACGTTGGGGTCAGAGGAAGCAGACAGGACCAATTTCTATGTGTTGCTGATAGTGAAGCTTTAAAGGAGGAAATTCCTGGATTTCTACAACAGGTAACCGACGACTGTCCTGAGAGTGGAAGAAGAAATGTGACTGGTGCCAGCTGCCATCTTGAATCTGAAACATAAAAGCATATATTTAGTTTTTCATCTTGAGGGTTTTTCATGTTTTTGTAGAACTTACAAAGATTAGATATAACTATACATGCACAAAGACACATAGACAAGTGTTCAGGCTGGAAAAATAAACCCTGTCCAAATAATAAAATCACAATAGCATTTGGAAAAATACAACATTTGATGCAACATTTAATTTAACAACATTTTGCTGATAATGAAAAAAAAAAGAGCCGGCGTCTGTTAACCTGCTGCCCCACCATTAACATCATGCACAAGCCCCTTTTTCCACATAATCGTCCTTTGTTTCTCACCGTGCACACCTTTACTGGGCAGCCAGACTAATTTATTCTGTGTATACAGTATATTATTCAGGAAAAGAGCAGGCAGAGACCGATTTTAAAGGGAGGACTTATCAGGACCTATCTGCTTAGAACCAATTAGATTAGTACAGATGTCACCGATATTTTATTTAAAAAAAAAAGCCCAAACAGCAGCCAATAAAAACAGCTCTTTCTGGACATTTAAAATGGCTTAATTGAAATATTTATCAGCTTTGTGATTGGTCCGGTAGGTTTTACTGGCCGGGCTAATCAAACAGCCAAATTTAGGTCTTATTTCACCAAATCCTAATGTAAATAAAGTAGCTTGTATTAAATCTCCACATGTTTACGTTTGTGATGAAAGAGCCATTCACTTCTATACAAATACCTTCTTGGTATTGAAAACATTACATCTTTTTAAAAAATTTTTACACCATGGTGCCATAAACCATGGAACCAGTTTCTTTATATATATGAAAAACAATTATTTACTGACAGAATCTCTGTACCTACTGGATAAATGTTTAATACTCTAAATGAAATGCTATTGGAATAAAAATTCCAATTATTTACAGTTAAACCAAAGAGTATGGAGGCGCAGCATAAGATGTCTCGACTTTGTATCTTCAAATATAGCAACTTATTTGCTCCACAATAATTTTGTTAGCTACCAAAGATCTATATTATAATATAAAGCTATAAAAACTTTATCCTCTGTATTAAAATGATAAAAGTTGAAGAAAAGACCTAAAGTCATATGTGTTTAGTCCTGATATCGGAGGTTCTTTCTATCCAGCTCATTACCTTGCACTCATCCTGAATCAGAGTGGGTTCAAGTAGTGTGTCAGGGTTTACATGTCTATTCCAACCAATAAACCGGGGTTTAGATTCATCTCTTTGCATGGATCCAGTGGAGCTGAATTTGTCTTTGGTGTTGTTGACCGGATCGCTCAGACAGTGAAACGTGATATTTTGGCTTGCTTCAGAACTCAATAAATGAAGAAACTTCATCTGGACTTTCCCGACCCCAAATTCCAGCTATGGGAGAGGAACAGAGAGGATGACAGTGATATCATATGCACAAACATAATGGGAAGACATCTATTTTCTAAACGTCTTTTAAACTTAAAACAATTTGTTGATAATTTAATAGCAAACATTTTTAATGAATATTTATGTTGATTTTAATGTTGTAAAGTTATGAAATGTAATTTCTATTGATATGTTGACTGATTAAATTCTTCCCTCATACCTTATTGGAAGCCACTGGGTGCAAACAAGTCTGTCCACCTCCAGTAAAGTTGCAGAAGACCTTGAAGGCATCGGAAGTACAGCCAAGGTTTGGATCGATCCAGAACCAACCTGAAAGTCCAAAAGAAAAATTCAGAAACACAATGATGCAACATTTACATCCACAATGCATTTTTAACATTGGTCCATCAATTCCATCCATAGTTTTCTGCATAGCTAATATAAATGAAGGGTGTCTGTCCAAAAGAAAGGCTTAAATCCAAGCGAATCAAAGACATTAAAATATATTTAAGAGCAGCTGCCTTTGTCCAAAGTGCTATGCACAAAAGGAACAAATTACAACCTTAAATTAAATGTTAAAAGCCCTTAAGATAAGCCCTTATGCTGTATTTAAAGCCATTCAGCACAAATGTTTTTTAAGAAGAGCCTTAAAAGTATAGTGGAGGATGTTCTTTTCCTGGGTGGATCATCAAAATAAGTGGTCCTCCTAAATGTCAATCATTCTGGGCATATGTTTACGTAAGGCTGTCCTATGTGCTTTTCCCCATTTTCACTTACCGGTGGTGAGTTTTCATTGTGGAAAAATTGCAAATCTTCTTTTGGGAAGTAAGCTTGTAGGAGCAATGCAAACAACAACTTTTAAACAGAGGGTGCACGAGGAGAAAAGGCTCCTGCATGCTCTTGCACGCGTTTAATAGGCGTTCCCTCTCTGGAGCGGGTACAGCGTTGTGCATAAGATTTTTTTTTTATAGGGGGGGGTCTATTCAAAAATTAGCGAAAATCCTCCACTATATCTTTAAAAGCACCCAGAGTTGAAGCCTGTTTAATATGAAGGGGCAGCTGGCTCATAGAAAAGGATAAACTGTACTTGTAATGCCAGAAAGGACATATAACCCATCTAGGGAACTTCAGAACTGCTCTGTGGCTTCCCCACATAGATTAAAAAAATATCCAAAGGAAGATCTCTTGATTAGTGGCTATACAAAAAGCTCCTAACCTCATCTCAAAGACGGAGTCCAGCCACGGTACAGATAAAGCTAATTTAAGGTACTATCTGGGATCTTGTTCTTTCTGTCCGATCCATAGCTTACAAACAAAAGTAAATGTTTGAATTGAGACAAATCTGTCAAGCTTCTTTCCACACCATGATAAATCAAAGCAGCACCCACATCATTTCAAAAATGGCCTCAATCTATCTACCCATCATCTACCGCTTAGTCCAACCATGAAAAATGCACGAGGGACCAGAACTCTGCTGCTTGAGGCAGAGAGCAAACATTGACCTAAACACACCTCTCCACCTTTTGTTTTGTTTTGTTGAAAAATTCAATCTCTTTAACGTGTGCCGCAAGAAACTCACCATCTTTGAGTTGTAAGTGCCGACAGTCCAGGAGGTCTTTACAGACACGAGCAGGATTTTCCTTTGTGCCAAGAGGCTTCTTGATGCTCTCAATCACGCCACTCAGGTAACGCAGGGTCTTAAGTATCTCCATATTTTGGTGCGGCAAGCTCATTTCAATATTCTGAAAAGCCTGGTTATGGAGGGGAGGAAAAGCAGTCAAACACCAGAATAATAGGATTTAAAGACCTTCATTATTAATGTGTTTTTAAATAACAGCCTCATGAAGCACGCTTCAATAAAAAATGCAAGGGGCTGTGGTCAAACTTATGAATAATCAAATCTTTAAAACAGACGGTTTCAGCTGTATATATGTAACCTTTGATTTCATAATTTAATTGAGAAGAAGAGCACTGCTCTGTGGAAAAAAAACATATTTTAATATGCCAGATTATAGCCTAGGGATAATTTTCATCTGCAGACACACCTGAGAGGTTTCTGTCATACAAAGATTAAAAGGAACACAAAAAAAAAAAAACTTACAAACTGATACTACACAGGTAACGCATACTGTATAAAAGACATACAGTATCGAAAACAGATGAACAAAGACAATAAAGAAAATTCTAGAATATAAACAGTTAAAGGGAACCCAAAGTTATGCACATCCCATTGATGTTACAGTTGATCTAACAGGACACACTACCTTCATTGAATTGATTTCTATTGTGATGATAAATGTGTACGGTAACCATAATAAAATTGGGACTGTTACACATGGATCTCCTGTAAGCACAGTTGCTTACAGGAGTTGCAGGCACAGTAGTAATTGCAGACACAAATGTTCACATGTCTCATGGTAACAGTTTTAATTTTTTTTTTTAATGTAGGGAAACTTATGTGTTTTCTAACTGACAAAGCCACAGAGCTGCAACAGCAAAGGTTCAATCTTCCAACAATTATTTCTCTGCAGTGGGATAATAAAGATATTTTTTATTTGAAGTTAGGGGGAAATCCCAGGGGAGGAGTGAGTGAAAGTTTTTATGGAATGGTGGTTTGTTGTTGGGGATTTTGCTATTTTTCTGAGATATTGGCTAGTGGGTCAATACGGTCTATGATCTGGAGGCACGACACATTTTTCTTTCTACATCCTCTCTGACAGTTTTTTTTTTTTCAAAATATTTCATGGCTTTCAAAGGCTTTTGCACAGTTTTTCAATTAAGAGTTATAGCAGCCTAAATTTGAGGAGACTGCTGTGACTATGAACCTGCCCCCTTTGCCAAAGATCTCCTAAGCCTGCTTTGCAGACCTTTCTATATTGTTTAGCACATTAAGTCAGGGGAAAAACTTAACAGATAATCTTGTCTAGAGGAAGATGAGGGACACGAGAATCAACAAGCAAACAAGGAGAGGAATGGTCCTAGAGCTACCCAACACCTCAGCAGAGCCAAAGCCAATTTCCTCCATTCTACGCTACATTACTGAAGTAATACATGCAAACACCACAAAAATGTATAACTTAATATACTGTATAGTCTTAACCAATTGTCCTTACAAATCTTTCCCTTGTAATACCATAATTTTCTAAATAATGGAATCTTGGGTTTCTATGAAGTATACACATCAGTATTAATTGAAATATATTATTTAAAATATATCAATATTAGAGTATAATCTATATGAAAATATTTTTTTTATATATTTATTAAAAGCAATCCAAACCAATCTTATCTATTGCTAAGCCTCTGTAGAGTTACCTCTGTCCTGAGGGCAGCATCGTCATCTGAGTCATCATAAATGTATCTCTGTAGATTTAAAACCAACATGATCAGTCACATTCATATTGAAACACATTTGGAGGCTTTTCTAAAGGCTTTCGGAAACAAATCTGTTATAAACTATCGAGGCACATAACACTTACCGTGGGGCCAGGGGGCCCTGGGGGGCCCTAAGGACGAAGGAAAAGCAAAACAAAATTAATTAGAGGTAAAAAAAAAAGATCAAATTAGGTCAGTTTCTGTTTAAGTCTATTGTTTTATGCTATCTTTTGTATGTATTGGCACTACCAGAAGACACTGACTTAGAAAAATAACACACTAGATACACTAGATCTTTGAAAATAAAACTTCCTTTTTTAATGGGCATTAACACACAGGCTGAAATCTTTTAATTGTTACATTTACTTTGCAATGTTTGTTTGGTCGATATGCAATATTAAAGTTAACGCTTACCTGTGGTCCTGGACTTCCAAGCGGTCCTTGAGGACCCTAAAAATGGACCATAAAATACAAAGTTTTTAAAAACAATAATTTTCATCAATGCACTAGAAAAACGATCTAGAAATAAGTAAAAATGTCTTAAAATAAGTGTTTTTACCCTTCATCTGAGTAGGTAAATGAGATAGTGTGGCAATGGAATGAGTATTTTTACTTTTAAAATAAGATAATTAGATAATATGCGCTTGAAATAAGACTATGCAATAGGGTTTTCTTATTTAAAGCGTAAATTGTCTTGCTCCAATGGCAAAATTTTTATTTTAACTCCTCAATCCAAGAACAAATGCACTTATTTTAAGAAGAAATGTCATCTAGGTTTAGATTTTTTCCAGTGTGCCAAATTGACTTCAAGCTTTCAGTTATGTTTTGGAGCGTTTCTTTTTGGAATATGGACTAATGCAAAACATAATTCCACAAGCAAGAGCTGGGTACATAGTTTTAGATGCAGTCCAGATTTCAGACAGGCCTCCACTATAAGCTTCAATGTTGGTATGACTAGAGCCTGTTTTTTTTATCACTAAACCCGTTTTGATGAGTAATAATAATAATAACAATACACTTTATTTAGAAACACATCTCCAAAAACACAAGGTCACTTTAAAAATGAGGTAAAAACCACAACAAAAAAGCAAAACATCATCAATAAATGTTTAAAATCACAAAAAACAGACTTGAAAATGAGTTTTTCGAATTTGGATTGAAACAAATGTAGAGTCAATATTATGGATGTCCAATGAGAGACAAAATGAGAGAAAGCTCTACTCCTAAAGGTACTGAGGCAGAATTTGAGAAAAAACTGAATAACTTGAGTTGGCCAGAGTGACTGTGACCTCTAAGGTACGAATAAAACCAGTCTAATGGTTTATGAGAGATGCAAATGTTTGATAATCTGTTTGTTTTGATTTTATGTGTGTTTGCAATCACTTTCCTGTTGGAAAACAGGTTTCTAAATTGAGATCATCTGACAAAAATTCCCCTTGAATTAATTAAAATTTATCATGTTGTTTAGCAAAAAGCCCATAGTGGACCTGGCAGGAGCTATTCAAAAAGTAGAACAGGTTAAAAAAAATAATAGTCACTGTTCTTCAAGCACAACTAATTTCCAGTTGGCAACACATAAAACCATTAAGCCAATACGGTTTATGACAATTAGTATATTTGGAGTGGTCGAAGTGAGGCTATGAAACTTAAAGGGCAACTGGACACACTGCAATGTCCAAAAAAAAGTCTTTCTCTGCGCTTTGGACTCTGATAGCGGACCACTTTGGAACAGCAGATTGAGAAGTTTAAATTCAGGGACATATTCACCCCTAGATTGAATTCTACATCAGGGATCCATGCAGGTCTGATCAGGTAAGTTTTATATCAGTTTTAGAAATGGATCCGCCCCTTTAAAGCTGCATAGTTTAAATCTTAAGAGGGCAGCCCCCAAAGAGCATTGGTTCACACTACATTCCTGTACACTGATCTGTAAATCAT
The DNA here is from genome assembly GCF_016077235.1 of Cyprinodon tularosa. Classification (NCBI taxonomy): domain Eukaryota; kingdom Metazoa; phylum Chordata; class Actinopteri; order Cyprinodontiformes; family Cyprinodontidae; genus Cyprinodon; species Cyprinodon tularosa. Next base: position 1,491,704 of record NW_024039063.1, on the reverse strand, counting down.
TTAATATAACTCAAATGACATTTATACTTTGGTCAAGGGTAATACAGTGTTACTTGAACAGCACTTTACCAAGTATAGTGAATGATGTATAAATATATAGCATGGTGGTACCATTATACAAAGGGTCTATGGCTACCAGTGCTAGAAGTATGTGGTTAAAGTATGTGGAATACTAAGAAAATAAAGGACAAGCAATTTCCTAAGTAATGTGTATTTAAGAGACTGAGGTTTATTTAGTAAGAGCTACAATTCTAGCGAGTGTACTTTATAAAAGCCATAGGAACTACCACTATCTCTACTTTTATCTGTCTTCAAATTACAAATATATAGAAACTGACACAATCTCATTATACTCACCATTTCTCCACTGTTTCCTTTTGGACCCCTTGGGCCCTAAAGCAGCACAAACAAGATAGCTCAATAACACACCTTTCAAAATACACAATGCTTAACATGTGTAGCAATGACTTTATGGAAGTTAAAACATACAGGTTTGCCGAATGGACCAATCATTCCCTCAGGGCCTACAGGTCCAGCAAATCCCTGAAAGATGGAAAGAGAAAATGTACATAAACACTAACAGATATTGGGGCAATATAAGTTTTTCCTGAAACTGTTTATTTTCCGTTTCAACCCCTGCTTTGTCTGTCTTGGTTGGTGTGTCCTTGGGCAAGACACTTCCTTTGGTTTGAATGCTGGTGATGGTCAGTGGTGTAGTTTGTGCAGCGGCTTCTGCCAATTTTACTGTGTAAGACTCAGACAGTCTTACACAGTAAAATAAGCATGTTACTGTGGGCCATCAGAGCTGCCATGTCTACTCTCTCTTTTGATACGTCTAATTGAAAATTAGATTGTGACAATTTTCTGTGCAGTTCCAGGTTACTGTCTGCAAACCAAAACCACAAAACAAGCTGTGCTTCTTCATAAGTTTAGCTATAAATGTCATTGTTTAATTGCAAATTACATTACACAAATCAAATAATAAAACAATATTTTGTTGAAATAGTTGGCTGACAGTAAATCCTGACACACATCTGAAAAATAACAAGCAAGAAGCAGAGGTTGCATTGGGTGACAACAATACTTTAACAAAATATATCAATGTTTTTTTTTTAGTTCAGTAGGGGTATGACACTGATCATTTAAAACTACATTTGAAAAAGCAGCCCTACTTATTTCACAAACAAGTATTGATATTGTATCAAATTAACAGAAGACTCAAAATTCATATATTATTATAACTTACCAAGGAACCCGCAGGACCTTTAGGGCCAGGGATGCCTCTCATTCCCAAGTCACCGTCCGGGCCCTGTTTACAGAAAAAATACAAATAACATACATGTTTTTCGAACTTTATTTTTCATAATATGCTTTTATCGCACAACTGAAATGTTTCTTACTTTGAGTCCAGGAAAGCCGTGTAAACCAATCATTCCCAAATCTCCAGGCTCTCCCTAGAGATACAGTGTTGTTATTATGACTTCAAACATGAATATGAAAGAAGCAAGAACATGGATAATGTTTATGAGTTTGTGTCTTTTTGTTTATTCTTCAATGTGTTTCTCACATACAATATCTTGCAAATAGCAGTAGTCTTCATGTCTTTTGCGACTGGGTCAGAATGATGAAACACAAACTCACACAGGATTCAAGACACATTCTTTCAGGAGGAATGTCTGCGTCTTTTTCTGTGTCTGAGGACTGTCTGCTTTCCAGGTGTTTCAACCGGCATGTTTGTACAGAGACTATTTCACATCCTTTGGACAGCTCCATTTCCAAACCAGCACTGTTGGCTGGGAAACTACATTCACTAAGAGGTGGTAAGGAATCTAGCCCAGGGGCACAGGACTTCCCTCTGTTTCAGAAATGTTACTGGAGATAGCGATTCAAAAGAGTGGTGTTAGGGACTGAATATTATTTCTTCTCTCTCCCCCTTTTAAGGAAAGGTTACATAATTAAAGCACCTCTTTTTTTTTTAAGCACGTTGGAGCAGGAAGCTCTTACATAACTTTCCAGATGGAATGTTTCCATTTCAGGTCTGGTCCTAATTATTTGTTGCTGTACCCAGGCTGGAAACACATCAGGCACAGATATTTTACCCAAATGAATATCAGTTACATATACCCTGAAGCTATTTTTGGAGAGAAGTTGAAGGAGAGAAACATTCTTATAATCCAGCTCAACAAGAACATTCCACGGATGGTATCATTTTGACCAAATGAATGTGGTATGTTTGGTGGATTTTGCTGTTAAAATTATTATTCAGATCACATTTCTTCTGTTCTTTATTTTTGTGAGCTTGGGATTTGTTTTTGATTTGTATTTTCTCCCTGTAAGGATATGAACCTAAAACTGTAACACATTTTCAACTTTCAGGAAGAAATTATTAATCTACATAAAGTATTTTAGTTGACTTGGTTTTTTCCTTTTGTTTTGCTTGGTTTTACCTCCTAAAACTGTCTTAAAGGTACAGTGTGAAACAATTACAGGGATTTACTGACAGAAATCCATATCCATATGCATGTTTAGTTTTATTACTCTTAGAATAAGAATGGCTATCAATAATTACATAGGGGTCGATTCCCATTTGAGGAGGCAGACATCTTTGCGCTACGGCAGCACAGAACTGACAAAGTATTAGCAGTAGCTATGCTTCCCTCTGTGACTAAGGAACCACAGAAGTTGAGGTGGCAGCTTACTACAGCTAGCTCAGGGAGAAAGATGAATTTTTTTAAAGACCCACCCTCTCCACTACATGCAAAACCCTGTACCTGCTCCAGAGAGGGAACGCCTATTAAAGGCGTGAGAGAGCATGCACAAGTTCATCTCTCCTCATGCACACTCTGTTGAAAAGTTGCTGTTCTCATAGCTGATACAAGCTTACTGTGCCTCGAACGTCTGTGCTAACCCCTAAATCCCTCAATCGCTATATAGAGTGGGGACTATATAATGAACTTTATAGTGAACTCAGATAACTGACTGTTCAGACAGATGATCACTGAATTTTACTCCCCGCTGGTAACGCAACTCATTCTCCACTGCACAGTGCCTGCTCCATCTTTGTTTTTAGGTGCTATAGCGACAGTGGGACAGCACAAAGCATTCCGGGATATATCTACCTCTTCTGAGGCCTTTCTCTTCTTCTCATACACTTTGTAGATACTTTTTCTCTCACAACCCTCCATCATTTTCAAAGAACCACGATGAAAAAGGTGAGCCTCAATGACCGTCTGAAACCATAGCTCCCCACTGATTTACGCCCGAAAGTGCACATGCACAGAAAAGATAGTTAAAGGGACGAGGGCATTGCACTTGGAATGCAGAGGTTCTGAGTTCAAGCCCCACTTCCACAGACTGCCACCCTGGGTCCCTGAGCAAAGACCCTTAACCCAAACTGCTCCCTTGGTGCCGCACAGTGGCAGCCCACTGCTTCCTAAGGGGATGGGCTAAATGAAGAGAGATCATTTCGTTGCTCTGTACTTGTGACAGTGTAATGAAAGAAAAGGGGGAAAAAAAGATTGACAATTACCAGGACCACTTATTTAGATGATCAAACCGGAAATAAAATATCGTCTTCTATACCTTTAACATTTATTTCTTAAAAGCCACTCACAAATCTCTTAAGGGAGTTCCCTGCTTCATCCTTTGCCAACATTATTTTCTCTGTCTACCATTTTAATTTAAAAAGGAAGGGAGAGGCAGGGTGGTCTGATCATTAGAGTTTGCCCAAAATTACACACTGTTACTTTAAGGTGCTAACTTGTTTTTTTGTGGGTTTTTTTAATCTTGGCTTTCAAAAGGTTTGTGCCTTGATATATTTTATTTTGTTGTATCTTTAAAGAATAACCCTATTTACTTTTCTAATTACTTTTGCTTTTTGCGTCCACTATTGGCATCCTTAAATAACAGATATTCTTGACATCTAAATGGCTATCATGCAAGTATAAACACATAAGAGGGCAAAAAGGAATAATGATGCACTCACTGGCTGCCCTTTAGGTCCTGGATCACCTTTCTTGCCTTGGTCACCTCCAGCCCCCTTCATCCCTTTGTTTCCAGGAACTCCCCTTTCTCCAGGCAGGCCAAGTTCTCCCTAAATCATCATTAGATGTAATTTATTTCAAACAGTGTCAATTTTAAATACAATTTCAACTTCAAATTAATTATTATTATTTTTTCCATCTTATTTTTATTTTACCTTCAGACCAGATGGTCCTCTTTCTCCAGGTACTCCAGGCAGTCCGATTTCTCCCCTGGGACCTGGACGTCCAGCAGGCCCCTCTTCTCCCAGCAAGCCTCTCTGACCCTATAGGTGTAGAAGAGGGGAAACAAATCATACTGAAAAACCGAAACAAAATCTGTTTTGAACTTTATATGTATGTGTCTTTGTCTGATTTATCTATGTATTTCAAAACTCAACTTGTGTAAAAACAGAGTGCGAAATACAGGGGGTCCGGGGGGGGGCTCGACCCCCCGATTAACCCATGAGACCCCCTGAAAGCCTCAAAAGCAAAATTTAAAGCGGGTCTTAAATTATGTCAAAAAAATTTAAAATAAAATATTTTTTTGTCACTAATGGTCACTAAAATGTTTTTAAGCTCAACATGTGCAGTATTAAAATTCAAAACCTTTATTCACAAATATGTTCTGTTTTTTGCCGAGTGGAGCCAGTCAATCCTGCTCGCGTATGCAAATTAGCCATGCACTTTTCCGCAGTTGAATGACACGGGCAACGCGGAACAGATTGCATGAAGACAGCAGGTCTTCACTCCTGTTTGTGGATCTCAATGGACCTGGACACGCAGGACATGTGCGTGCATGAAAGAGAGAGACAGACAGACGAGACAGACAGTCTTTGTGCATGTGTGTGTTTTCATAGACTGACTGTCTATTCAGGCTTTTGCCCGCTCCACCAGATTCACAGAAAACTTCATCCACCAAGCTGTCAGGAAGCTGAGCCCCTCTCAAAAAAAAAATCACTCTGGACAAACTGTCTCCTGCACTACTATTAATACTATATTTATTTATATTTATTTGCACTGTTACTGTTACAAATGCTATATCTTACATAATTGGTAATAATAATAATAATTTTTCTGCTGCCATTACCATCTGCCTTTTTGCACTAGCATAAGTATTGCATATTTTATATTATTGTACATTTTAAATTTTATTGTGAAATTGAATGTTTAAATTTTAGTATTAGGAACTGATATTATCTGTTGTGCCTGTGCACTTTATCTGTTTCACTGTTGGTGAATGAGAAACGTCCTCTCCAGTCCTTGTATGTCTGGTGAATCTGAAGAATTGACATTAAAGCTGACTTTGACTTTAAAATGTTATAGGCCTACTGCATATTGAAAAAATGTATATTGGTATTGCGCAACAATCGGGAGATGGGGACCCCCCCCAAATATTGATAGGTATTTCGCACACTGTATAAAAACATGCAGATAAATATGCCTAAATGCGAGCAACATTGCTATCAGTCCTCTCAGGTTGCAGTTGTTCTGAAATCTAAAACACATACAGTGCAAAACCATATAAAAAAATATTAAAAAAATGCCTCTGTTACCTGTTTTCCTTGTTTTCCTGGTAGGCCTTGTAACCCCATCAGTCCTGGCGGGCCATCTGGCCCAGGATAACCCTTAAGTCCCCTAAGTCCTGGTAAACCAGCTGGGCCCTGGAGAATGATATCATCCTTTGATGTTATTTCAGGTTCATGGCTTTTGCAAGACTGTGTCACAAAAAGTGCATTATTTCTCATTATTGATATCTCTAATTTATCTAATAGCCCTTGCTTTAAAACTGTTCAATAAAAATTTTCAATATCTCAAGCAAAAAGCTATTTTGGATTAACAGTATCTTTGGATGATGCTGAGTCAAATATATAAACTGTGACGGAACATCATTTCTGACTTCCAGTTGTTTTTTTGGCATTCTGGATATTTGGGTTTTTCAAAAAAAAAAAAAGATTGCAGCCTATACAAAGGCTTCTGCATATGCCAGGGAACTGATTTAATAAATCTATCGATTTATTTATTTATTCCTTTTTATTCAGGTACTCAATATGGATACTGTTTTTCCAGCAGGTTCCACAACACAAATGAACACAGTTGTCAGAAACCAGATCAGGAGAAGGACAACTTTCATTTCCTTTTATATTTATTTCAGTCATCACCCCAAAATAGACATTTTTTTTTTTTTTGGCTAAGAATGTATACATGGATGTTGTGAAGTGAGATCTTCATATATTAGGCAATATACTGCAAATTATTTGCGATCCAGCTTTTGTGTAGCCTGATAAAACAGACTAAGTTTGAGATGAAATGTGTAATTTAGTCTGGCCCCAATGAATGAGACATCCTAAGATTGTTGATGAGAACAACCCGTTGTCTTTGCCTATTGGCCGCTGTGTGTGCCAATAGTATGCGCGACAGAAAGCTGGTGTGGGAGTGTAAACAAACAGCCTGTCAGTAAAACGGCGAATACGTCCTTCTCAAAAATGAATGAGCGTAGAGCCTCATCCTGCTGACATTTCCCAAAAACCCAAGTCTAATTCTTCCAAAACTGATTCCAAAGCTGAGTCAAACGAGAACTGTTCAATAGTTGTTGCAAGTCAAAGAAGGTTGAGAAACACTATGCTACAGGATCTCATTCCATGCTTTAGTGGAAAAAGTCAATTTGTGTTTGATTTATTGGTAAGACAGACCAGCTTTTTGACAGAGTGGAAAGTATTATTACATGGAAATATGCTTTTGAAACAGGCAAAGTCAATTTAGGCTTAATTCTACAAAAAAAGTACCTTACTTCAGGCAAGGTGGGAGTTACCTTTCTCAATTATTTCTAAGTAGCTACATTGAGGAGTTTCTGATTTACAAAGGTATGAGCAATTTATATAGATAAATACCTCCTAGACGAGTAAAAGTATGCAGAGTCTCCTTTTTCAACATCAATAGTTAAATTATTTTCTTGTAAACACTTAAGTAAATCTGTAAACCATCTAATGTGACTCTTACTTCAGCACCAGGAGCTCCATTCAGGCCCCTCGCTCCTTTCCTTCCAGCTGAGCCCTACAACACAAATAAAAGGAAAAGTAAGGCACAAAGGACATTTCAGAAAATATTTGTGAATCTCCACAAAGTTATTGTTGATTACAAGTCTGTCAACCAACTCATTTTATTCAAAGATGGAATAAACATCTGTAAAGGATTCCTTCTCTCAGATTGCCCATCCATCCATCCATCCATCCATCCATCCATCCATCCATCCATCCATCCATCCATCCATCCATCCATCCATCCATCCAACCAACCAACCAACCAACCAACCAACCAACCAACCAACCAACCAACCAACCAACCAACCAACCAACCAACCAACCAACCAACCAACCAACCAACCCTTTGTCAGGGTTGCGATGGGGGCCAGTCCTCTCAGATTGCATTTGGTTAAATGAAACAAACGCATATGAGGTTTGAGTACCAACACATGCCACAGAAATATCCCACTATTACAAGACATGATTATGAGTACGTCTAATCTTGCTGTTTATAGCTTAAGAGGTTTCTAACATATGTAGTCAACCAAAGCCGTTAATTTGAAACAGTATAAACACCAGAAAAAGTCTCAAGCATTTTATGTTAGACTAAACTATGAGGAGTACTAACAGATGGCTGCAGATGTTGTCTCTAAAAACATGGAGCAAAACCTCAGACTGCCCCAAAGCCAAAAGGAAAATGTAACAAGTAAACTGGTATAATTCGTTACGCAATCTAGATTCTTATTGACGCCAACTATGTTACATGTGGAGTAGTAAACATCCAAAGCCAACGTTTATAGAAAGTGTCTATGCAACATGATGGAAAAATAATAACAGTTTTAACTGTTTTGTTTTTTTTAACCCAAGAAAAATATTTTGCAATTAGAGAACAAGGAAGTTGTGAAGCGCTGAGGAAAAGGTTGGTGATTAGACTCAAGTAACCCTTTGGGCATCAAACGAAAAAATCATAACTAGTTTCAGGGGAAGTTTAAACATTAAAGCAGAGCAAGAATAAGCATACTATGCTCCAGATCATAAATGCTTTATGATGGAAAATCTATTTGATTTTCCTTTGTTTGAGATGAGTGAATGGATGATCCAACATGTAGTCCCATACTATTGCCTATCATTTACATTTTTGTTTTTACACATTGACTTTTTTTGTTTTTGTTTGGAAGAGTATTCTTTCTTGTTCATCAAATTTGGATAATGAAGTTTAATCTGATCCTATGCCAGCAAATTGGATGCTGTTAAATGCAGATCTTAACCATAACCACTTTATAAAAAATTATTGACATCCTCGGAATATGGTAAAATGTTAATGAGCCACAATCAGTCTAATATCTATTTAAGCTGGTAAGACCTTTAGAAAAAACTGATGAACGCAACCTAAAAACTAAAAAAAAAAAAAAAAAAAAAAAATCAAACTGTACTTTTTTTGTGGCAAGCAACAGTCACCTACTATAACTGCTTATTCAATACTATTGTGTGACTTGGAAAACAGTTTTTCATTTCATATTCATGTTGTTTATTTTCGTGTTAGAAATGTTACGCTTTTAATTTGTAGCTAAGAGGCGTTTGTGTAATGACTCACTGGAGGTCCTTTTTCTCCTTTAACACCAGCTTCTCCAGGCTGACCAGGTTGTCCCTTCACCGTGCAAGAACAAAAACACATACAAGAAAGCAAAAATGTTATCTTCATGTGATAATATAAAGAGGGAATTTAAAACGGAGGAGTTTGTTGACTCACCGGCGGACCTGGTGGTCCTACTCTTCCTCGAGCTCCAGAAATACCAATGTGACCCTGAAAAACAGAAGTTAAACAACTATAAGCTTTTTTAACTTTTTTAACTACTTTCTAGTAGTACAGTAAGACAACTGTGGTAACTGCAGAAGTAATTCTAATAAATCTTAGGAAAATGTTTGAAAAACTAAAAAAAAAAACATCTGTAATAACATGTTAAATATTACTCAGAAAATATTATTCCAAACTCTAAACTTTGTTAAACTTAGGTTTCCGCTATTACCTTGCAGCATAAAGAACCAGTGGTAACATGTTCAAAATCTATTCAAATTCAATAATTCATGAAACAAAGTTTCTCAATGGACTTTCATGCTTGAATTTAATGTGCAAACCTTCCAATGGAAATAAAAGGCAAAAAAATGTTTTACTGTTTGCGTTAGCCCTGCCATATACTCTGAATCACAGCATGAAATACATTGTTTTCATGGTTTTACCTACCATGTATCCTTCGTCTCCTGGCTCTCCGCGTTCTCCACGCTCTCCTGGAGGCCCCTGAGTAAACATTAATGCAAGCATATAAAAGTCTGTGAAAGATAAAGGCTTGCTTTTCCTGTGTTGTATCGCTACTTAAAATTAAAACGTATTTCTTATATATGCATTTTTTCTAGCTTTAATAAAAAAGGGATTCCAACTTTAATACTAACAGTCCAAACTTTAAATCCTAGAAAATAAGGCCACTGTTTATCAATCGCATAGTAAGGCTCTTATAGTTTGGGGAGTGTTGGTCTAGTGGGTTAGAGCAGTGTGCTTATGCTCTGAGAAGGTTGCAAGTACTCGGTTCGAATCCCACTACCTCCAATGTGCTCCCCCAGGGGCTGCACAATGGCAGCCCACTGCTCCCCAAGGGGATGGTTTAAATGCAGAAATAAATTTCTCCATTGTGAGATCACTTATGTTCAATCTTAGAAATATATTATAATCGTAATTCCAGTGATATAAAACATGTTTACGCTCAAGTCCCTCTAATGTGTAATATAGTACCCTTTCAATGCTAGTCTAAGAATTGTGGTGAGAGGCCTTGTATTGACAATTTGCTGTTGTCAAATGAAGATGGATTTTCTAAAAGATTGTAGCAGTCAATGCCAGGAACAATGAATGCAATGCAACGCAAAAATAAACAAAAAAACATTCTCTTCTCAAGCAAAAAAAAAAAAAAAACTTTATTGCGTAAAACCTTTTTTTTATATGGCATTAAAAAAAGAATTGCAGAGTTTGAAGGAAAGCAAGACCTACTGGTTCACCTAAGGGCCCTGGTGGTCCTGGAGTCGTATTGTCCTCGCCAGGATAGCCCTGGGATGCATCCAAAGAACACAATATGAAATATGCATTGATCTAGTTCAGCCAAGCAATCAATACAACAATTTAAAGCAACATTTATAGAAAGCACTTTTAATATAAAAAAAAAGCTTAAATAGTCAAAAGTTTGGACACACTTTTGTCGTTCAGGTGCTTTTCCTTTTATATTTTAAAACTACACAGTGCAAATTTATAAAGGATTATCGAGCAAATAATAAAAATATGTTTAATAATTTCAAAGATCTTTTCTATTTTAAATTCGTTAAAATAGAACCCCTTTGATTTGGTAACGGCCTAGTAGACTCAAGGTGTTCTCTTGTAAAAAAAGGTCGTCACCTGCAGTCTCAAAGAATTTTCCGGCAGTGGTAATAAAGAGAAACTGTTTGAATAAAAAACTCCAAATTTTTGACTCATGCATTTTCATTAAGAAGGCTTATTTAAATCATATTACCTTTTCACCTTTGGGTCCTGGTGGTCCAATCGGACCAGGTTTGCCAGGGTGCCCCTAAAGAGGCAAAAGTTATTTTTATACATAATCTGAAGATCATTCAAAACTAAAATTGTAAAAAGCTGACAAAATATTAACACTAGCTGTTCCATATAAAAAAAATACTCTATCTAATAAAAAAAAACATAAATGTTATCATTTCAGGACTTGTATTCTCAGCTAAAAATAATGCAATGGCTGAATAGTGTTTTTATTATTACAGCATGTTATCTGTAAAAATAATGAATTTGAAAACAAGTTCTCTTATATAACAAACGTGGAAAAATGTACTGGATATCCTGGCAGTCCAGGCTGTCCTTCAACCCCCATGGCTCCTGGTCGACCCTGCAAAAAATGATTGACATGATTGAAACTTCTCTTTTATTTCATTTAACTATAATGACAATCCAATTAATCAATTAATTTTTTTCTACTTTTCACACAGATCCTGGGATATTGTTTCCCTTATTAATGAATTCTCTTAATAATTCAATTTGACATTAAGGCAATCCAAAGTAAGAAGTAAAACAGAAGAAAATAGGAACTAACGGGTGGCCCTCGAGTTCCCCGGGCACCTTTCAGCCCTGGCTCGCCTGGTTGGCCGATGTCCCCACGAGAACCGATCTCACCAACAAGACCAGGAGGACCCATCTCCCCCTGCAAAGATCCAAAGACTCAGTTCATGGTAGGAACAAAAATGAAACAGGATGGAATAAAAAAGAAGCTCTTCCTCTGAACACAGACACCTTTTTTTCATACAGCAGTAAAGTGATTCATACCCCTTGAGCTTTTTCTCATTTTATTGAGGATAAAATAAATTGATGCAGGGTTAGATTCTAAAAAAAGGACATCACAATTATATTGAAGATGATGCTCTACTCAGATAAGACTGATTAGAGCCTCTTGTCAATACCCTTTATATTACAAAAACTAATGCTGGTGAAGATTCTCAGTCATCCAGGTCATAGTCATTCCAAAAAAGTTCAGTGAAACGTGAAAAGTGAACTGAAGAGCATGTCCGTTTCAATTTGCATGTTGTCTAAGAAAAAACAAGGCTTTGTTGGGGTACTGTATAAAGCAAATCAATGCTATCTCTTGCATATTAATTGAAAAGGCTTCTTGGATGGGAAGCCAAACATCTTCAAACTTGGAAACAAAGTCCAGTGGTTTGTTTTTTAACTTTTTTTGGAATACAAACACTATTGCACATAACTCTGAGTGTACTCTCTAAAGAATGAAACACTGTGATGGCATTAGTATGGTATGCAGAGGGTATGGTCTTCATTTGCAAGGACAGAAAAAATGGGTTTCTGCATTTATAAGATGGTGGATGAAGCAAAAAACATGTCTCTTCTGGTAGAAAACTGGAGGCTGCAAGGTACCAATTTGAACCAATAGGAAAATTCAACTGCAATAGCAGGTATTGCACCTTACCAGTGCAGCACTGAGACAGTTTTCAGACAAATATTGCAGAACTAAACAGGTTCATATGAAAATTTTAAATAAAAACAGCAGTAAGGTTAATATAACCCAGTTTATGCAGTTAATCTGCAAAAATAGTTTGATTTTACAGTAAGTTATACTTTAAATAAAGTTACATATGGCCCTAACCTTCTTTCCATGGCGTCCCCTGTTCCCTGGAGGACCGAGTTTTCCTTCTGGTCCCTATAAAGTAAAATTAATAAAATAAAACATTTGAACATTCTTTTATATTTATTTGATCGCAAACCTTGGTAGACCATTAAAAACCCAAAACAAAACATTAAAATAAAACTTACCCGAAAGCCCTGCTTTCCAGGTATTCCTGCTGCTCCTTGAGGACCAGAATCTCCTTCTTGTCCTTTTTCCCCCGGCTCCCCAAAGGGCCCACGCTCACCGGGTTCACCCTAAAATAAAAAAACATAAAAAATATGAGTAAACCAAATACTCGGTGAAAAAACAAAGATTCCTAATTTCTAGATTTTTTTTTGTTCTATTTTGGATGGATGGATGGATGGATGGATGGATGGATGGATGGATGGATGGATGGATGGATGGATGGATGGATGGATGGATGGATGGATGGATGGATGGATGGAGAAACTTACTTTCATATAGCTTTTGGTCTTGGAATATGCTTAAATAAAATCTCAAACAATCTTAAAAATCTAAAACAATAATTTTAGTATTAATACTGTTTCTACTCATAGTAGCATAAAAAAACTTCAAAACAACTTTTTTTTAATTACCTTTATTCCACCTTTCCCCTGAGGGCCATCTTCTCCTGGGCGACCGGGTGGACCCTGTAAACAAAGCACAGTAAATCAAAATGTGCTTCACCGATCTAAATCAAGAACCCTTTTTTAAAAGAAATGTTTTCCCTTAATCAGCTACAATGCAAAAATCTAATTCTGATATTCTACAAGCATGCTTGGTGTGAGGATTTGCTATTAAGTCAATGAGTCGATGCAGATGGTTTTCCTTGAATAGAAAACTTTGAATAAATTTGACTATGATCTGGATTAATTGTCTCTGTAAAGTGCCTTATGTATACATGTGTTGTGAATTCCCCCTATATAAATAAACTGAATTGAATTGATATTTTTTTACATGTTGAGCAGTAGAGACAGTAGGTGCCATTCCATACAAATGACAGGGAGAGAGCCAAACGAGAAGAAGTACAAAATAATTAATTATAATGCCACAATAACAATAAAGGGTGAACATGAACAGAATCAACATTGATTTTAAAGGAACTAGTCAGGGCAGATATATGTACTATCTTACACCAGGTAATACTGTCAATAGCTTTAAGTGCTCCTTCATTTTTGACTCTACTTCCAGTTACTGTAAATAAATTCTGCAATAATTTCCTGTTAGGGTTGTGAGCATCATGGCACATAAACTGAAACGTTTTTTTTTTTTTTTATGTGGACTTCCCTTCAGGATCTTTAGTCTGTAATTAGTCAACAACTAGACCTTTACAGCCCAATGCAGATCTCATCACATCTCTAACATGGAGAGAATTTAGTTTTAAAATAGATTTGTCTCTGTAAACCTGGATTTGCAATTTTTTTGTATTGTGTTAATGACATTTCATGTATAACCTGATAAACTTGTAAATGTATGTTCAAAAACATAAACATGATGAATTTATAAATACAAAATAAAAATACACACACAAATCTGATATTTCCGAATTCAAAACGTTCCTACATATATAAACCGTTAAATTCATGTACACAAATCACATAACACACTCACATCCGGTTGCGAGTGCAAAAATGTTTTTAAAACACATTTCATCCTTTTCGAGAGCTCCCAGATTTGTGTGTACATGGTGCGTTTAAATGTTGGTGGAAAGCTCGGCCATTTGAGTTTTATTTGGATTCTAGCATTTTCTTTCCACTGGATTTTGTTCTATACATCTGCCGAACTGACAAAGATGATTTTCTGTGGAAAAGGGGATACATCAGCAACCCTTAGTTAAAAGAAATATATGTACTCTCTATTATTCTTGAAGTTACGGGGCCGATAGTGGAGTAGGAAGAAGGAGTTTGCCCAGCAGGGTTCAAGCCCCAGCTCTGGGTTTCAGTGCCATTGTGTCCTTGGGCAAGACACTTCTCTGGCACTGAGTAATGATGGTGGTTGGAGGGACTGGTGGCCCCAATGTACGGCTGCCTCCCTTCTGTCAGTGAAACCCAGGGAAGCTGAGGCTACAATGTAGTTTGCCACCATCAGAAAAAGCGCTATATAAGTACAGGCCATTTACCATTTATGAACAAAAGTTTTTTTTACCATTTCCAAAAAAGACTAGTCTCACATTACAAATGCAAATCTATTTTGAAACAAAATTCTCTCCATAAACATCCACCGGCTTTGAAACCAGAATACGTATTTATTTATTGACATTATGCATACATAGGAGCATTTACAAGATGACATTAAGTTCCAGGCATGAAAGTTTTTCCACTATAAAGAAGACTTTTTTTCAAGAATCCATGTCATCAGTTGATTATGTACAGATAATTCCAGCGGCGAACTGTGAAGCTCTAGTGAACTTGATGCTCAGGAGAGTAAAGACTGCAGCACAAAATTGTGACACAAAGGGCACAATGTGGACATTTCAACAAAAAGGTTGACTTACTTTCACAACCACATGTGCAAACATTAATAACCGTGCTGTTTTTGAGGGAACATATGACCTACATGTACATAAAATACTTTACAATGTATTAAAATGGCATTTTTTCAGTGTTGTGATATAAAATTAAATAGCTAAAAAATTATCAAGGATGTGCTCACTTTTGTGAAGTCCTGTATAAGGTGCACTCCGACACAGGAGGGGGAAATATAAAAAACAGACATAAAAAAGAAAAAAAGCATATTATTTCAATCACTCACTCGGATTCCCTCCTGTCCCTGTTCCCCTTCAGCCCCTGGAAGCCCAATGTCACCCTACAGTAAAGACAAGACACAAAAAATATATATTTTTTTAGTTAGACTCAATGTTTTCTTAAGAGCGAACAAAATTTGCTCTTCAAATGGGAATGTTTTGCATTTATCAGTTTTAGCTGTAAATATGATGCAAGATTCTCCTGACCTTTAAACCTGGCTCTCCAATGGCACCTGGTCCTCCCTCTTTGCCTGGAATACCCTTAAAGAATTGAAAAAAGAAAGGAAATACCCCATAATATTAATGTGTCTACTTGAGCCAATATCATTTGATAATAGGCTGATGATTAATAATAAAAAATCCAATTAAAATACTTCAAGTCCCTGCTCTCCACTAGGTCCTGGCTCCCCAGTGGGCCCTTTAGGTCCCTAAGAAACAGAAAAACCAGTAAAAAAATATAATTTAATATCTTTAAAATATTTTGATTAATAATACATTTTTAACTTATAGATCATACAGACACACATAACGTAAATAAAATAAATAAAAAAAGGAACTTAAAAACTGAGAACTTCTATGAAAAGATGCTGAACAGTTTCCCAAAAATGAGATAAGACTCATAAAATTAACAGAGCCTCTAGGCTTTCAGGATGTTTCCACCCTAAAACATACCAGTGACTGTGTAAGACACGCTTTATACCCCTGAGCAGTTGGTATATTTCCAGGAATATCAAACATTTAGAGACTAATCCAATAATGTTTGGCAGCATTCAGGTATAAAAAGGAAAGTAAGTAGCACACAATGAAACAATTATTGGACCCTTTATCTTTTATAAAAACATTTCAGATTATCATTTGTGCTTATTGGTGATTCTAGAATATGAATAAGGTTTTTCCTATGCTCCAGGCCTTATGACTTATAGAAGTTTGCGTTTTATTTTTCAGATTTTATCTGCAGTCATTAGAGATAGAGACAAGCTGGTTGACTGGTGTGTAGTGAGCAGATATATCCTGGGATGCATTGTGAAATCTCTCCTCATGAAACATTAATTTTTTTGGAGGCGATAAAGAACAAAAAAATGGCCCAAGCAACGTGCAGGGAGACGGAGTTACGTGACCAACAGGGAGCAAAAAATAGTTATCATTTGTCCGACAGTCAGTTAACTGAGTTCACTATAAAGTCCACTATATAGTCCCCCCTCTTTATAGTGATTGAGGGATTTAGGGGTATGGGCGAATTTTTGGACACTAACATTCACAGTACAAATAATATATTGTAATTTTGTTAGCTTTTATCAAGACAGATCCCTCTTGTAAATGAGATCTTGGATCTCAATAAGTTAACCTATATAATATGGAAGGTTTATTTTTTTATTTTTTAGGTTAGCTTTAAAATGTATCAAAAAACAATCTTTGCTTTATTTTTCCCAAAGGAACCAACTTTAAATCATAGAAAACTTGTTGCGTTTCTTTTCTTGAAAAAGATCATGTTAAGAGAATTGAACTGATAAGTCACAATAAACATTCCATTTCAGAAAGAATGAATGGATAAACCAGCTCATTTAAAAGAGCCGTGTAAAATTCAATACGGCATTTTTTGTTAAGTTTGGTACATTCATCTTTCATTTTCATTTTTCCACACAGCTACTTTCCTCCTGTCATCTTGCACTTTCCTACAGTCAGGAAGATTTTGCACAGGTTGTGTCAGTGTCACACTGGCAGTGAGCAGGTGGCAGCTACTGCCGGGGGAATCATTACACTACCAATAACCTTAACCTTCTCGCTTCTTTTCCTTCTTTCTTTTTCTTTACTCTTTTTTGGTGCGGGCACTAAACAGCAGCTAGGTTAATACCGCGATCAAAGGCATCTTTTTATGCAGACCGGGCGCCTCTGAGTGCATTGCAGCTTTAACTGATGCTTCGTAATGCCCACTGCCATGCATTATGTATAAGTTAGGCTGTCGTTGGACATAAGTTCTGGACTCATTATAAATATATGCTATGTATACGCCCGAAATTTTAAAAATTCATAGAAGGTTTTGACAAGGTTTGACAGGGCCCCTAAAGAAAGGCATCCTTGCCAAAGATTTGTGTACTTACTGGTTCCCCTTGAGGTCCCCTCTCACCAGTGCCCCCTGGAATACCTGGCTTACCCTGAAAAAACAAAAAACAAAACATATACTAATGTGGTCACACTTTTAAGAATTTAGAAAACAAAACAAAACAAAAAAACTGGCTTTCATCAGTGGTGGTTGAGGGCTATTACTGTGTCCAGTAATATTTTCACGGTAACACATATGTAATGTAAAACCTGTGATAACCCACACTATATGTTTGTTGAACCCAAACATCTTACTGTCAACATAAAGACATCTAATTTAAAACAACAGTACATTAATTCTGGATTAAATCTTTTTATACATGCAGTATTTCCTTTTTGTCCACTGAAACTGTTGCTGGGACCTTAAGATGTCTAGGGCTCTGATCTCCTGTGCCTGCTTTAGGTCTTGGCGGGTGGGATGGTGGTCACTCACACCTGCCGTTAAACATCATTGTGTAGAAAATTATTTACACAAGCGCACTTTAAAATAGACGAACAGGTTTGGATATAGGTGCTTACAGATGCTCAATATATACAGAAATGCTGCATTTTGAGCTGTGGTTGCCGCTAAATACATCTTGCATTACTCAGTTCTGTTATATTGCATCAAATTTAGAACATACCATCCCCAGAGACAATTTCATCAGATCATAAAATAAGATTGGTTTCCTTTCTCAGATAAGCAGATGACTTCATCGAGTCATTAAATTAGTACAGTTTACTTTTGCATTGATGTTGTTTTATATGCAATTGTTTGTCAAGGTTTTCTTTTTCTCTTTATATTTCTCTTTCTCCAGTTGTAGAACCAAACACAAAGTGTGTCAAAATTAGTTTTTTAGCCTATAAAGACATCAACAAAGATTAGGAGGGAAAAACCATTACCTCATATGGTGGTGCTGCTCATATTGCAATATCATGAAAAAGCTTTTTTTTTTTTAAGTAATTCCATTAGAAAAGTGAAACCTGACTAATAGAGCTCACTGAATAGCCAGCCTCTTTAGAAATGAGAATTTGCATCGTGTCCTCCTTGTGAAAAATGTCTTTTGGACATTTGTCAAGTCAGCAGTCTTCCTCATGATTGTTCAGCCAACAGAACTAAATTGAATGACAGTTTAAAGTCCTTTGCAGGTGTTTTTGTCATGATCTGGCATGTTTGCTCTTCCTTAATTTCTGTCATGATCTGGCCTGTTTGCTCTTCCTTAATTAGTTATTTCTTTCACCTGTCATTTCCCTCCCTGCCTCAATTAACATTTATTTCTCTCACCTGTTTCCTTTGGTTTACATTCTGTTCAGCCTGAGCATTCGGGGCCAGATCATTATTTGTTTTCTGTTAGACTGTCTGTTAAGTTTAAACCAGGTTCTTGTCCTGTATCCTGGCGGCCAGTGGAAAGAGGGTTTTGTGCCTGTCTCGCCTTGAATTCTGGGTCCAACTTCCTGAGATCATTACAGTTTTGACTTAATCAGCTAATTTGTGTGACACTGGGTCTCTTCAATATTGGACTTTTTCACAATATTAAAATTTTCTGAGATACTTAATTTGGGATATCCATTAGTCAGTTATCCACATGAAAAAAAAATTGAACATAAAAGACAAAAATAAATATTAATAAAATATACAAGTCTAACTTTTTATAATGATAATAATAATAATAAAATTTGTCATTATATTCCAATTTTATGAGTAGCACCTGTATATGGTTTCTATTTTAGGTTTGCTTTTTTGTGTTGTATTCAGTAATGGTGCCAAAATATAGAATACTAGGAGGAATTTTCCATGTACTTGGTCATTCTGGTTGACTGCCAGTCAAAATGCTTTAAAACAGCTGTCCACTTATATAGGTGCTATGCATGAAAGGGTTATATATCTTGATACCTGAATGATACTAGACATGAGCTTTGTGGAATTAAAGGACTGAACCTGCTCCCTTTTGCTTTAAATCATTCTTGAACATAATTAAGATATTTTTTTGGTGAAACTTAACAGTTACATTAGTGTGCACTGGTAGTGTTTTATTCCTTTAGGCAAACCCTTTAAATTCTAACCCTTTTATTTCAAGAGATAGTTTTGAACCTGACATTACAATTTAAGGGAAATTTTCTGTAGTAACATTTTTATGCATCTTTGCTTATCAGCACCTTCCTCTTTTAAAGTCGTAGTAAGGTGTTAATTGGGATGCAAATCCGGTTCTGTCACAATTTAGTAATGATGGCTTTTTTCTCTTTTTTTTTATCCTCTCCTCAGGCGGCTTATAAAGGACTTACACTAATCAAAGAAAATCCCACTTGGGCAAAAAATAAAAATAAAAAAAATGACTAGATTAGATTTCTTTATAACTTTTAGCTTAAGAAAAACTCTATTTTTTTTTTTATAATTTCCTCGAGAAACTATGGCAAAAGTCTAAAATGTCATTTTTTTTTCTTTTTTTTTTTTTTTCTTGCAAATAACACAAATGTCCAATTTCAAAGTACTCATTTTGATTGCTGGAAAAAGCTCCAATAAACTGTTAACTGTCTATATTTCCCCAAGATCCTAAGGGAATTTAGGATGTCCCATTCACTAGAAAGGGGTAAAGGAGGGGTTAAATAACATACAGAAAACAGAAAATAGTTAGTGTTGCAAATAAAGTTTTAGATAAACAAGAGCCAGTGTGGAAATTTATAACTCTGTGTAATACAATCCGAAAATACAATGTTCCAACTTTACAGTCGAAATTACCATGAACATTTCAAAATGCCAGAGATAATCAAAATTTCTTGTTATGTTTTACAGAAGCTATTATCCAACACATGATGGCGCCATAACTCCACAATAAGACACGCACATCATACCAGAGTCTCAGAGCGGGGTAGTTTATGGTTTTCTATAAGATGTAAATGTTTCTTGTTTAAAGCTTGGCCACCAAAGCTACTCTGCTTTAACTACTTTAAAATAATATTTTTGAATAATATTTTTGCAAGATATTCTAAAGGCTGAGGAAGGAGTTAACATTTTTAAAAGCAAGGAAAGCAAGATTTATGTATTAATGGTAAAAAAAAAACAAAACAAAAAAAACAGCAGAAGCTGCAAATCCAGCCAATAAATGAAAATCTATAAACTGTACAGCTGACTTACTATAGTTTTAAGCACTGCATATGGTTCTGCTTCTGGTTTACTGTTTCAAATATCACTATTAAATCAGTTTTATATTAAAAGTAAATACATTTAAGAGTTGAATTTGGATGCATATGTTTAATTAAATGAAGTGTCCCTTTAAAAAAGTTCAGCAAATGTCCTTAATCAGTGCATCACTGAACTACTTGCGCATAAATAAACAACCTAACAGGAAGAAGAATGTTTATATTTATTTATGGATTCCAGAACAATGACACTCACTGGTTTGTAACAGCCCTTCTATCAAACATGCACACAGTTAAAGACACACCTGTTCCCCACATAGCGCAATGCTCTGTTTGACTTTATTTTCTGGTAACTGAAGTTTATAATGAAGCAACAATGTAAACAGGGGTCATTCAGCACATTCTCAGATAGGGTGGCTGCTCCCCTCAGATGTGAGGAGGTAAAGGAAATCTTTGCGGTACATTTCAAGCATCCAGTGCTTATTGTGAAAAAAAAAATTTAGTTTAATGACTCCTATCAAACCAGCATTCAGAAAGCATCTTAAAGTGGCATATTTGGACACCATTGGAAAAATGAGAAGGATGTCAAAAATAGATACAACTTACATCATTTGTTTATGTTCTACTGAGATTTATTTATATTTTGTTCATGGATATTAATCATGTTTTAACTATTATATAATTTATATCGGTAGAAACGCAAAAAACAAAATTGTGTGATTAGAGAGTTATATGAATTTATACTTTAGCACAGGCTTCAGCACACATTTCATTGTGCAAAATGGGAATGTTTTAATGTGAACAAAGAGTTATATCTGAAAGGTTAAATGTCTAATTTATGTCCAGAGCACAACACTCGCCATAGCTGAAACAGGACTCCTACATATAGCATACTACATACATAATGAAACTGTTTTCTTTTGTTTAATTATAGTGTGTGGCCACAGCGTGCATATCAGATGTTCCTCACAGAGATCCTCAGTGTACTCAGGGGGTTTGTGTGAATGCCCAGACAAATGAAAAATTAGAGGGAAAATTGCTTATGTCATTCTTGGATTGGGGCAGTGTTCTATGGTTGTACAAAATAAGTAAGGGTATGTCAGTGACTTTAGAGAAGTTTATGAGTAACATTTGTCTTTAACAATTAACAATCTTTTCTGGCATGTAGAGACACTTTTATTACACTAGCATGGTGTGCTAACAACAAAAAACAACAACAACAAAAAAAGCATGGAAAAGCCCACGGCTAAGGGACAGAGAACAGAGAGAATATGTGAACTTTTGTCGACATGCTCAGAGGCACCAGCAGGTTCTCTTTTATTAGAACCTCCAACCTGGAGGAGAAGATTGAAGCAACTCTTAAATCATGATAAACTGGGATTTTACAGCAAGGGAAAAAAGGACAGGGATGAGCTTTATGAGTGTTTTTTCCCCCGCTGTAGCTATAGTGACAGTGTGGGTGGTGATTAAAGCCTCAGAGTGAATAATTTTTGCTAAAAAATAGAAAGGTTGAACATTACTTACGGGCTTTCCAGGAAGCCCTCTTTCTCCGGGAACGCCAGCTTTGCCCTTTGAAGGTAAAAAACCAAAATGGAAACAGATTAAAACACGGTTTAAATCAGGTCAAGTTGGTTCGCTGTGATAAAACAGAAAGATTGCAGAGAGATCCTAAATTTGGGATGTTAAAACATTTACCCACGTTCAGAAGATGATGAAAATCATATACACAAATAACTGTACTTTTAGATACAATGTAAAATGATAAAGCTAATGCTTCCCTAGACATGCAAAATAAGAAGAGAAATAAAATCTATTCCTGTAACTCTTTGGTATATTTATTTGAAAGCAGATAATTTTTCCCTGTCTTAAGTACATACCAATAAGGTAATACAGAGTAAAGTGGTTTAGATTTATTCTCTGAGAAGTATTTTAAAAGATCACTTCAGTTTAGAGCTACCCTGGTCTGCCCATGTTAGGTGAGTCTAACTTGGGGTGCAATAAAGAGCCTGTCTGGTAAGGCTTAGGCTCCCCAGTCTTCAACAGGCCAGACCAATCACAGGGCAGCAGGAAGCCCCATAATACACAGCTTTTCTGCACCCAAAACAGTTACAACTGCAGCTGCATCAGAGTAATGTTTTAATGATGCCCTTAACCATTTCTCAAATGGGGTAAGAGCTTTTATTTTAGAAAAAGATGTCTTATGCGTCATATCTGCTGTTATCTGATTGGTTCTAACCTCCTACTGCCGACTGCTTTAGTCCCACCTTTAAATCAGACTCTATTTGCTCCTTTCCAGACTGATATGCTGTGGGAAGCATTATGTCAGTCAGGCTGGCCAGACTAGTCTACAGCAGTGGATCCCAAAGTGGGGAGTTATTACAATCATTGTGATGTGATCACTGAGGTATCACATAAATACCAAAACATATTTAATCAAATACTTTCAGTAAATGTACATTTGGCATGAAAGAAAATAAAAGTACCATGAAATTAGTAAATACATTTTGTCATTTATGTTACCAATACACAATTCAAATATTCAATTTACCAGTAAACTGTAGCATTAAATAATACATTTTTCAGTTTAATAAAACAAAATGATCAAATGTGAGATTTACAAAAACTATACAAATAATAAAAATATTTCCTGTTACGTTTTTTACATGAATATAGAGTAAGGTATGATAATGTCCTCAGCTTAATATTACTGAAGTCTAACTTTAAGGGCCTAATCTTTGAAGGGGTTGTTTGTATAAAAACCCTGGATAGCATGTGCAAAACTGGCAATTAAACAAGGTGTAAAATGATTAGGGTAAAATGATTGGAACTGTGGGCACAAACTTTTTTTGCGTGTGGGCCTTTGTGATTTTGCATATCATATTCTAATAACCAAACACAAGGATTAGAATATGCAGAGTTAAATACCTACCATTTGTAAAGTGGTTTATTCAAAACAAATTGCTGGTACATTTTTTCCATCAGGTGCACAACCCATGATTTAATAGCTTGTAGAATCTCCTTTAGTTATAACAGCTTTTATATTTGAATAAATGACGATGTAAAAATGGAAGCCTCTTTCCCTTATGTAACATAGCTACTTGAATGTACTGCTTTAGCCAGCCTTAAGCTATTTGATTCAAGAATGCTTTCATATAAAAATTACTTTAGGTCCGAACAAACCATCACCCTTTAACTCCTAATATAAATGATCAATACAATGTTTTTATGATTACATGTTCAACTTTTTTTCCCTAAACTTGTTTGTGTGAATTAAAGCCAAATAACTCCAAGATTACTAAGATGGTTTGAAAATGGCAGGAATAGACCTCACAGATTGATTACTAATAATTGCTTCTCTGTCTCTCCTTCTTGGCACTATTACATCATCCGCTGTTACATTTCAAACTCACAAACTGCCAACACTCCTGCCTTTATCAGGACCTCAGTATCATACGTTCTAAAAACTTGAGCAGCACCTGGATGCTACTAGTCCTTACTGGAATGGAAATGTTTTTCAAATGTTTTTTTTTTCTAATTTTTACCTTAGTTTATACCAAAATATAAGGTGCAGTCTCCTTGTTTTTTGTTTTCGTTATTTACTTTTCATTTTATCTGATCTTAGATTCAAATCAATTTAGATCCTTGTAAAACCTGATGCAGCATATATACCATAGGAGTATAAGGTTTTTTTGGGGGGACAATGTGCTATAGCTATAATATTAGTTCCATCAAAATTGTCATATTTGTTTTCCTTTTTTTCAATATGCAGCCAAAATATGTAAAATATTCTGTTATCTAAGCAAAGTATTTTACCTCTTTAAATATGGAAGAAAAAAATGTTTATTTAATAAATACTTACTATGAATCCTGGTTCTCCTTTTGTTCCAGAATCACCCTTTTCACCCTAGAAAAGAATATATATAGCTCAGTATTTATAGCTTAAAAACATTTTTTTCAATAATAATAATAATAATACTTTGGACTTGTAATGCACATTATATTTAAACAAATCCCAAAGTGCTACATAGTAAAACAGGTAAGTGTCAGGACTCCTGTCTGTGTGTTTGTGTTCTGTGTTTGTCTCCCTTCCTCCACCAGGAGGCGCCTGGTTCTGGTCCGCCTCCTCACACACCTGCTGATGGTTTCCTTCCTGCTGACTGCCACTACCTCGACGCCAGAGTGTTTGCCAGTTTTGGGTACTCTAGCCAAGCTGAGTTTTGCTGAGTCAAACTCAGTTCTTTTTAACCTGAGTTTTAACATTGTTTATCTTTTGCCTCTCGGCAGGAAGTCATCCTGCAAACTTGATTTTTCCGACCTTCTCTCCCTGGAAGGATCAAATGAGCTTCAAACTGAGCTGGGGTTCAAACAGGAGGTTTGGATCCACTTTCCCCAAGAGATCGGCTCTGTTCGAAAACCTAGGACGTGTCCTCCAAGGACGCGGTCTACCTAGACTGGATCCTTCGAAGTCCTTGAAAATAAGGAGACCGGAAGAGTTTAGGCTGTGAATTCGACCAGGTCTACCCTTCGACGGGTTTTACCGCCGTATGCTCTGTTGCTTAGCAACCGTAAACGTTGACACACAAAGCAGGAAAAGAATGAATACAGAAGTTTTCAAAACTGTTTATTTATTTCTTTTTTATTGTGAAGTGAACAAAGACTACACTCACAAGAATCCAGAATGGAATAAATGTTCCAACAGCCGGGAGCAGGAACAAATAAAATCAAATGTAATGATAGAAACTTTAGTCAGTTAAATAACATGCTGCTGTCATTCTGCACATCTCTGATGTTGCTGCTATTTTCGAATATCCATTACTGTAAAAATGTCCATAGCTGCATATTGGTTATTAATTCTACAGTTTTATATTGTTAAAACACTTTACTGTATTGTATTGTTTATATTTTAACTCTTTCGTATTATGTTATTCTTATACATTTTTCTAAGGTCCACATTTGTGTGACCATTTTCAATAATCTTTCTGCTGCTGTAACTTTGGGTTTTTGGGACAATAAAGGGATGTTCTATTCTATAAAAGGGGTAGAAATATATAAGTAAATCAAACAATGTATTTATAAAAAATATATCTGCAAAATCTCTAATATTCAACAACAAAAAATATGTAGTTAAGCATATTGTGCAAAACAGCAATAAAAAGATAAAAATCCTATCAGATTTATAGTCCCCACCCTGCAGATCTATTAGAATCTGTCCTTAAATTCCAGCCAAACCCATTTACACAGTAACAGATAAACACCTTTAGAAAAATCAAACATTACCGCCACATATCTGACTCAATAACCATTAAAACAACTATTTTTCATTAATCTCAGACGGAACTATTAAATGACTTGTATTATATTAAACTGAACTTCCAATTTTCACCACTGTTCGGCACCAAGAAACCTTTACTCTGATCACAGCTTGCTTGGTCTCGCAATGAATCCTGGGATATCCAAGAATACCGAGGATACATCAGACCCGTCCTTCAAATCGGGCTAAAGGAAGGACGCATTTTAAGGCCGCATAACGAGGAGTCTTGGAATCCGACCAGACCTCGGCGCCGCGCTATGACGTAATCGGCCTTCGAATCCGGTCTTCTAAGGATGCGTCCTAGGTTTTCGAACAGAGCCATCGTTTGAGCTTTACACTGAGAAAGGGATTCATCTCCATTATGACCCGTTCAAGTACCACAGGAAATCTGAGTGGCAGTCAGTTTCTCCGTTCACCTACAAACAACCGCTTTCTGGGTAAACCCTGTTCCGCCCTCCACTGAATCAGACAAACACTGGAACTACAGCATACTGTACAGACTGGGGTCAAAGATTCAACAACTTCCCTGGAAACGTGAGTCAGCAACCAAATCCTCTTCTCCAAGTTCACGAATCTATTTTCCCACTGAGCCTGAACTAATCGCGGTGCCTTCCCCTCACTTTTAAGTTCCGGTTGAGCAGTCACTTTTGTTAAATCATGTCATTTTTGTAAAATCATGACAGTAAGTGCTAAATAAAAAGCCTTACATGGAGAGCATGAAAAATAAAACGTAAAAGAAAAGAGAAAATAATCAAAGACAATAAAAGATAAAAAAAAGGGAAGAGTTCCATTAAAATCTCTCCTAAAAAGGTGGGTTTCAAGGCCATGTTTAAAAGCATCAGTAAATCATCATTACAAAAGGTATAAAGAGATCTCTCAAATCGGACACATAAAGAAATACAACTGCATCTATGCATCTTATAACTACATAACTTACATAGAACTCCCTGCGTGATAACCAATTTAATAATATATATTTTTTTAATTACATGATTTCTCTCCTTTTCAGAACAGAATCTAGTTATTGTTTACCTTGGAGCCCTCAGGTCCTGGTTCTCCTGTTGCGCCATCTGGACCCCTGGGCCCCTGCAATACATAATTTGTTTTTACTTTAATAATTAGCAACATACTTAAAAATTATACAGAGGTTAATAAAGTGGAGCACTGTGAAGTAAAAAATACACTGAGGTGCCATTAGATGTAATTTTCCCTTCTAAAGTAAAACAATTTACCCAAATCTCAGAACCTATCATCTAAACCGAATCCCACATTCTATTAATCTTTTCTATAAATTTTAGGTTATAAAATTATTGAAAAATTACTGTTATCCCATTCTTAGATATATAACTTGTTCAAAAACAAGTTTTCAACATTACTGAATCTTACCTTTTTTTTTCTTGAAACAAAATTTAAACATTTAGAACATTTGTTACAATTCTTCCCTTTGTTTGTTTCCTTGTGTCTGTGATGGAGCTGGACAATATTAGAAATTCCTGCTATGATGATACAGTGAATTGCAAAGCTCTGATACACAACTGATCTCCTTTTCGTCTAAACGTCCTTTTTTATGTGACCTTAAAATATGCATTTTGATCAATGTAATTTGTGTCCAGTCTGAGAATCTGCTGACCAACTGACTAAATTAGCAATAACATGTTAAATGCAAGTCCTAGAAACTGTTTAAAATGCTAGGATTTTAAATGCAACTGAAGCATATTTGGTATGTTAGTTCCAAAGTATTTCAATTTCTTTATTCATTCTATGCCATATATATAAATAATTGGAAATACTATCCAAGTCTAATAAAATAAAATAATTATATCAAGAATAAGACAATTCTATTTCTCCTTCTGTAGGGGTCATTTTCCTGTCAACCGACACGCACCCCACTCATGTATTTTACATCTGAGTAAAATAAATAAACCCATTTAAAATGGAACTAAAAGACATTAGGTCCAAGAAGAAAAGATAAACCAAACTCCTGTTTTTGTGATTTAGTTTTATTCTAAATATGAAACTGTAACTTAAACTGCGCTGTGTTCCATAATAACTCAAATTTGTTTCTATTTTTTTTTACATCTTTAGATGTAAAGAGGGACATTTCAATAGTAGAGAAAGACATGTTCAGGCGATAGTCCTACCCTTCTCCCTTTAGGCCCAGCGATTCCTGGACTGCCCCTCTGTCCCTGTGGACCCTGTTAAACAAAACAGTTTTCCAACATCACAAAAAATACATACTAAGAGCAATACATAGTAAGATCTAAAAAATGTGGTAGGTTTCAATGTCAGTCTGAATGTTATATGATTAAGCATTTCCAGCTCTAACTTAATATGCTTGAAGACAAATTTGGTGTTTTTGCTGCATCCCAAGGAGGAAAGGAATCTGCTTTGCCCAATGGGCAAACATGAGTATAATTTTAAAATATTCGAATTATTGTTCAAGCCACAGTGGCTGCATAAAACATGCACTGTATATTATTGTTTCTTTAGCAAGACAGACCTGTTTGAAAATCAAGAGCAGTTAAGCTTCCATTTTTAATAGATAACACTTACAGGTAAACCTTGCATGCCAATATCCCCAGGAGTTCCCGGTGATCCTGGGTAACCCTATTACAAAACATACAAAAATACAAAAATAGACAGGCAGATAAGAAACTGTGACTCTGACTAAATACTTCCATTGTGAGATCAATAAAGTCAATCAATCAATCAATTGAACAGGTTCGCTGGTGAAGATTCTCAGTCATCAAGGTCATAGTCATTCCAAAAAAGTAAAAAAAAAAAAATCCACTAGACTTTGTTTTCAAGACATTTCGCTTCCCATTCAGGAAGCTTTTTCAATTAAAAACGTCAGAAATAGCGTTGAGTTCAAGGCTTTATAGAGTGGAATAAAAAGAAAGACTTTTTTTGGCTTAAAAAACATGTAGATTAAACCGAACGAGCGGATCCGCCCCTTAGGAATGGGCAGTTGTCAAGGTTCTTTGTTAGCCTGCAATATCCGATACCTGTCTATGTCTCTGAAAGGTCGTCAGGGGGAATGTTTATTTTTTGGTTCACTCTATAAAGCCTCAAACTCAACAGCATTTTTGACATTTTGAATCGAAAATGCTTCCTGAATGGGAAGCCAAACGTCTTGGAAACAAAATGCAGTGGATTGTTTTGGAACGTTTTTGGAATTAAAGAGGTAGCAAAACCTTTAAGCACGGTGTCTTATATAACAAAGATTTTTATTTATTTCTCTTCCATGGTGCCCTAAAGGCTGAGCAGTGCTTCTCAATATTATACAGTTAATTAACACAGACATCTGTAAAGCAATCATTTCCCAACATTTAAAAGCTCCCAAATTGGCTAAATTCCCTGAAAAATGAAACTGGCAGTTGCACCTTTAATTTTCGTAAACCGAATATATAAATTCTCCAACTGTAGTTACACTAAACCATCAAGTTAATCCCCTTCTCTTTCACCCATTATTTAGTTTGTGAGCCACTTTAACAGCCAGAGAGGTCAGTACTTTAGTCCAGAACCCCAGACATGGCAATAATCCAAAATCCTGAGATAGTGTGGGAAAAAAAAATCAGCCACTCACAAAGACTTGTACAACTCTGCAGCTGACACCATACACTCTGCAGCAATACATATTCTTATCTTTTATGTGTTTATTTGTAGATAAAATGTCTATACCAACAACTTTCTTACTGCCACAAGTCAGGTAATGATTTAAAAATAACTTCTTATCCTGTTTCTACAAATACTTTTGGGTTTATGCAACCAATCTTGAACAGAAAGAAAACTAAAGTATTTTATGATGATAACAAAGGCCTGATCACTTTCACGCAAAAACTGCAAAGTTTGTAAATTTGCAAAAATCCTGGGAAAAAGTTCACCCCCCATTTTCTGGTCATTATTCTTCCTGTTATAGCTTTTTGAATATATGTTTACAGGGACATTTAGACTTTACAAAAAAGAAATAAAAAAGTATTCAGACTTGATGAATAAGGCTTTTCTGTTTCATGAAAAACTTGAACAATAACATTTCTTCTCAGAGCATTTTACTTTTTCTTGTCTTATACTGGAAGTAGAGGATAGTGCTGTCATCTTTCTAAGTTTATACATACAATAAATCCTTTTTTTAGTGAAGAATGCAACCTTACTTAAAGAGTGACACCCTCTACTCTATGGTGATTTCTATTTATTTTCTATTAATGTTGTAAAATAAACAAAATATATTTACTTAAAAAAAAATCTGTCATTGTTAACTGTCTTAGGGCAACTGGAAACATGGATCTTGATGCTTAATGCATGATTTTAAGTATTGAACACATTCTGAAAGCGTTTTTTCCTTAATATAAAATGGCTGGCACTGAAAAAAACCTAGATTATATGTCTGGAAAATCCTTAGTGACTTAACTCACCATGGGCCCCTTTTCTCCAACAGGACCTGTAGGACCTGGTGGCCCCCGGTCACCCTGTCAAAAATAAAAAAAAAGAAATTATGTTTCTGGAGATGGACGTGTTCCAGGACATAGTAAAGGTAACCATACACTAAATAAAAAAAATAAATATTGTTTTTTCATTATTTACTTACCTCCCATTCAAAATACATCATCTCAAATACAAAAACATAGCGATATTATTTAAATTTCTGTTTTATATATTGGTGTTTAAAATTATTTCAGATTGCATGTTTTATTTTTTTAGTTAAGGGTATTTTTTATGCATTGTAAAGCAAAATCTTTAAAGTGGATGAAAGAAGTGTCTTTTCAGATTAATCTTTTGAGGATTTTAGAGTTTCAATGCAAATTTAGAAATATTTGTTATGTTAGGTAAAGACAGAAGCTATTGAAGGCCTTTATAAAGACGTGCTGATAAATAATGAGTCTAAAACAATCCTAAAAAATAACGGTTTTCTGAGCAAAATTAGCTAAAATAATGGAAAATAGAGTGTAAAGCAAATTAATTATTGAAGGACTCCTAAATATCCTGTGACACATTTTCAGAAAAACTGATCGAATGTCCGGTTAACTCTGATTTAAGTCTGTTCTGCTCAATCATCATTACCCAGATCATTGAGAACTTCTTAAGGTTAAACTTTCAGGTTGTTTTAAATACTGAAATCCTCTTCATGAAAGTGTATTAAAACACACAAGACATCAGTCGGCTTATTTAAAAATGAAGCAACTGCCATTTTTAATGAAATGATGCATTTTCATAAACAGGGTAAATGCAATGACGGTACAAGTCCATCTCCTTTTCTTTACGCCCCCCTCATTATTGTAAGCAGAAAATTTTAATTAAACGTTGAATTAGAAATTTTAGTCTCTAAAGTAGAGTGTTGGAGAATAAAAATATGCAGAATGGGAAAAGAATTTGTAGGCTGTCAGGGTATGCCTGGTGCTGACAGAATAAATCGGGTGGGGGGTTGTGGGAGAGTTGGAGAACAAGCAAGAATCTGACAAGCAGACGGCTTCTCATCACAAGAACATGTTCTGACACACGGGCCTTCTGGATAGGAAAGAAAAGGCAAGCAGGTTGGGATAGAGGGAGGTAACAATTGATTTGAAAGCCAAAATGTAAATGTTGCTTGAGAGGACTAAATGATGCACAGCCAAAAATGCTTAGTAAGCTAGGAATGGAGTATTAAGTTATTTCTTTGGAATTTGATGAAACAAAATACACCTTTAAATTGGAGAGCTGCATGTGATATGAATTAAATAAACGACTTATGTTAATTTTCATAGTGAAACATAACATGCTTCTTTAAAAAAACAGGCAGTGGTAAAGAGGCTGTAATGAGGACATGGCTTTGACAATAATGTTATTGATGTGGATGTGAGGGTGCTGAGTGTTTACACAAGTATGTGTTCCTGGGTTTCAAGTCAAGGCTGCTTTAACGTGGGCTTAATTATAGGGGTCTGCTGCTGACAGGCAAGCAGCTGATGCTGCCTGACAGACTAATGACAGAGAAACACACTCCTTACCTTTTCACCAGGAACTCCCATTACCCCAGCTATCCCAATTAGGCCAACTGGACCCTGGAGAGACGGAGGAGAGGAAAAAAGAGAACAAGAAAGAGTGTTAAACACAAACACGTCAGGAGAAAGTACAGAGGGTTACTTCCGAGCCTGTCATGAAGCTGGGATTCCAACACATTGAAATTAAATGTTTGTCAGTCTTGAGTGAATTTGTTTCGTCCAAAATTATAAAATTATTAGATAGAAGATTCTCAGTATTAGAAAAATCCTAATGATAGCCAGAAAAAGGTACATTTTATGTCATGTATTATTATTCTTCTCTTCACTCGACTTTTTAAACCCTTTAAAAATTATAAAATGAATGCTAACAATTTTAAGGAACATCTAATGTAATACCTAGAGTACTATTTACACTTATTTCCACCTTGGATAAAATTATATAAAAAAGAAAAATCATTTATTGGAGAAGAAATATTTTTCTCTCAAAACATAAACATCACATAACTTTTAGCCACTAGGGGCTATAAGTTACTCATGGTAAAATGAGTCTGTGACTGAAGGTGCTTCTGTGGGTGACCAGCACATCATGAAGAGGATGTGCTGAATACTCCAGCATGGATTTCTGGCACTGCTGTCAGAAAGACAAGCTCCTCTCCAACCACGTGATTTAAAGCAACTAGCAACACTGCACTGTCACAACATTAAACAGTCTCCCTCCATGTTTATGGAATCTAATGGCTGATCACTTTGGAAAAGCAGATTGAGGAGTCATGGAGATACTATCTAATGACAAGGCCACAATCATCACTCTAGATCCAATCCTACATTCGAGAACCAAGATATGTCTTGACTGGCAGGGGTGAAAGTAGTTGTAAATTCTTGGCAGTGCTCTGCAGGGGTATATAAACTCTTTTCTGTTGGTTGTGACACTTGCCTGTGCTTTGTTAGTTGCAGTGCTAAAGGGGCTGTCTTTCAAACTTTCTGCCACTTCTTGAACCAACTTTGCAGCATCAATGTTGGGAGGCATGCCAACTCTTAGCTGCACTCCCTTAAATTGACTAGGGTATGAACTGAGAATTTCAATGCATATAATATAATATATATTGTCATGATCTCAAATACCTATGGGAGTGTGGTTTTCCCATTATGAAGATACTCTGACAGGTTCTTTAGTTCAGCGGGGACCTCTGTCATCAGAGCAAGACTTTTCAAGAAATTTATAGAGCAGAAGGCTCGACCTGTTTGAATACATAGCCAAACTCTTTTGGCTTCCTTATTTTCATGGACCTCAAAGGACCCAGTCCAGGTAGAGTGGAGAATGCAGCTGTTGAAACTGAACACACCCATTAAGTGGTATGTTAGACTACCTATTGCCAGCAGCTCTATTTGGACCCTAAGTCCAGTGGTGGCAGGTTCTGAAAGATGGCTTTATAGCAGACAGCCGTCCTCCTCCTTCTGGTACTGCGTACGGCACAGGATCTTTTAGTCGTACACAGTACCAGACTGTACTTTCACCTGTGCTGATAGGTAAATGTTGCCTAGCAACACATTCTTATGTTCTTATGTTCTTATGTATGAGTTTTTCAGAGGCAACCCAAATGGAGGAGCACTGATACCCTTCAAGTGCTGTAAATCTTTTAATATTTCTCAAAAGATATAAGGATTTTTTGGATTTTTGTATTGCTTTTTAAAAGTGGATAGGCTATATGAAATCATGATTTACTTTTCCTCTAAAGGAAAACTATCCCTGCAGGCCTATTTATTGACAATACTTTAAAGGAGAATTCCGGTTTTTAACACTTTTAGCCCATTTTCTGTAGTGTCCAGGATGAAATCGAATGATCGACACCAAAATTTTGACAATTGGTCCTGTCTCTGCTTTTTGGCTCATGCAGAATCCCCCCTGGCTGCTTCAGAATGGCTTCCATAGTGCATGTCCGATAATGTCCTTAAAACAACCTTAAACGTTCTTTTTTTAAAATATGCTACTCACCGGGTCGTCAGCGCTGTTCAATGACGTTCCAAAAAAAGTTTCGTGAAGAAAAAACGTTCCTGTAGTGTTTTATTTAGCATTTTGTAAATCCCATTGAGTTCTGTTGGAATAGTCAATATTCCCCTGCCACCGGAAACGGAAATGGGGCCTGTTTACACAGTTGTAGTCTTTTCGCTTCACTCTGTGTACTCCGACGTCGAGGTGCTAACGTCTCTGTTAAACACTTTAAAAAACTCTGAAAATGGAATACGAAAGGTGGATTCTTGATTCTCGACGTTGAAATTGCTATACGAAATCTAATTTTGCCCATATTTACACCGAAAGAGAAACAATTTAGAGGTTAGCAACAAGTCAAAGTGATAAAAATAAGAAAAGAAAATAACCCCAGTGACCAAGTTTGTAAGAGTTAAAGTAAAACTTTTCAACCCTCTTATGAATAGCCCAGGTTTTTTAAATATTAAATAGCTATGGAAAAAGGTGATATTATTTTTAACACATTTTTACTAACAATGACAGCAGCCATCTGAGGGTTGTTCATCAGAATAGTATTTGTGAAAGATATTACATCTAACTAATTGTATAGTAACATCAGTAACCAATAACAGATCTAAATCTGTTTTATAAAACCTCTGATACTGGTTAGCAAGAGATTTACAACCAGATTAGAAAGGTTTATGAGAATGTTTAGGCCAATTCAGAGACTGATTGGTGATGTAAAAAAAGACAAGAGCAAATATTGGGAAAGCTTTCAACAAGGACCAAGCTCCTTTACATGAAGAATACTGTCACTTGTTGTCCTCCGCTTATACAGAACTGGAATAAGCTGTAGTCTCAGCAAAGACTCCCATACTTTTCGATCCCCATACACCTCTTCCAGCTCCTCTGGGGTAAGCCTAAAATTTTCCAGGGCAAGCAGGAAGACATAGTCGCTCCAGCTTGACCTAGGCCATCCCTTGGGCTTCCTAATGAGGGAGTTTTCCAGAGGGCATCGGAAACACCTGTCCAAGCGACATCAACTGTTTCCAGTTAATGTGAAGGAGAAATGGCTCTACTCTAAAGACTCTCCCGGATTGCAAAGGTACCTGGCCACCCTGTGGAGAGAGCTAATTTCAGCCCCTTGTATCCAGTATCTCATTCTTTTGGTGATGATTTCAAGATCATAGACTAGGCTAGCAATGTAAACAGACGGGTAAATTGGGAGCTTTGCCTTTTGGCTAAGCTCTCTCTTCACTACAACAGACTGATTGTCAGTATTAGCCGTACCAATCCCTCTATTGCTTTCTCTCAACATTCTTCCCTCGCTTGTGAATAGGACCACAAAAACTCCTTCACTCGAGGCAGTGTTTCTCCTCTGATGTAAAGGGGTAAAAGGAAAGTCACCTTTTTTAGTCAGGAACAATGGCCTTTGCAGATGGGAACCAGCAGAACCATGTAATCTGCAAAAAGTAGGCACGAAATGGGCTGGTCCTCAACCCAGGCCCCCTCTGGCGTTTAGCTGTGGCTCGAAATCCTTTCCATAAAGTCTATGACAAGGACCACTGACAGAGGGTAGCTGTGCTGGAGTCTAATATGTACTGAGAACAGATCCAATGGATTACACTCCTGCTCTGCTTGTACAGAGACTAGTAGGAACCCTAGTATAAAGTCCCTAATTCTGTATTCCACAGGGCACCAGAAGGGAAAACTGTTTGGGCAAACTTCTATGAACCCTATGCACCCTGCAGAGTGTGTAAAGCTGGCCCAGGGTCCTACGGTTGGGATGAAACCCATTCTGCTTCTCCTGAAGCTAGACTGTCCTCTTTGGCACCCTGGCATAGGCCTTTCGAAGGAGGCTGAGAAGTGTGATCCCCCTATACTTTGAACACACCCTCCAGTCTCCCTCTGCCAGTCCAGGGGGATTGTCACTAACCACCACACAGTGCTTAAGAGGCATGCCAATCACGACAGCCATACAACTTCCAGAGTGATAAGGTACCCAGGGCAGAATCCATCCACTCCCGAAACCTTTCCACTGTGTAGTTTTTTTTACCACTTCGGTGACTTAAACACTAGTTGATGAATCAGTTTGGCTCCAGGCGCCCAGTCTCTGCTTTAACCAAAGATGGATATCAGTTAGGTTGTGGAAAACCTCAAAGTACTTCTTCTACCGCCTGACAAACTGAAGATTTGTGACACCTATATTTCCTAAAAACTGCCACCAACCTCCATAAGAAGGTTCATATATGCCCCTACCCACAGATCTCAGTCTGGACAGCAGCATTTATATACATACCTGATTACAGGCCAGTTTAAATAAACTTGCATTGATTTGGCATCCATTCTCTTTACAATGTTTTTTTTTTTTCTGCAGAGTTTGACTTACGACTTTCACATAGTGGTATAATTAATTCACATTGTCTAATAACTTTTTTTCCATGTGTCCCAGAGTGTTTATATTGAAAAGGGGGGGAAAAAAGTCTTTGACTGAAACGAACTAACAGACAAGAAACAGGCGACTAGCATAAACACTATAAAGCTTTGTTCTTTTTGCAATTCATCAACTTGGCAAAATGCCTGACAGCTATAAAATACTCCTCATATATCATCACTGCAGGAGGATTATCCTCCTGAATTGAAATAAGCACTGGGTGACGGTAATGTAATACAGCCAGCAAGACAGGGGAACAAGAACACTTTATTGACCTCAGATCCCTTAATCTGGTGAGAAAGTACAACAACATGGCAACTTGAAACTTATAACTGCATAAAAGTTTAACAAGGTATTTTATGTTCCAACAATTATATCTGGAGGCTCAACTGCTACTTATTTTAGGGTACAGTAGGTACTCTGGTCAGGTAGAAAAGAAAACTTAACTAGATTAAAGACGTTCTAATTCAACCAATAGTGTCACATTCATAGAAGCAGTACAACATTCAAATCCAAACAGGGTGATGTAGTCAGAGGAGTAGTTGATTTTGTCAAAGCAGCCTGTTTTCATTTTTCTATATATTTAGGTTCTTTAAGAGAAAATGAAGGATGAGACTTGGAGCAGAACATCTGAAATGGCCAAAAGTGTCCTAAGCTCTTGAAAACCTTCAATGAAAATGTCACTTTAAATGGTTTATGAGAGGTGATATAAGGATAAAAGACCACTTAGTGAAGATATAGGGATTAAAGCTTCAATGCATCAACCCATTCTCGATGTCAGTCACATCTCATTTATCTGGAAAGTGATGTAATGGGATTTATTAGAGCCAACATATGTTTAAGGGTTTCTTTCTCACTGCATAGCGCCATGGTTCCTGTTTGGCTTCAAAGGGCCCTCTGTTCAGTTAGTGCTTAATGTCTCTCATATGTGCAGAGCAACAACACAGTCCAGCATGCAAGGCCCAATTGGTTGCCTCTTTTATCCTTAGAATGCAAATATTAACATTAAGGGGCCTGCTGGAGGGACAGGTCTTCTTGTAGTTTTCATAGAAGATGTATTTGAGGAAATTTCAACAAAGGAGAAGCGGTACAGTTCCAGTTTCTTTGCAGGGATAAGATTTTTATTTTTTTCTAAAGACAAGAATTAGGGCATTTGATAAAAAAAAATAACAAGTAAGAAAAAGGTAGGTAAAAAAAAAGCATGAAGAAGCCAGAAAGTTTCACTGCAACTTATAGAGCAGCTTCACTTTAATTCAGTGATTAGAGGTCGGGTAGATTTTCTTACCGGTGGTCCGATTTTTCCAACACCTCCGGTGTCCCCTTTCTCTCCCTGCAATGAGTA
The DNA here is from genome assembly GCF_016077235.1 of Cyprinodon tularosa. Lineage (NCBI taxonomy): Eukaryota > Metazoa > Chordata > Actinopteri > Cyprinodontiformes > Cyprinodontidae > Cyprinodon > Cyprinodon tularosa. The sequence continues at coordinate 1,454,458 of NW_024039063.1, read as the reverse complement.
AACATTAAACAATCTTATTATTTATTACCTGTAGTTAAACATATATCTTACTATCTTTACTACCTTTTTTTTATTCTAACAGTATGCTCAAAGGATATTAAGGGCGTAAAAGAACACACACATGGATTGCAAGGGGCTGTGAATAATTTCCATGATGCACCGCATGATGACGGTCATGGAGGAAATAATTTCCCTCTAATTAAGACCATCTTTACTGCACAGTCTAAGAGTTTAAGGGGATGAAAATCAAGGCAACCACGAAATATGCAGAAAAAATTATGATAGAAAAAACAAAACAACTAACTATTCTAAAGTGACTGGTTGGGTTTAAAAGTAAGTAACGTTTATTTATAAAGTACTTGTCAAAGAAAAAAAAACACAAGATGACATTTACTATAAAGCACAAGTTATACACACGTTTAAAAGAAACAGGATAATAAAAGAACAATAAGTTCATGAAATAAAAGACTATTTATGCAGAACAGATTTTAGTTTGTTTTTAAAAGCATCCACAAAGTTTGTTGGGCAAGTATTTCCATAGTCTAGCAGCAGCAGTCTAAAAGTCCTTTTGTTTTTTGTTTTTTAGATTTAAGCCTTTTATGACGAATAACCAGGATGTTCTTGGCTTGGGATCAAAGCCTACAAGCAGCAAAGTGATTGGTTAAAAGCTTAAAGATATTAGGAACCAGACTATTTAAAGATCTGAGTGTAAAGACATGTATTTAACTAAATGCTGAAATCCCCCAGAGTAGGGAGTATGACACCAAATTGATATTTTAGTATTTATTAGTTTCAGCATATAGTTTTGCTGCTGCATTTTAAATGGTTTGCAGGTGTGAAATTCATGATCATTTCAGAACCGTAAAAGGTAGATTACAATAGTCTAAAAAGAATGATATAGATTTGTGCAGAAGAACATGCTTCATTCATGAAAGAAACATGAACAACACATATACTTGATGTTTGGGTCAATTCTTATTCAGAAATCAAGGATAACTTTATAGATAGTTCTTTTTGATATTGGATTTGGGAACCGGATAAACAGAAGCAACTCTGACTTATGAACTTAGGAGATTAGTAGCCTGAAAATTGCTTGAGAGCCTGTTAATGATGGGAGATAAATGTAGAGCAAGGGTTAATTTCTTACTTTCTACTGGCAGAAGAAAAAACACTGTCATTAATGTATTTTAAAATGAAAAAAAAAAGAAACAAATCAAAGAAAACACTCTCATGTGTACGTGTTATTAGTGAGATAAATATTTCCAGGTGTGTAATAGCTGTGTGGGATTCTGCTTACTAGGTCAGCTTCCAATCGCAAGAGTCATGTTTGATCCCAAGCCCTGACAGATTTTTTTTTCTGTTTTTAAGAGTTCTTCCACATATCGTTTAGGGAATAGGTCTGTTCTGTTCACCACAGGTCATTATGTTTGACTTGAAATGCAAATTTTAACAAAAGCACAAAAGTAAACAATGCTTGCAGAAACTGGCAACAGAGTGTCATTTCCCAGAGAGAAATCAGACCTGTACTGACAAGCAGAGGTGGGTATTAAGCTCTTCTAATTATTTAATTCCATTTATTTGACATTTTTTCATAAAAAAGGAGAAGTTTTACTTTCCTAAAGTAAAATTTCTTTGAAGTTTTGCTACTGTTAGATAAATAAAATTTCCGACCACAACCCACCAGGATTAACTTGACCTGAAAAAACATTAAACTGTAGATATTGTTGCAGGAAGTTCTTTTTTCCTTTCCTAACATATATGCATTACCGATTTAAACATATCTTTAAGTAAGTTAGCATTTTCTAATTCTTTCTTTTGGTCTTTAAAATACAAGTTGAAGTTGTCTGTCTGATTACATCATTTACATTTAAATGAAATCAGATGTTATGATAAAACGACTGCACTTTTTAGAGCCATTTCTTTAATGACTACTTTCTACTGTGACTTGGGTTAAAACATATTAAAGTAGGACTAGTCTTTAGTAGGTCATTTGGGTAGTCTACCTCCTGTACCTCAACTGCAAGCCCAGTTAGAGAAAAATTAATCATTACTACCACAGCAACATAAAGAAAAAAAAAAAAACGGACAATGACCCTACAATATCCTGTCGTCTGATGGAAAGAACATTCAAGTTAATGACAATGACAGCTGTAAGTATAAAACAATTAGTTATGCAACAGAGTTGATATTTAGGACAGGTTATCAAAATTCTCCAACCTCATTTCCATCAACTGAGTTCTGTCTGTGTTGTTCTGCTGCAAATATTTTTTTTACATTCCCTTAGACTAAAATGTCTAAGGGAATTTTTTCACCATCCTAGTGAAAGACATCATACAATCCTTAAAACAGTTTTATCTCTGAGTTTTCCTTGGTCTTATTTCAATTTTTGTGTTCTAGTTATTTTTTATTGTATTTGAGTATTCAGATATTTCTTGTTTGCCCTCTTGTGTCGGTCTCTTTTCCCCTAGCTCCCTTCTTGCATCTGTTCACACCTGCTCCCAATCTGCTAATTAGCCTGGTCTTTGTTTCTCTCTGCCATATATCCTCCTCCTGCTCAGTCACTCTTGATTGGTTTGTCGTCATTTCTTTGCCCCCTTTTTGTAAGTATTACTGGTTCTCAGTTTTTGTGGATTTTGTGGAATCGCTTCTGTTGAACTTTTGGTTACTAAATCTTCAAGTAATCTCCTTTAGCTTCAGTCTGCATTTGGATCCTCTTGTCAATCCTCCACCAAACCTGACACCAGCAAGGTGTAACTTTTTTCTAAAAATCTCTGAAATGGATGATAATTCTATTGGTCGTATTTGGATGTCATGCTCAATGACTATAGACAAGCAGATCAATACCATAATCAAATATTCACTAACAACTTCTCATAACCCCCCTAAAGAAAAAACAAAGATGCAAAAAGGATGTAGAAAAAAAACCTACCGGTAGGCCATCAGGTCCAGGCTCACCTTCATGGCCTTTTCTCCCGGACCTCCCCTTTATAACAATCATTGATCAACAGAAACAGAGATTATTGCATGCAAGATGTCAATTGCTAATACATTCATATGCATATTGAGAGGAAAATTCTTACAGTTGTACCAATGCCGCCAGGAGGGCCGAGAGGACCTTCATCACCCTGCAGAAACAGGGAACCATTATCTTTATCTTATGCTATGGACATTATTATAATTAAAGAACAGAAGCGTTTCAGAAAATATAAAGAAATACACATGTCCTGTAACACTTGTATTCTCCACTATTAAAAATATTGAAAATAATTACATCTGCAGTACTAATGACATCGGTGTACATTGAGCCAGTTTTATATTTTTGTTTAGAACAAAAATAAATATTTTTGTATACTTTTTTGGTTTTAAGAAATTATGTTGAGAAATATGTTTCTATTCTTGCTACAAACAGCTTGCTGAACCTGGATGTAAGCTTTTTTTTAACCAACTTATCTTCATGTTAACCGTTGCTCGCCCAATAACCTTATCTGGAGTCTTTTTGGATAACGTGGGCCAGTGTCCTATATATCTCTAATTATAACACCCCAAGATGACCTGTTTGCCAGCATATCCATCCACTTATTCATAAGTTTCTGGGTTAGGCCAATAGCACTCATGATCTCTTTTTTTCATTTTGTATAAAAAAATAATCTGATAATGCTTTATCTGATTCCTGATTATGGTTTAATAAACAAAAAACTGGTATTACTTGTTCTTTTTTTGTTTCAAATGACACAATGTTACATGATAAAATGCTGTAATTCACACTGACTTGATGCCAACTCAAAGAATAAAGTTGTCATCCCCTGTTTCCAATAAGTAAATGTATTAAGATCTAAGAGCCAAACTCAGTATAAGAAAAAATCCTCCAGGACATTTTGTAAATCTGGTAAGGAATTCTAAATAAACCAAAGTAGAAAAGCATCACAGAAGTGAAAGGGAATACCTACAATTTAGTTACAACTAGTACATCTGAATTTGACAGGTGTTGGCAAACTCAACAACTTAGTGAATGTACGGAAATACAATGCTTTTCACACAGCAAAAAAAGAAAGAAAACATTTTTTTGCATATGTGTGTGCTATAACCCTTCCAAAGGCTTCTGCTCACTTTTCCAGGACTGGGAAAAAAAGAAGCTTACATTTGTTTGGTTCTAATTCAAAATCAAAACCTCACCTGGTGGAACATGCCCTGCGGTCTTACAGTGGAAAAAATGTTTCCACTCAGATTTACAGTAAGCTGCAACAACTTAAGAGGTGACAAATTCCAATATGACAGGTACCATAGTAATTGATCTAGCTTTAGTGTAATCATGCCGGTATTTTCCATTCGCAGTGAAACACAGCAGATATCTATATGACCTGATGCACAGTTGCTCTTGAAAGTTTACTTATCCTCCCATTAACAAAAATTATAATTTCACACAGTAATTCAAATAACACAAAACTGAAAAAGTAATAATAAATGGAAATTTACTAAATTATAATTTAGTAAAATAAAATATTGATTTTGAATTTTGTTTAAAAAAAATTATCCTAAAAAATAAACTGTCCCCGACACATCTGATTACAATGATTGCCTCAAAGATAAGATTTTCCCTGTGTCAACAACATTTTTGTTCAGGATCTCCATTAGGCATGTTTAAAATTCAATGTGACGATTTCCATTTTCTATTATCTTTATTTATTATTACTTTTTATTTATTTTACTGCCAGCTCATTTTTCTGTAGCTGAAGGGTATGTAAACTTTCAAGCACAACTGTATATTAACTAGTGAGTTCTGAATAATCTCACCTGTACTCCTTTTGGGCCTGGCGGGCCTTGGGGTCCTCTCGCACCTTGTAAACCCTAAAACACAGTCAAATGTTTAAAAAGTACAAGCTTAATGTTAAAATTTGCAAATCATCTAAAAGTGACTACCTTTGGTCCTGGTGGGCCATTGGGGCCTGGTACACCAATGTCTCCAGGAAAGCCCTTTCAAGAATAATAAAAGTGATTAAAGATATTGATGCTGCACTGTTACTTTTTTTGTACATATATATTTATATTTATGTTAGTAGCATAGATGCTAAAATCGGTTAACAGTACACATACACTATATTGCCAAAAGTATTTGCTCACCCATCCAAATTATTGGAATCAGGTGTTCCAATCACTTCCATGGCCACAGGTGTATAAATTCAAGCACCTAGGCATGCAGACTGTTTTTACAAACATTTGTGAAAGAATGGGTCGCTCTCAGGAGCTCAGTGAATTCCAGCGTGGAACTGTGATAGGATGCCACCTGTGCAACAAATCCAGTCGTGAAATTTCCTCGCTCCTAAATATTCCACAGTCAACTGTCAGCTGTATTATAAGAAAATGGAAGTGTTTGGGAACGACAGCAACTCAGCCACGAAGTGGTAGGCCACGTAAACTGACGGAGCGGGGTCAGCGGATGCTGACGCGCATAGTGCGAAGAGGTCGCCAACTTTCTGCAGAGTCAATCACTACAGACCTCCAAACTTCATGTAGCTCAAGAACAGTGCGCAGAGAGCTTCATGGAATGGGTTTCCATGGGCGAGCAGCTGCATCCAAGCCATACATCACCAAGTGCAATGCAAAGCGTCGGATGCGGTGGTGTAAAGCACGCCGCCACTGGACTCTAGAGCAGTGGAGACGCGTTCTCTGGAGTGACGAATCGCGCTTCTCCATCTGGCAATCTGATGGACGGGTCTGGGTTTGGCGGTTGCCAGGAGAACGGTACTTGTCTGACTGCATTGTGCCAAGTGTAAAGTTTGGTGGAGGGGGGATTATGGTGTGGGGTTGTTTTTCAGGAGCTGGGCTTGGCCCCTTTGTTCCAGTGAAAGGAACTCTGAATGCTTCAGCATACCAAGACATTTTGGACAATTCCATGCTCCCAACTTTGTGGGAACAGTTTGGAGCTGGCCCCTTCCTCTTCCAACATGACTGTGCACCAGTGCACAAAGCAAGGTCCATAAAGACATGGATGACAGAGTCTGGTGTGGATGAACTTGACTGGCCTGCACAGAGTCCTGACCTCAACCCGATAGAACACCTTTGGGATGAATTAGAGCGGAGACTGAGAGCCAGGCCTTCTCGTCCAACATCAGTGTGCGACCTCACAAATGCGCTTCTGGAAGAATGGTCAAAAATTCCCATAAACACACTCCTAAACCTTGTGGACAGCCTTCCCAGAAGAGTTGAAGCTGTTCTAGCTGCAAAGGGTGGACCGACGTCATATTGAACCCTATGGATTAGGAACGGGATGTCACTTAAGCTCATATGTGAGTCAAGGCAGGTGAGCAAATACTTTTGGCAATATAGTGTATATGCTTTTTTGTAATCACTCACACACTTGACTGGTTAAAAAGGTTTTTTATATATGGATTTTGTGTTCCATAATATCATTCCACAGTATTTAGCATTGTTATTTTGTATGTGTCTCATACTGTAGCATGATGTGATATTCTGCTAAATCGACCTGATGAACCTTTTGAACTTGTTGGAAAAATTATCTTGGCATATGTCCCTGCAACCCAGGGACTCCAAATATGTCCCATATATGTTCCACTGTTACGATTTAACATGCATAAGTGTTCTTCAAATGTTTTGCCAATTATATCCATGCTATGCAGATGCTTTGTCCACACCCAGAATATTTACTACCTTGGCATTCCAAATGCAGTCAACTGCTAAAACAGCTGGGGAGCTGGCTGCTTCCTGAACAACGTGCTGGAACTGATATGCTGAACCACAATAAAAAGAATGCTGAACACCTCTATGTTCTTATTCTACATATTATAATGGGGCCATTGACATAAAATTCTTACACTATTTCAACAGCATCCCATGTGATCTACACATGCAACCAATTTATAATTTATTAATCCACATATAAATATAAGCGTTAAGCCTGAAATGAGACAAAAATAAGTACGATTATTGACTGAGCAATTTCCACAGATATACTTTTAATAAGAGGTGTCCTTGGCTTTATGTTTGGGACTATTTTTATATTTGTCGTCTTCCATTTGACCTGGACCGCAGTCTCAGCAGAGACTCCCAGACTTTCCTCTCCATAGACATCTCCTCCAGCTCTGCTTCGGGAAATCAGAGGCAGTCCAAGACCAGCTAAAAGACATAAGCCCCTAATACACTGAAATCCCCAGGATTTAAGCCCCAGGATTCCTATTACACAGTTAATAGGAATCCTAGATAATTCATCAATGTACTTTCCTATTACTCTGGAAGTACTGCAACAAACAGTCAGAGAGAAACTAAACTACTCCTTCAGTTCAGTGTGAAATGGGAACTCACAATTGATTCTCCCTTTACCTCCAGTGCCAACCTGCTATATGTAAATCCCTAACTTTAGGGATTTAATTTAAGTTTATTTTCCATTAACCTGCATCTGGTAAGAGTTGTCTTTTAAATATGTGATCTATTTAGAAGGACCTCAAAAGAACTGATTTACACAGTTGTTTTCTTTGATTTCATACATCTACAGCATAAACTGATAATGTTTTAGTCAAAATGATTATTTATGTCATATAAGCATAGATCTATATCAAGTAGAAGCTTAGACAGTGGATTCCATCCCAGTTGGTGGCAGTAATGCCTTATTAATGCCACATACAGTATGTGAAAGAGAAAGACTGACAGACAGACAGAGAGAGACCGACCCCAAAGCCCCAGGAAAGTAAACTTCTGGCAAACTGAATTTATCCAGGTAAATGTGTATGAGAAAGCCACTCGGGCTTTCAAAAGACCAAGGCTGTTGAGCAGCAATGGTGAAGGCACTATAGTCCTTCTGGTGTGTCCTTGGCCATCCCCTGGGCCTCCTCCTGGTAGAACATCTCTGGAGGGAGGTGCCCTGGGGGCATCTGAAAAAGATATCTGAGCCACCTCAACGGACTCCTCTTGATCAGGACGAGAAGCTACTATACTCTGGGCCAAATGACCAAACTCCTCACCCCATCTCTAATGAAGTGCATAGCCACACTTCGGAGGAAGCTAATTTCAGCTGCTTCTGATGAACCATCCGCACAGCTCTTTCTTTACGAGAACAGAACAGATTATAGAAGCAGCCACACTGATCCGTCTATCGATCTCCTGCTCCATTCTCTCCTTAGTGATGTACAGGACCCAAAGATACTTCATGTTATGGTCACTGACCTCTAGGAGCTCTCTTCATGAGAGAGCTCTCTCTTTGTGTTTGAGGTCTACCTGGCTGTTAAAGCTGCAATGTGTTGAAGCTCGTCAGCCACCTCATAAAGAGCTTCAACCCTGAGATGTCATGCCCCTTTTTTCTCTTATACAATGGGCCTTAATCTGAAGTGATCTTGTCTATGAGCTGAGTGTTACTGTGTGTTCACGTTGAACAATTGGCTGACTAATTTTTTTGTTTTTCTGATCACAGTGGAAGCAGGTAGGGGTTCTCTGCCATTTTTGTTTAACTGTTTGCTCCTTGTTTCGTGGTTAGCCAGGGAGTCCAGCAGGATTATATGTTCTTTTCATTTCTGTGTTAGAAAGTATTTTGTTTGTGTGTGTGTGTGTGTGTGTGTGTGTGTGTGTGTGTGTGTGTGTGTGTGTGTGTGTGTGTGTGTGTGCGGGGGTGGGTGGGTGGGGGGTTGTTTTGGCCTTGGAGACTCTGAGGCTTAAAGCTTTGCTGTTTTTTTTTGTGACCTCTGCAAATTGTGAATAAACTATATTTTTTCTACTGACATCATCTTTTAGTTTAGTTACTGACTTTTGTGTTACACCCAGTTCCAGAATTTACCCTTGACAGAAATACATTTCTATGTTATAAGTATGATCACGTAGATCCCTCAGGTCATCAGAAACTTGCTTATTCTATGTTTCCCTGAGCTAACAGGGGAAAAACAAAATGTCTAAAAACCTGAAATGTACAGTAACTGATTAATATTTTAATAGTTCAGAACATTACATGTTCTTACTGCATTGAAATTAAATTAAATCTGCCTAATCACAAATAAATGAAGAGTGGGACTGAAGATATGATACTGATTGCAGTTTAAATTAAAATGTGATTTTGCATGTACCTAAGATCAATTTGCCTTTTAAATCTTCGCAATGCTTTTAGGTCTCTAGCATTTTTTTCTAGCAAATTCATTTTTTTATGTTCCAACACAAAAATACAACCGTGAAGATTTACCAAACTTAATATGTTAAACAGCGGTTTATATGTGAACCCAGAAAAAAAATTTCTTTTTGAAACAACTGAATTCTCACTTCACAAGGTAGACTGTGTTCTGGTTAACACATATCACATATTAAAATTTTCTTTTATTCTAAAATTAAACTTGTATACAAGCAAAGGACAAATGCTCGTGTAAACATTTTTTTTTGTTGCAAAAAAGCAGACATTTTTAGCGCAGTTGATATCCATTTCTAAATATTACCCTATAGGAAACATTTACTCTAATTATTTCATCCATCCATCCATCCATCCATCCATCCATCCATCCATCCATCCATCCATCCATCCATCCATCCATCCATCCATCCATTTTCTGTCACTCTTATCCCTGGTGGGTTTGTGAGGGGTGCTGGTGCCTATCTAGAGCAGTCAATGGGCGAGAAGCTGGGTACACCCTGCACAGGTCGCCAGCCTATCGCAGGGCTACACAGAGACAAACAGGAGAAACAACCATTCACACAGACACTCACACTAAAGGAGAATTTAAAGAAGCCAATTAACCTAACAACCACGTTTTTGGACTGTGAGAGGAGGCTGGAGTACCCGCAGAGAACCCACACATGCAAAGGGAGAACATGCTAACTCCTTGCAGAAAGACAATGTGCCCATAATCGAACCTGGCACCTTCTTGCTGCAAGGCAGCAGTGCTACCCACTGCCCTACTGTGCAGCCCTTAATTCAATAAAATGAAATAAAAAAAATACTTAAAAATTTTTAAGGGAATGTATCGGGGAGAATATAAAAATGTGTTTAATTACTTTTATTACAAAAAGCTTAAACACTGTTGTTAAATATAAACAGCAGACATCTAAAGCTGCTTATGTAACATGTCATTAACATGATATCCGATTCAGTTCCTACCTCTGGTCCTGGTGGCCCAGGTGGTCCTTGTATCCCAATGTCTCCAATTCTACCCTTTAAAGCAAACAAATGGTATGCATCATGATATATTCATTATGGATCCACTATAAAGCTGAATGAAGAAAGCTAATTCATGTTTCTATACTATTAGTAAAAAATCAAACAGAATTTAAGTTTAACAAAAAATAAACTATGCAGTCCTGGTATTTTTTAATTTTTTTTTACATTGATGTTTGACACAAATATTGGTTAAAAAAGTACACAGAGTACAAATTTTGTTTTTCAAAGCAGAATAAGAACAAAGTTACCCATCTTTATACTTTGCAAGTTGTGCTAAAAAATGTGAGAGAGCATCGAGTCTTCTTTTTAGTGGCTTTTTTAAGGTCAATTAATTTTTGTTAATGCTATATAATTCTGTCATTCAATTTATTTTTTTAAGGTACCGTATTTTCACGACCATAAGGCGCACCGTACTAAAAGGCGCACTCTCAGTTATGTGTCCCATTTCTGTATTTAACACACACATAAGGCGCACCGGACTATAGGGCGCGTTTTTTATATACAGGTACATGTCCTCTACTACCTTTAAATAGCTCTACTGCGTATTTAAAAATACAGCGGGGGCAAAACTGAGTATGACTGTGCTTTATTCATGTATTTATTACAAAGTATTAATCAAACCTGGCAGCTGGCCGTGAGACAGACACATCGCAGATGACACAGCGCTGTGATCACTCCTAAATTAACTTAAAATCCTGAAACCTGCCGACGGAATATGTTCGCTTTTATTACCGGTATCCTGGTGCCTGCAGCTAAAATTATTTAGATGAAAAACACCTGCCAGCAGCCGCGGTGAACGAAAGGACTTCTCCTGTCAGTGCACCGCTGGTATGTGGGGGTCTGAGCGCCTCCGACAGAAATAGATAATCTGGATGAACTGACTGCAATTATTAAGTTTTCAGGTGGCCTTTCTCACTTAAAAACATATTAAAACTACTTTATTCCAACTGATCACAGCAAATATAGCTGCAAGATTTAGATTATTTAGATGAAAAAACACCTGCCAGCCACCGCGCTGAAGAGGAGGAGACGCGCCCAGAGGCTGCTGTTGAATTAAGTTTTCAGGTAGAAAAATAGAGCGGGAGCAAACCTGAGTATGATTGTGCTTTATTCATGTATTTATTACAAAGTATTAATCAAACCCATCAAAGTCATCATCCTCTGTTATCCTCAGCATTCCTCTGAATAAAACAGCTGCGCTAAATCAGACATGCCAGTTTCCCCTTCTTCGCTGTCAGAGTCACTTTCCGTGCAGCGCAGCTCCTCAGAAATAATGCCGGCTTTTGCGAAAGCTTGAACAACAGAGCCAGCAGACACAGTCCATCTACAATCCATCCGCAAACGGTGGCGTAACTTGCACGGCGCTGCCTTCCACTTATCCTGAAACTGTGGTCTCAGTCTGTCATCCATCGCTCCCACGCCGCTCGCAGCCTTACTGTGAACGGCCGCTCCACACCGATGTCGAGCGGTTGAAGTTCCTTTGTCAGACCCCCGGGATAACGGCGAGCACAGCGTTCATTTGATTCATCTTTTATTCACATCGGCTGTGAGATGGGCACGCAGCGATGGTGATGCGTGGAAAAAACCACCTAGTCTTCTCACATACACCTGTCTCAGCCACGCATCCATCCAGCCTTTTCATTTGCGTTAATATCATATGTCATCAGAGCGCTGTGTCTGTCTCGCTGTCAGCTCCCAGATCAGCTTCTCTGATTGGTTGATGCGGCGCGTCCAGCAGCAAAACTTCAATTTTTCCATCTGAGCAGCAGCAGCGCGTTGGCGGTGCGTCAGATGCTTAAACGCTCCCGACGTGCTGCACCAAAACGCGCTGCAGGACCTTTTGCTGCACCTATACGCGCGTCAACCATTGACTTTGCATGTAAACTCGCTGCTTCTGCTGCACCTGCTGGGTCCGGTTCACACCGATGTCGAGCGGTTGAACAGCGAGCACAGCGTTAATTTGTTTCCCCATGTTTTTCACATCAGCTGTGAGATGGGCACGCATGGAGTTACATATTAACAGCGATGGTGAGGGGTGGAAAAAAAACAGCTGGTCTCCTTACATTCAGCCACTCTTTCATCATCTCCTCAATGAGGTGGTCTCAAAAGTCGCAGTTACAACACACATAGGGCGCACCGCACCATAGGGCGCACCGCACATTTTGATGAAAAAAAAAGACGTTTAAGTGCGCCTTATAGTCGTGAAAATACGGTATATAATTCTGTCATTCTTTTTGTATCCTTTAAACAACACATTTTCATTGGCTATCTTGCTTATTAGGTCAGATAAATAAAACAGGATACATAAAACAGGTATGCTAATAATGTGAATAAATAAACTACAGACATTCTTATGTCATTTCAGGGTACTCATATTGTTAAATTTGCATATAAATCTCAACTTCCAATGCCTTTTATTGACTGACTGTTTCTTAGTGATTTTTAACAGTGAAAAACTTATTTTGTGTGCATTGTTAACCAAATACTATTCTGGTTGTCACATCTTATTGTGATAATTAAATCAGGTATCTCCAATATGAATTTGAGTGTTTTACTTCATTTATTATGCTTTGTGGACTTAGGAAGACAGGGGCAGATGCTGCTCTCTGTCTACATCATGCGACCTGAACTTGCTGATACACTTAGGTATTCACAGACATCCCTGGATGATGCATAGAGAGCTACAGATGTCCATAAAAAACTTCCCTACTGGGTATAAAATCCGACTTTACATATTTGCTCATAATAAATGAACCCTATTCCTGACAAAGATATGAACAAACTTAAACATACCGGTGGCCCTGGTTTCCCTCTGGGTCCAGTTGGACCAGGAGCACCAACAGCACCCTAAAACATGCAGACATAGACAATATCTCTTCAGAATGTAGCATTACAGCAGAGTACACATCTGGATGTGTATTATCTGATGACCTCGTGATTAATGAAAGAACATCTGATTTTATATGAGCACACATCTCTCATCTTGTTTGGATTCATCATTTCCTAATTTGCAAGGACTTTAAAGGTTTCAGTTGTTTTTATATATATATATATATGTTAAGGAAAACAGAAACAGTGAAATCAAAATGAATTCCTAGCCAACATCCTATCACTTTGTAAGACTAAGTTATATATTTCCATAAGTGATAAAATTGTCATTTCTTACCTTGTCACCTTGGAAGCCCATCTCTCCTGGCTCACCCCTTTGACCCACTTCACCCTAGATTTTATAGCATCACACAAGATATAACACTACACTTCCCTGCAATATTAATTATAATAGAAAAAGATTACAAATATACACAATTTTGACATTTAAAGTATGTGTACTACACTCCACTAAACTATGGTGATTTGAATCCTCTGTTTCCACAAAACCCTCTAAACAAATAGAAATAACATGTACAGCCAAATAGGTCTTAAAACAAATTATTTTCCAAAACCTTCAAGTGCTCTCAGTTTGAAATCGTTTTGAAGGTCGTGACCTTTGGAGGTAATTGCACATATTTACTTTTCTAGCTTTTTTACGGTTGTGGTAGAAGTGCTACCAAAATGTTACCAAGATATTGTGTAGCTACATAAAGTAAAAATACATGATATCGATCAGTGACACAGTAAATATATTCACATCAATAATATGAATATTTAAATCACCTTATCACCTTTCAATCCAGGCAGCCCGACGTGTCCTGCTGGTCCCTGCAACCAAAAAATTATAGAAAATTATAAAATGTACGTAAGGAACGAACAGTAAAGTTGACACTGGAGTAAGGATTTCGAATTTTCCAGTTATTTGTTTTACTTATAAATTGTTTAAAATCTTATGGTCTTTACCACAAAGACCCTTTTTATAAGATAGTATTGAAGTAGATGTGTAAAACATTCAATAAAAATTTGACAGGATAAAGCCTACCTGAGGTCCTGTCATACCAGGCAGTCCTCTTAGTCCTTCTGGTCCAGGATCCCCCTGTTGGAAAAAGGAAACAATGAAATCCGCTTTTAAAAACTAATGTAATACATCCCCTTAATTTTCAGGCCAAGAGCTTACTTGAGATTATGTAGTACTATGCCATGTAAATTGAATTATGCCAAGAGGTCAGTGGTAATTAGTTACATTTATATTTACTTAAGTAACAATAAAAAAAAAAAAAAAAAAAAACTTTTAGGAGTAAGTTTACTGTGCCGTACTTCTTACTTTTACTTGAGTAATATTCTTGTAAAGTATCGCTTCTCCTACTTGGGTACTACTGTGAGTGATTTTAGTAAATAATAGAAAAATACAGTAAAGAGTAGATATTAACAGTGGAAGTTCGTTACCCTGTCCTAACATATATACAGTTCTCATTGTAGTGATTGGTTTTCAAAGTTTTATGTAAAAATAAAGTAAAAGTATTTCTTTTGCATCAATTTATTCTGTTATTATCATGGCATTTATTTCTATTCTTTAGACATTTGAGTCTTTAAAATGCCAGAATGTACAAATAAAGTCTGTTCGCCAGCATCATTTATATTTATTTATATTTAATCTGATGTTATAATACAACAGTTACTCAGTACTCAAGTACTTTTTTACTTTTACTTGAGTAAAATAAAATTGAAGTAGTGCTACTCCTACTTGAGTACATTTTTTAGGTACTTTACCCACCTCTGATTATACCATAACCACTTCTAGCCTTTTTCAAAATGAGTTAAGACAGATTCATAATTGTCCATCTGTTTTGAATGCATCTGGTTGCTTCTGTACAACCCAAAACATCTAAACCAATTGAAAGGATGGGATAAAAGCAGCCAGGAGATGCAGGAACACCACAATGTACGTTAACGATGTAAACATACCATACTTATCTCTATTCAACACTAGTAACAGCCGTTTATAATAAAGGTGGTTTCATGAAATTGACAGAGAACCCACCATATGTTTTAGAATTTCTGGTAAAGATGGTGAAAAGCCTCAAAATATCCAGGAATTTATTTGTGGAAGCTTAACCTCACATTGAAACTGTTCCACAACCTCACCAAAACAATTAGCAATAACTAATGTTAACTTAAACAAATTCAAAGCTTTCCCTCAATATGGTGCTGTTCCCTTTGTACAAAAGGTGCTCTTGGGTTTTTAATCATCTTTCTTCTTCTTCCTCCAAACACATCAAGTGTTGCAAAAGGCTGTAGTTTTGTCTCATCTGACAACATTACTTTCTTTCATTCCTCCTCTGAATCTCCCAGATGGTCATTGGCAAACTTCAGACGTGCCTGGACCTGCACTGACTTGAGTAGAGGGACCTTGCTAGTGCTGCAGGAGTTTAATCTATGGTGTCATAGTTTTACTAATGGTGTTTGAGAGTTTGGTCCAAGGTTTTCAGGTCTTTCACCTGGTCCTGTTGTGTAGTTCTGTGTAGATCCATTCACTTCCTCCTGATCAGTGATACCAAACAAGGTGAGATATCGCATGGAACCCCAGACAGAGGGACATTTACAGCCATGTTGAACTTCTTTCATTTGTTTTATTGTTTAGAGTTCTCAAGAAGTTTCCTGTAGCCCATCCCATCCTTATGCAGGTTTACTGTTTTATCACTGATGTCCTCACACACCTCTGGTCTTGATCATTGTGATGGATTGATTATGATTCAGTATGTGGACGGATGTTTTTTTTATAGAAAATCAATTGAAACAGGTGTAATTAAAACAGGAAATTACTGAGAATAGAAGTGCTTTTAAAAGAAAATCTACCAGGGCTTTGAGACTTTGAATTAGTTGTTGTTAGAGGGTAACATAATACTTATACCATGCTGTAAACTAGTTTCTTCTAATTCTAATTTCTTCATAAAGATTTTTTTTATTAGATCTAGTCACTCAGAACTAAAAAGTACCTACGATAAAAATAAAGGATCTCCCCATACTTTGCAGGTGGGAAAAGTGCAAAATCGACAATCTAACTAATACACTTTCTTCTTACTGTAAGGCAAGAATATCTGATTTTATAAAAGAATAATGAATTAAATCTTTTAACTTGTATCATCCCTCCATCTGTATGGGGTTGCAGGGGGGATGATGCCCCCCCCCCCCCCCCCCCCCCCCCCCCCCCAACCACACACACACACAGAATGTATGAATCCTTTTGTCAAATTTACACATAGTTTAGTTGTAACAACTATAAAGGCATCAACCTGTCACCTAACAAATAGAAAATAAGTATAAAATGCTTATGTGTTTTCTCTGTTATGAAAATTGAAAAAGAAAAACTAAAGACCTAAAAGATCAAGGTTTTGGTTTCTTCAATCTGATACTTATTTTTGTCAAACATAGAAATAAATCTCCTGTTTCTTCATTTTGGATACCTCTCCAGTTTGGAGGTAGTTTACCCTTTGTTTTTCATCAATTTCATAAAACATTTGGTTTTATGACCTTTTGGAATCCATTTTATATCTTTTTGCATCTTGTGTGACACTTTTTTCTGACCACTATACATACTATCAGAAACTGTACCCTTTTTAACTTGGTTTTGCTATATATTTGAGGCTGCCCTGCAGATTGAATTTTTTTTCTCAGTGTCAAAAGGTTTGGCGTCTATCTCGTCTCTCACCATGACCTTATTATATTGGTCCACAGGGTACATATCAGAACTTTATTGTGAAGTAAATACCTCACTGAAATACGTTCTAATTGTTGTGCAAACTATGAAGCTCAAAACAAGCTGGAAACTAAAATAGCCTGGAGAGACAACGCCTTTTAAAAAGTACAATCTGATTCAAAATCTAAAATAGAGTCATGATTGGAATAAAAAACAATAAATCAGATCAGTTTAAAAGCCACTTGGAAATTCTAAATCACATACAATAGGTCAATTGGTGAACATGCAGTAACACAGCAAAATCCGGTATGCATGTCAATACATCTGTGTTACATACTGTTTTTATAGACCATGGACAGAAAGCTCATGTGAAGTGAGCTGGATCTAACCCAAACACAGCTTACAACTTTAGATTGAAACAGTAAATAAAAAAATAAGCAATTGTCATGTTTAGGAAGATATACCCTTTAGTTACTAAGTAATAAATTCTTACAAGACAATGAAAACCCTGTTGGTCTGATATGTCTAGTTTCTCTCTCCCTGCTCCATCTGGACACACAAAACCCAATAAATCCAATGCTGTGACAACAAACCATTGGTGTAAATGAAGTTTGAAACGATGGTACAAGATAGGTGTCGTTCAAAACTGTATCAGTTTACATGATATGAGCATCTGGAGTCCTCTTTGAATGAATACCTATTTTATGGTCTGTAGTAACACTCATCCATCAGCTTAATTACTATCGGAATATGAGCTACACAGTTATAAAAACCTTAAGCATTAAAATGAACCAATTATTTACTTTATTTTCAATTGCAATTACAATGTTACACTGAAAATTTAATTTTTTTTTTTTTTTTACACTGAAAATTTAGAATTAACTGTTATCTAAACGACTACTAACCCCTAAATCAATTGTTTTCTTTTTCTTTCTTTTTTTTGCTGAGTAACTGTGTGAATTGGCATCTTATTTGCTGTCTAATGGTCCCAGGCATTATTTTGATCATTTACTGCACATTTGTTGAATTCCAGTTTTTGTTTCTAAAATTGTCTGTTTGGCACCCTCCCAAGGTCAAAACGATGTTACTGCATCTGATTTTTGCTTTTGGCCTAGCTGGGAATGTGATGTAATTAAGGAGAACTGATGTCAGCAGCTCTGCCCTGGGCAGTGGTGATTTGCTTAGGAATTGATAATAAATTGAGTGATTTTGTTATAATGCGAAATAAAAATAAATCACGGTTGTCTCCATTTTTGGTTTATGAAAAAAGCCAATGCATTAAAATTGGATACAAACAAGTCAAGTACTATATTTATTTTATGATAGTTTTTTGTCAGTCACAGGACCTATAAGTTATTGGAAAATAACATTAATTTTAAACAGAGGACTTATTAGAAAATATAAAATGCACCAAACTTTGAAAAAAATTAATGTCTAACTAATCTAAGATAATAATATGACATTCATGTGGTATCACTGGGTCAAAGAACATTAAAGTTATTAATTTCTGTTCAACAAGATTGGTTCAGATACTTATTTACAGTCTCCATTAGAACATTAGAACAACCATATATGGGAGAAGGGGGTAGCTACACAAAGTCTCTGAGCCAGCGGCTCAAACTGGTACGGCTCAGGGCTACTGAACTTGTCATGGTCTTGGTTCTGTTGTGCTTACTTTGCTCCATGTTTTCTAGTTTTATTGGTTTAATTTCTGTTTTGTTGTATTTCTAGAATTATGTTAGTTCTCAGGTTTTTCTGTTGTTCTATGTTGCCCTCTTGTATGTTTTCCTTTCCCCTTAGCTCCCTCGTTGTCTCCACTCACACCTGCTCCTTGTCAGCTCATTAGCCCTGCCTTTGTCTCAGTCAGTTACTTATTCTCTCCCTCTGCTGTCACTCCTTGTTGGTTCCTTGTCGTAGCTGGTTTCGCAATGCTGTTTCATCTTACTTTGTCTCACCCTGGCTCCTTGTGATAGTTTTCCCCTGATGTCTCCATGGTTTTGGTTAGTGTTTAATTTTTATGTTGGATTTTTGGATTCCTGTTTTTGCTACCTGTGTTATCCCATCAAAACATCAAAGAACTCACCCCTGCTTCTCAGCCTCTGCATTTGGGTCCTCACAAAAACCTCCAAACAAACCGTGACAGAACTTCTCCACAGCACTTTTCTCTATTTCCACTGGTTTCCTCTATCTTTGCTGAAGACAGTGGAGAGAGATCCAATCTCTCTGTCACAAAATGACCATCAATGACTTCGCTTGTTATGTTTGTGTTGTGGTTTAATCACAGCCAAGATTCTGCCAAAAAAATTCTACAATTTCATAATGCCCTACCCTCTAACAAGGTATTTTTCTTAAAACAGCACTTATTGCTACTTACTTACTATAATCACTTTAATCAAACTTGATGTTATTATAGTAAATTTCCTTTTCTCATTTATTGTATAATTTCCACTTTATGAACTTCTAGAGCTCCCACTTTAGCTTCTTCTCTTGCTCATGCTTGCCCTCATGTGAGAAAGTTTCTGTTGGTAAGTAAAAAAGTATTTCAAGAATGTAAAAATTATAAACAATTTATTACCACCATCATTGGTGGGAAACCAGGGTTGTGTAGGCCAACATTCTTCTATTAATTATTTGCTTACTTTTTTACATTATTTCAAATAAGAGGAAAGTGTTTGAGGTGTTTCCTTAAAATGTATCCACAGCAGTGTCTCTAATTTAAAATATTTTGAATTAGAAACTTATGAGGTTTACATCTTCCTCATCAGGGCTGTCAAAAATTAAGTAAAGATGTAGTGATCTTAGCAGTGCGGTTTTCGTCAACAATGATGATGACAAAATTATTTCCTTGACGTTCCTTTTTTTTCGTGACAATAACGAGAACTGATGAGCTAAATGTGGATCTTTGGTGACGAAAAACTAGTCAACGAGACGGGTCTAGATAAAAAATTTAACGGGTGGACGTTCAGATATTTAAAATACATCATTGTACTGTAATCTGCTAGACAAGTTAAGCAGTATCAGCCGTGTTGCTGCGTTCTGTTTGGTGTGCAGCGCTGCACTTTCTGCATGACCACAGATGGATCATGGCAGCAGGGGTAGGGGTGAAAATAAGCCGCAATGGTCCAGTACTGCACGCTCAACTCTGACAAAATCTGTTCTTCCAGCTGTGCCTCTTTGCGGCTTAGCTCTGACTGCGCTTCACTTCCCTCACTGATGTTTCACTCTCAGCATATATGGCTCAGTATGGCAGTATGGCTCCTCCTGCTATCGCTCCTTAATACACTATATGTGGCTGATCATCCTCTGCCAAGCACAAAAATCCCTTTGTCCAACTATAAATATTGTATTTCTTCCAGGTCAAAAGAGGTGTTACTAAACATTCTTTAATTTCTAACAAAAGGAATCCCTAAATTCTATCCTAAGCAAATATTTCATTGCTTTCTGTTTAATGTTGGATAAAGAGCCAGGTTAAAAGGTACAGAGATGATTAATGAGAATATTCTTATCTTTCTAGCATTTAACAAGGAGGAATAAAATATTGAATCTTACCTTACACAAAACAGGAAAATTATTTAAGTTCAATATTAGACCCCCCCAAAAAATAAGAAATGTTTAAATTTGGTTTCCTGACATGTGAGCTACAATACTTCAACATTAAAAAGAACAGAAGATCAGACTCACCCTCAAACCAGGAAAGCCAGTAATACCAGACCCACCAACAGGCCCCTGTTAAAAAAAAAAACACAGCAGCATCCTAAATTCACCACTCGGAAAAGGTTCAAAAACATACACTCAAACACAATGTTACTTATTTCATAACTTTACTCTAAAAAATGGGAAAGATATCTTGAACAGAAGCTGATGAATGCAGAATAGCAAAAACCCTGAATTATGAATCCAGGCTGGTGCACATCCGAAACCAACGGAAGAAATGTTGTTCAGTACTAACTTTTTTTTCATTTTCTGATTATTTTATCTAATTAGCTGTACTTTGTATTTTAAAGAATTGGTATGTCTGTAATAGTACTTTTTAAATTTCACCTATGTTTAAAAAAAGAGTGGTTTCTGGTAATTAGTAAATGGCCTCCAAAGGGCTTTACACTGCATTTAGCCGTTCATCCATTCATCCACACACTGATGGTGGAAGGCTACATTGTAGCCACATCTGCCCTGGGTCTCACTTGTTGCCATTCACTTGTTGCCACCGGTGCCACCGAGCCCGGCGGCAATATTTAATACCCATCCACAGGTGCTTGAAAGATCAGTGTTCTCACCTGGTTGCCATCTGGACCAGGACTTCCCCTCTCTCCTACATCTCCTACCACACCCTGTGAAAGACACACGTCATATTACTTTTTAAAAACCTAAAAAAAGGCAACACATTTGTGGATACTGTACATACTGTTTACAATGTGCACATCAAGACAAGAAGCATTTGTAAAATGTGCAGCTTTTAAGTAATTTCAGCTAGTCTTTGTATAATTTATACAGTGTAAACACTAAGGGTGTGCAAAATAATCGTCAAATCGATGAATCGTGATTCTAATTTTTGTGATCTACTGAATCGATTCTTGAAGGCAAGAATCGATTATTAAAAAAAAAAAAATGAACAAATAAAATACATTAATGGTTGGCGCACATCAATCAAACCAAGTGGAATACAACTTCCAGTCCAGCAGAAGTCGCTGCGGATGTGTTGACGCCTGCTGCTTTGTGTCATAAGCATGTCCGGACTGATTATCCTCATTTTGTTATTTTAAGTTTGATGAATCCTAAGATCTTTTTGTTGGTGTGTCCATGCCAGTAATAGTAATATTTCTGTCCAGTATTTGTTTTCATGGCAACACCTCCAAAAGTAATTTCAATAAATACAGCTATGTATGAATTCAGTTGCTTTCAGTTATGTATCAGTTGAAGACACTATCCAGATCACACCCAGCCAGTCAGCCACTGGTAAGGGCTGTATCTTTTTCTTACAGTGTTCAGTGAAAATATCACAATGCATCGCAATATTTCAAGTATCGTGATGCATCGTGATAGAATCGCATCGTGGCATGTGAATCGTGATTCGAATCGAATCGTGACTTCTTTGCCAATACCCACCCCTAGTAAACACTATACATCACATCAGACATGTTACCTCCTTTATGATTTAGCATGGACTCTATGTAAAACTGATGCTTGATTAATGATAGACACAGGATGTGTGCAACCAGATGTGTGCTGCCCCAACCAATTACTGGCACCACTAATTAAGAGAGGCTCAATAATTTTGAGTACAAGGGCATAATCTCACAAAATGAAAATATACCCAACCTTTGATTTTAGTTTATATTTTAGGGGGTAGAAAAAAATGCTGCTTTAGGAAATATATGTCTAAATTGGTCATAATATTTGGAAACATTTAATGAGTTATTGATGACTTCATGTTTCAGTTCTGAACAAATATTTGTGACCAAGAAGCCTAGACATAATCTGGCAACTATTCAGTACGGGGAAGAAAAATGAACATGTCACATAGATTTAGATGTTTAAAACAAGAACTTGAAATAAAACAGAAACCTTTAGCTATGCTTTTCTTTAATGCATCAACCACAATGATAAACCAACCAAGAATATGTGTTTGTATTTATCATAATGCTGCAGTATTTCTTTTCCAGTTGAGCCATTAAAGCTTGTGCTTATTAAATGTACCTATTTTAACTAGTTGTAGTTCTGTTTGCATATGCAAACTGTTTCAGTGCTACAGGGATGTATTGACTTTAGGTTCCTCAATCTTTTTATTCAATTAGGTGCTTACATAGAAAGCACTTCACTGATTCACAAACATATGCTTACAGAAGATTAAAAAAACAAACAAAAAAAAAACAGGCAAAAACAAAACTTGGTCAGTATTACGTGTATTCCTTTGGGTCCAGGTTTTCCAACAGGACCAGGAATGCCCTGGAAAAGACAAACAAGCCAAAAAATTACTCAAACCCTCTATATTAAAGAACCGACATTGGGAAAGTTTCTAATTTTCATAATTAAAAAAGTTAAGAAAAGTATCCTAAATGAGAAATGCTCCATATAGCATAAATAACTACTATATGAGGATTTCAAAAAGCATTTTGTTTATCAAACAAGAAGAATTTGATCAGGTCCGAATATACTGCAAAATAACAGACAGGAACAGATTGAGCAATGGATCTTTGATTTTCTTAGGCTGGATAATATCAAAGCAAGTGAAGAAAGAAGAAGGTTTTAGAAAAGATTTAACACGTATATCCCTATATGCAATAAATGCTTCAAGATACATATAGGTTCTGTAGTTAGTGTGACATAGCAAACTTATCATATTTTATAGAGGAAGAAAAAAATCTCCAGATAAGTGAGAAGAATGTGTCACATGAACAAGCCTTCATAATTTTTTGTGTTTTTTTTTTTTTTTTCAAATATACATCATTGTTCCCACCAGTTCTAAAAAGATTGTATGACCCACAATACAATTAAGATCTATTTTGGGTATTTGGTCAAACAGTTAATATTCTTAGTGCTACTCTATTGCTGGTTATCGTGGGGTGGAGGAAGAATTGGAGGACCAATTAAGATAGGGATGCAAGAGGGAAAAAATATAATCATAGAATCATGGAGGTATTCTTGGTTGCATTTAGAAATAAACTTCACATTCATCTGATCTATTCCACTAACATCAATAAGTACAGTAAATAACACAAGAAAAGGATTTAAGCAGTTAGGACTTTCTGTTATTTGTTCAGATTTATGCTGGTGCAAGTTTTTTTCTCTACCTGAGGTTACTGACATCCCCATTAGTTTGGTACCTATGCAATGATAAGTACATGGGCTTGTAAAATGGTCAATTTGTCTTGGTCATTATGGCCACACTTTATATAAACAACTCTACTGTAAAACAGACATAAATAGAGATATCAATCAAAGTGCAACATAACGATCTATCAATAAAAAGCTTTTTTTTTCTGTTTTTGACAAAAATGGATACATATCCACAGTGAAATATTTTGTTGAAATTGGCATTTTGCTCTGTTGTTTAGGTCTTTGTCTCCTGACTTGAGTGCACAGATTAAATCAGATGACTGTTCCAGAAAAATATCGACCTCATATTCTTGCACAGTTTTGCACATGATACTAGCCTGACTGGACATCTAGTAACAAATTAAACATCACCATATAGTGTGTAGGTTTTACTGGCCTTGACTAAAGTATTAAGTGGTGAAATTTGTTAGTCATGTCTTACAGGACAATATTTCAGATAAAGTCTAGATCAACCGGACTTCATTCAAGGGATTCCTGAGCGGTTTCTTTGACAACACTTACTTGTGCGACATACTTGTCAGTCAAGTAAGCCAGTTCCTCTAGTGCCACTGCTACCTGCTCATTTACTTGGCGAGTAATTTGAACAAGTCAGGCCACTAATGCATGTTAACTGTAATGTTTGCTGTAGCTCAATTCCCAGAGGCAATCCTGTTCCCTCACAAAATAGTTTAATCTTTGGGCCACCCAAAATTATACAGCCTGGTTGAGGGCAAAATTTATTGTTTGCTTAGTTTGTGAATGATTAAAAACAAAAATTCTCTCATAACTGGTGTTTTAAAAAAAAGAAGCAGTCTATTTAAGGTGTTGCCTTAAAATACATTGTGACGTTCAATTAAATTAAACACTGAATTATCTTATAAAAATGACATCGTTATCTGGGCTGTCTCACATGTTTACAGTAATCTTATTACATGAAGCTTGTAAAAGAAATAAAAAATAAAAATTATTATTCTGGTACTAAAAATAACAACAAGCTAATCTCTACCGACCTGAAAGAGAAAATATTTATTCAAATTGAATGACAGACCTAGAAAAAAAAAGTCTCCTGTCTTTAAATGCGTGTAATAAAAACACTTACTTTCTCGCCCTCCAGCCCTGGTGGACCAGAAACGCCAGGAAGCCCAATGAAACCCTAAAAAAAAGCAAAATAAAAAAAAAAAACTTAACATTGGTTCAATATGAACAAATTATACAAAACTTTGAGAAAATATCTAATTGGGGGAGTGAAGACTAAATAACTACAGTACAGGTATAAAAAAAACTCAGTTTTATACAAACAAAACAAATTCTTTTAGTTTTTAATTTTTGTTTCTCAGTTCTTGGCTGCCCCTTGCCAAGAGGAGGTATCTGTGAGTTTTTGTTTATTTATGTCACATATTAAAAATTTTGTTTAAAACATGTGACTAAGCCAAAGCAAGGCTTAGTTTTTGGTCCACCGTATAAAGCCTCGAAAAAAAATTATGTATTAAGAATAAAACCAACAACATCCTGTTATTGAGCTATTTCTTATGCATTTAAATTGTTCTAATTAAAATCTCCTGAGCTCATGATCTTCAGTTTAGTCACTGTGAGTAAATTATGACGACTAAGCAATATGCAAAGGGTACTATAAAGCTGCAGCCAACAAATATATATATATATATATATATATATATATATATATATATATATATATATATATATATATATATATATATATATATATATATATATATAATATATATATATATATATATATATATATATATATATATATATATATATATATATATATATATATATATATATATATATATATATATTTATATATATATATATATGTATAACAACAGAGTGATTTTTAAAAAGATTCAGGTTTCAGGGAACACACTAAAACAATCAACTATACTGCTTACTACTGTATGCTAGAAAAACATAACACGAAGAAGTATAAATATCATAGATGCTTTTTTAACAAGTAAAAATCTGAAAAGAGTGATTTGTATATGTATTAAATCCTTGATACAATATTTTGTAAAACTACCTTCTGCTTTAGTCACAGCTACAAGTGTTTTGAGGTACACTGCCAGCTTTGAACATTTATGAAATTCAGTCTTCTTAACTGCAAAATAGCTCAAGCTTAGTCAGAAAGAATGAAAATAATTTATTAAAATGAAAACAAGTCTTTTCACACTTTATTATTATTTAGATTGTGCTTCGATTATCACATCTACATGTTTTGTCACTTTGACACTGCTGAAGACTATAATATCCCCACATCATCCCACTGCCATTTATCTTAATGTTGAAATCATGTGTTCAGGTTTACAATGCATCTTTTAATGCCCACTGCTGCACTTTTTGAAAAAAAAAAAAGATTTTTTGTTTCATCTAGTCACAGCAGCTTCTTTCACATGAGGACTGTTTTCGGGGTGTAGCCAACTGCAAACTGGAATTTAGAGACCTTTCCATCAACAATTTTATAATCCATATCATTTTTATTTTACTTCCTTACTCTTCCTTACTTGGGATATAGTTTTACAATCTAGCTACGCAATATTTAATTTATGCGCTATTGGTTTTGTTAGAA
The DNA here is from genome assembly GCF_016077235.1 of Cyprinodon tularosa. Lineage (NCBI taxonomy): Eukaryota > Metazoa > Chordata > Actinopteri > Cyprinodontiformes > Cyprinodontidae > Cyprinodon > Cyprinodon tularosa. The sequence goes on along the minus strand of NW_024039063.1, from coordinate 1,428,346 downwards.
TGGCTATATTCACACTTTGTTTAGTTTGTAGGCAGCAGTCTACAAGCAAAAGGCAGGTAAACCCAGGTGAGGTCGCTAGTCTAAAACAGGGTAACACAGAGACCCAGAAAGACATACAACCAAAAAACACACACACACACACACACACACACCTAAGGATAATATAGAGATGCCAATTAATCTAACAATCATGTTTTTTAACTGTGGGAGGAAGCCTGAGTACCCAGAGAGAAGCCATACATGCACAGGGAGAACATTTTGAATCCAGGGCGTTCCTGCTGAGAGGAAACAGTGCTACCTACCCAGTGCACGACAGTGCAGCCCTGTGTTAGAGGCCAATACCAGTAAAATTAAAACATTCAGAAGATATTTATAGCAGTATCTATTTCACTTGTTTAAAGAGATACAAACTACCAGAAGTGATCATTGAAATCAGCAACTTAACTTAATACTTGCAGCTGGACTGGGAAGTAAACTTAACTTGCTCTAAAAGTTTCCCAATCTGAGTCCTGAGTCTGATGGGCATCCTTGTCATTTCTCCAAGTGAGAATTCAGGAGAACAAAATGACCATATTACTGATTAGTAATTTTAGGTATCAGAATAAAATAGTAATTTTTACTTTATAGTTTGTGGTACTTTATGTTGGTCTTCCAAAAAATTGCTAAATTAAGCTGGATTTTTCTAAAATGAAAGAAATACAAAACTATTTTACAAAATGTTGATTTCATTTTTGTTACCATATCTAACTCAGCATGTCGCTTTCTCTTACACTTCAGCCTTATCAAAGCTCTTTCCATCCTTTTCAGCATGTCACCCTTAGCCTGAAAGTAATCACAGCTATCCTCTCTCTCCCAGTAGCAGCTCTCTACATAAAGTCCCTTTCTTTCACCAGCTCGTTTATCTATCCTTACTCTCTGCCTTCATACTCTCCCTAATCTGTTTTCCTTCATCCTCCATTCTCTATCTTTCCGTTTTGCTAGGGAATTTCTCTGTGAAGAATGAGCTGCAATGACAAGAACAAGTCAGGGCTCAGAATGACAACCCGATGTCACACTAGTCCTCACATGACTCCCATAAGGCAGGGTGATGAAAATGCTAGTATTATCCTGATCCTTCTCTATGGGGCAAAGTTAAGCACCTGACACTTTTTTTAACCTTCCAGGAAATAAACCGTTAAATCCAAACCTGTAGAAGCAAAGAGGAAAAAATGAAAGTGGAAATTTACTTACACGTACACCTTTAGGTCCAGGGCTACCTTCTGGCCCAGCTAAGCCCTGAAAGAAAAACAAGGTTTAGATCAAAATACCACATTTTTAAAGGACAATAAACCTCACTGTGATACAAAAAAAAAAGTTCTAACCACAATTTTATTCCTTCATATGCAAAAAAACACAGACATTGGCAGGTGGTTAAAAAACCTACCGTGAATATGGCAAGATTTAAATCATTCTTATTAAAAAAAACAAAAAAACAAAACAGAGATTCTGTCATGTGTACAGAACAGCACAGTAGAGAGCATCAGGGGAAGGTTTAATGTTTGGTAGAACAATACAAGGTTTGAAAAATTCATTGAGGAATGTTCTTTGTGTTTTTCACTGCACCTGCCTGCCAGGGTAACCTGCAGCTCCTGACTCCCCTGGAGGTCCTGGTATGCCCTTCAGAAAGAAAAAAAAGGATCACAAGAGAGAGAAAGTGAATAAACAGTGAATGATGAGATTAGGTGGAAGGGATGAACTGTAATAGGAGAAACACAGACTTCTGCTAGTAGTGTCTGCAAGAATAAAACATGCACTGTTCAGTCCAGACAACCCTGTCTACTAACTGTTGCTTCCTGGAAAGCTCTAACCAGCCCCATCCCCCTCCTGCTGTTTTTTTTTTTTCTCTTTTTTTTCAAAACTGCCAGTAACATTATTTGTTAGCACTTGGAGGTAAAATGGTAATACTACAACTCACAAAAGTGGATATACAACTCACATTTTTTTAATATTTTGAAATAACTTTCTGAATCATAGTGAAGTTATAAACGTTAGAGACAATTTAGCCCTTGCAAAGATTGAATAAATGTTTAAATTTCCTGTTGGCAACAAGAACACAGCGAACATGGTTTATCATCAGATGCGGTCAAAATAGTGGTCACACAACCCACATGCCTTGGTAGTTCTGACTGAGATAGACCCAAGGTCTATTTTGGTCATAAGATAAAAATATTTAGACATTGTCAAGTTTATAAGGCAGCAACGAGGTGGGGAGGATTCTCCTCCAGCCGGGAAATACTTGGAATTGATGAAGAACCCAGCAACTGCCCAATGGGGAAACAATGAAGGCCAACATGTACTTTGACAAGCTTAAAGGAATAGTACACCCAAAACATGATTAGCCTTCATTTTCTACTCACCCCCATGCTGAACAACACTCTGGAGTACTTTTTTGATATCTCAAATACATCTGGAGATCTGGGAGGCTTCTTGCTGTCTGCTGACATTCAAATAATGGAGGTCTATGGCGCCCGAGGCAGAAAGGTCCATAAAAGTCCACAAAAAACGTGTCAATATTCCTCCATACTGCTCGTCCAATGTATTCCAAGTGTCCTGAGTGGGTAGCATCCAGAATTTACTCGAAACGAAGTCATTTAGAATGTTTTTAGAGCAGATTTCCTGAAAGCGCACACATGCGCGTTCACAACGCTACGGAAGCCGGCAGACCAAACCAGATGAAAGTGCGCATTCAGCGTCTGCTCTGCCAATAATGCAAGCGTAGAAGAAGAATTGTGCTGTTTACCTATGCAAAGAAAGAAACAACGAAAGAAAAATGTCTGAGGACTTCAGTGTTGAGGAAGAGCATGAGTTCTTTGCCGAGCTGAATGCGCACTTTCATCTGGTTTGGTCTGCCGCGGTTTCCGTAGCGTCGTGAACGCACATGTGCGCGCTTTCAGGAAATCCTATACACTACTGTTTATGCTCTAAAAACATTCTAAATGACTTCGTTTCGAGTAAATTCTGGATGCTACCCACTCAGGACACTTGGAATACATTGGACGAGCAGTATGGAGGAATATTGACACGTTTTTTGTGGACTTTTATGGACCTTTCTGCCTCGGGCGCCATAGACCTCCATTATTTGAATGTCAGCAGACAGCAAGAAGCCTCCCAGATCTCCAGATGTATTTGAGATATCAAAAAAGTACTCCAGAGTGTTGTTCAGCATGGGGGTGAGTAGAAAATGAAGGCTAATCATGTTTTGGGTGTACTATTCCTTTAACAAAGCATGATTTACTTCTTTAGGAACTGGAACACAGGGCAGATTTCCAATATTATATTGCCCCCAATCACATCTATAAGATGACCAGTGCCTTACTAAAGAAATTGAGGATCTGTCTCCAGACATGCTCTGCCATGCTCTAGCTTTGGTAAGCATCAGTGGGACATCCTCAACGGTGGAACAGGCCATAGGTTTATGACTTTGAAGGTGCAGAGTGATGTTATATGACCCAAAAAGGCATTTAATCATGATAAGGTTATCCATCCTGATAGTGTTCCGATAGTCCTTTTTAAGCCTAAATGTAAGGCCAAGGTCGGGCGTGATAAGCAGACATAAACCATGGAGCCATGTGTTGGCAAAATCACTGACCAATCAGAAAACGACAATTAAGGCAGCTAAATAATAGAGCTTGGTTTAAGACCAAGTGATGATAATTAAACTGATTAAAAGCAACTCTGAGTTCCACTTAATCCACCCCACAACCTGCTATCGGGTCATCGAGGAAAAATAACATTTCCATTTATTACAAACCCAAAAGAGATTAAGCATCAAGGTAAGAACTAATTAATCCATGTATCTATTTATGATATTGTTTTTACTTTGACACCAAGGATAGCATTGGTATCACTAGCAGGCTTTTAGCTAGCCAGCTGTACAGTTTTACATTGTATGGACTTTACTAAAAGAAGGACACATCATACGGCCTGTTGTTGGCTGAAATGTTCAAAATTTGTTGATCCCATCTTGACCGAAATTCCCCTTCTACTGTGTTACGTAATCTCGAGCTAAACTCACATTTTTCGGGAGTCTCATCCAATTGGTCATATGTCAGAGTGACGCAGCACCAAGGGGTGCTGTTATTGGTGGAATATTCAATATCCCTACAGACAATTTTATTGACAGAGACTAGTATGTTGCGCTATTCGCGAACAGGTAAGATAGAAACTTTGAAAAGTTTTACGCAAACTCATCAAAGGCTAGATAACTGAAAGATTATTTTGTTTTTTGGGATAAGACTGTCCGTTAGTGATGGGTTCATGAGGCCTCATGAAGCGTTTTGACACATTTGTAAACTGTATTGATATTGTGTGACCTGCTGGACATTTAAATTTCCTACAGGCAGCCCTTTTAACAGACTAAACTGACACTGATTTGATGACCTATAATATGATTTAAGCCATTGTTTAATTTTATATCTATCGTTTGAATTGAAAATATTTTTAATATTTGTAGATGCAATCCATAAATATAAACATGCAACGGGAAAATCTAAGTGAACATGTGAATAAGGAGGTTTGTCGACTACGATTTATTTTCAACATTTTTTTCAACATAACTGATAAGGACTTTGTTAATTTGGGTAAAATGAAGAGAGCAAAAAAGGGAGAACCACAGAATGAGCAATTTCCAGCTTCTTCAAGAGCACGAAATGTGACTTGCATAAAATGTAATCACTGTTTTCAACCTGGGATTATTGGGAATCTCCAGCAATATTAATTTATTTAGAACTCTTATTTTTTTCTTATTGTTCTTTCAATATGTACAAGATACAATTTTTTTGTGTGACTCATTACTTTAAACTCTGCCAGTTTACAATTCCAAGACCAGAAGGGATTATAACTCAAATTAGCCAGCCCATGCTTTGTCAAATCTGATTTGTTTTATCACAATCATGACTAAATTAAAAAAGGAAATACTTACTTGTTCCCCTGGTGGGCCAGGTTCACCTTGATAACCTTTAGGACCCTTCAAAAAAAAGTGAAAATGTTTTAACTATATTAAAAAAGAAAAAAAAAACAGAGCAGAACAAACTGGAAAGTTATACAAGTAACTCAACAATAATTGTTCCAATTTATAAAATGATATATATGATGATATTGCTTGGTTAACATCCATTAAGAAGATAATATGTTTGCAAAAGTTGTTCCTTTAATTTTGCTGCTTAATATATTGAGCAGTATCAAGGCTCACCATTAAATGCTAAATATTACAAATGTACAAGCACACTGAAAAAAAATGTAAATACTATTTACTTAGACAAAAAACTGGGTAAGATTTTTCACATAGAAATTCTTATTAATCTCAGTCAATAAAAATTAAGTTGTTTTTACTTACTAAAGATTAAATTGTACTACTAAATTTATCTTATCAACAAAAAAATTTACTATTGTTTTGCTAGTATCACACAAGGAGAATCTAGAGAAGCCAAATAACCAAACAGTCATGTTTCTGGACTGTGGGAGGAAGTGGGAGTACCCGGAGAGAACTCATGTAGGCATGGGGAGAACATAAAAACACCATGCAGAATGACCCTGGACCAGTGCCATGAACTGCTCCACCGTGCAGCTAGCAAATAAATGTTTTCTTTTTCTGACCTAAACATGGTCAGCAAGAAAAAAGCACCAGGTTTACTCCTAATATCCAATTACATACTACTTGTGTCTGTTAAGCTGGGAACTTATTTCAATGGTTTTGTTAATTCCTATTTGGTAAGACGACTTAAATGTCTTTTGATGGGTATAGATTACAAATTAATTCTAAGAAACCATAAAAATAAAACATCTCATTTTGAATTAAAGGCCCTTACATGGCAATCAGCAATATTTTTTACAATAAAACAAAGGTAATATTTACAGGACCAAAAAAACAACAAAAAGTCCCTTTTTTCAGTGCAAATGAGAAAACAAATAGTGGTGCATCAAGTGATGTAAAATATTGCTTGTCTGTAAATAGACAACTTTTACTTATGAACTAAACATTGATATAATTCTCTAAATTAAATATTTAGTCCATAAGGAAATTTTGTTTTGTTCTTTGATGTGACTCCCAAATACCAAAAGGTCAGTTTATTTCTGAAGTAATGAGAGTTTCCTGAACAATAAAACTGAGTACTGACTTGCTTTCAAATGAAGCTTTGAAGCTTGAACCTTTACATTCAATAGAAGAGCTCACTTTGGTGTAAAGTGCAACAAGCCAGTCATTTTCTTAGAAAATAGCTGAGAACAATAAAGTTAGAGCGGAGGCTGATGAAGGTTCTCAGTCATCCAGGTCATAGTCATTCCGTAAAAATTCAAAAAATCCACTGGACTTGGTTTTCAAGATTTGAAGACGTTTCGCCACCTCTCCAGGAAGCTTTCTCAATTCAAATGTCTGGATCCGCAGTGAGTTTGAGTCTTATATAGACAACGCCTTGTATCGCTTGGAAACATGCAATGGTAACCGATGAATGGGTCGTTAGTTCCATCGTTAGCCTGTAATATCTGAACCTGTCTATGATTCTAGGGGTCGGTCGTTAAAGGGGGGATTGCCATTAAGGGGGGGATTGTCTCCTGTAATACCTGAAACCTGTCTATGATTATTAAGGGTTGGTCGTTAAGAACTAACGACCCATTCATCGGTTACCATTGCATGTTTCCAAGCGATACAAGGCGTTGTCTATATAAGACTCAAACTCACTGCGGATCCAGACATTTGAATTGAGAAAGCTTCCTGGAGAGGTGGCGAAACGTCTTCAAATCTTGAAAACCAAGTCCAGTGGATTTTTTGAATTTTTACGGAATTAGAGCGGAGGGTATATTGGTCTAAATGACAGTAAACAGCAGTGTGGTTTCCTGGAAGGGTAAAGATAAGGTAAGCAACAATAAGAACCTATACACATAGATTTTAAACAGGGACCACTTGCTTTATGGGAAGAACAAGGAACCAAAAAATAACATCAATATCAGCACCGATCTGAACTTAGGTGGTTCAAGCCAGAAACACTTTTAACACCCAATCCATCTAAGTCAGACACTGACAACAGGCAGATAATAAGATTGTGAGTTGTGGTGTGTAATGCATATTGACATGAGTGAAATGCTTAAGCACTTGTGACAACATCTGGCCAAAATAAAACAATGTAGAAAACTAAAAACCTTTCAGCTTGTTCTATCACTCTTTTTCATAAACTGTGGAGAACATTAACAAGTGATTTTTGTTTTCATAGCTAATCGATCAATTTTTAAAGCAAGGTTTGCCAAAGATTTGAAGGCTGATGTTTTTCTCCCCCTGATATTAAATGATGCCGAAAACCAGAAAAACCCAGATATATTCAATCTTACCGGTGGTCCTGGAAATCCCTTAGGTCCAGGTAGGCCGGGTGGACCTCTGTCACCCTAGCAACACAAACACATAAACTACATTTTAAAATAAATTTTTAAACTTAAGGCAATAGAACACAAAACAGCTGCTGTGAGCAACCAAATATACTAAAGAAAGCAAAATTCATTATTTATTGTTAGGCTGCTTACAGTAGGCTTTGTAAGGCTGCTTAGGACAAAAGAGGAAATTATCCTATAATCAGTATTCCCTTATCAGTCATATTCATATTAAGCATTGCTGCTTTTGATTAAGTAACATAATGAGCGCTATCCAAATAAATACAATTAATGAAACGGAAGACTAAAACCAATAAGGATGGAAATATAATTTAAATAAAGTCATAAAGTGAAGAAGAAATTATAGACGATCTCTAAAACTGAAAGCAGTGTAATGCCAAGTGAAAGTTATTTTTCAGCTGGAGAGGACCTGAAGCCAGAGCAGGACAAAGATCAGATAAAATACTTTAGTTCTTGTCCCTTCCAAGGTGGCAGTGCAGAGAGAAGGCTGGAAAAAGAGGGAAGAGACTGGCACCAAAAAGACATAATTAGACAAAAATACTAATGTAAATCTAACACTACATGGATATGACATAAACTAAAAACAATAAAATGGCAAAAGGACTTTATAAGAAAAGCTTACAAAAAATAATAACTGACCCCAGCAAAATAAGGAACATGATTAACAATAATAAGAGACAAAAAAAGAAAATCTTAAAACTAAATGATTATACAACACCTTAAAAAACAGCTTGATCAGCACATTTTAGCAGCAACAGTTATCTGCCTATGGTGGTGCAGTAAATCAGCATAGTAGCTCGATGGGAACCCCTAGCAGAGTTTATTGGGTTTCATTTACCAAACACGGTGCTTTATTACTGTATCCTTAAAGCTCTTGGATTGCAGAACTATTAAATATGCAGCATGTTTGACACTTTGCTTACTGTGCAAAGCAGACTACCAACTATGCAAGTTTTCAAATCACGTAGAGGCTTCAATAAAGTCATCAACATAACATTGTAATAAAGCCTCATAAATACTGCACAAAAATGTAGTTAAAAACTTCAATCAACATTAACATCTTCTTATCCAGAAAGTGTGGAAAGGCTGGATTAAATTCTGAGGAAAACAAAAAGGGTTGAACTTGACTGAGCAAGAGTGCATATAATTAGTTCAAGAGACTGCATTAGCAGTGCTGCTTAAAAAAAATCATTACTTTGACTTACTTAGTAAACAGAATGACTCAGAGATACATCAGTAGGTGAAGAAAGTGTTCCTTTAACAATAAGAAACATTAACAAAAAAATAATTGGAGAAGTATTTAGAATCAAACCAAGTCAACTTTAAATAAAATCAGATCTCATAAAACAACAGGTTGAAAGAAAAAACAATGCTTTGAAAAAATACTGGCTGACTGTGTTGGCTTGTTAAAGGATGGTATCGTCAAGCAGTTTCACCGGTAGGCTTGTTTTTGTAGTCATAACACATTAGACTTATATCTTTAAAAGAATTGTGTTTATTCATGGCTTAACTTGACTTTAGATTGAAAAAAAAAAATCACGGACTACCTCAAGCAACTCGAAAAAGACAAGATAATCAACCGTTCAGCTTATTTTAGATTATATCCAGGGGAGGACATTCCATGCTTATATGGACTCCCAAAATTGCACAAGGAAGGAACATCACTCAGACCCATCATCAACAGCATTAACTCAGTAACATACAACATTGCTAAACGGCTTACTAATATCTTAGCCACCTTGGTGGGAAAGACACCACATCACATAGAAAAACCCAGGTGTCTTCTGATGTTTCTGCTCTTTTCACGTGCATACCTATATCAGACCGTAGAAACAGTCAGGAAACGTCTTCAATAAGAGAGTGACCTAAACAAGACAGGACTAATTTCACTCCAGACCAAATCTGCACCCTACTGGACCTTTGTCTTTCCATCTATTTCAAGTTCAAAGATTATTTTTACAGACAAAAACACGGTTGTGCCATGGGATCTCCCGTGTCACCAATTGTAGCCAGTCTTTACATGGAAGAAATGGAAAAGAGAGCTTTTGACACCTTCAGAGAAATACATCAACTTGGTTGACCACAACATCAAATTCACAAGAGAGGATGCCAAAAACATCAAGCTACCTTTCCTGGACTGTTTGGTGAGCATGGAAGGAGGTGAAACATCTTTCCATATATAGTCCCCGCTCTATATAGTGATTGAGGGATTGAGGGGTTAGGGCGGACATTCGGACACAACCCAAGTGTGGTTTTTGGACGTACAGTGTGAGCAGTTAGATTGCATCACACCATTGGGACGTAGAGTGTAAGAACATACATGCATACAAAAAATAGTAACCCTTTGGTTTTGCCATAGAGTACAACAATTGACAATATTGTACAATATATTATTATATATTATATTATATATTCCAAATTCAGAAAAACTACATAAAGCTAAGTTAAACTTATCTATCAAGAAACCAGACAACAACTAGTAAATAACTACTAAAAATAATGCTTGGTGAGGCAAAGGGGGGCTGAGCTTGGGGCAAGAAAAGCAGTACATCTGCAGCTCAGGAGCAAAGGAAATAATTTTGATGACCAATTAGATCCTAGACAGAGAGGACAGACAGTTTGAAAGGGGGGTGGAGCCATTTTGAATTGTAACTCATCCCAAAGAAATTACTAAATCAGTCTCATTAAGATCCAGATGGACAAGAACACAAATCACACCAAACATCAGACTCAAATGATCAACTAACAACAACGGCTGGGTCATTGATTTACATCTCTTGGAATGTGCCTTGGAGGATGGGTCTCCATATGCTCACAAACAGTATTACCCCAGCTACAGGTGGTACTAGTGCGAGCGGCTAGAATTGATCAAGTATCGTGGATTGGAGTTGAAACATTTTCAAGAAAACCAAGGGTGTCTGGTCTGATTTAAGCCTGTTTTGTGGTTGCCATAAACCTGATGAGTCAGAATTTGCACAGAGAACATAGAAAACTGTCATTATATGTAAAACACAGCCAAACCTCCTAGAAATTTCTGCATGTCCTTTATTGCTATTGTGGATCTCTTGGCAGCCCAGTAAACAGTCTAATTCTTATCTTTTAATCAATTTAAGAGAAACTCCCAGTTCTTAGTCACAGTGCTGTTAAGTCAATTGGTGATGGCTAGGCTCAATGCATTACATAAAGCTAAGAAATATCTCTGTATCCTTCTTCTAAATATTGGTACATTTGCTCTGATATTTGAGCAGATTTCTATAGACAATGACTTTTACTATGAGATGCAAACAAAGAGAAAATAAGGCTACAATGTCTTAAATTCACTTGAAGTTAGTCATGAGGCACTTTAAATTACTTCTATACTATGTGTACAAACTTACGCAGTCACTTCTCTTAGTTTTTAATATTCCATTATCATTATTTCACATTGCTTGGTATTTAGGTGTACAGGTTATTAATCACATTAATTGGAGAAGAAATCACATGAATATTTTATAATTTATCAGGTTTTTTTTGGATGTTTCACAGCCATTGGTATTCTTAGATGGACTTGCTTTAATTAGAAAGTATATCCAAGCTCCTCCACACCACATTGAGGACCCAGATACATTTCCATCACTGTGATCTTAATAAACCCAGGAAGATGTCGCTCATATTTTGAAAAGTGTATCTACATTCTGTTTGTATGCAGGTACAGTTTTACACAATCACAAAGGGAATCTTGAGAAAGATCTTAAAACAGTTTTCAAAAAAGAGCACTTTGAGAAAGCAATAATAGCTTTATTTACCTTTTGTCCAGGTGGAGCCTGGCCTGGAGAAAGCCCTGGATCCCCTTTTGACCCCTGTAATAGAAACAAGGGCAAAAAGTAATAAATCTTTTCTGCAGGCTGATGTCACTTTAGCAGGTGCAAATTTCCGTCATGCAATCTATTCCTTTGGTAATGAATCAATTTTTCAACTCTAACCAATCAGACAACACCTTAACATAAAATATATCTAAGATAGAATACACTGTACTGCAATGAGGAGTCTTTTTAACTAAAATTATGATTCATGAAAGCTTTGTCTGACCACATTCAGATTCTCCACACTACCTTTGCATATTTACTATACACATTTATGACCCCCAACCCTTTAAACAAAACATTTTTTATGGCCCAGAATTTCCACTTTACACCAGATTGATCTTAACAGAATTTCAAGCATCATATTACTGCAGTTATGACTTACTCCCATCGAAGCGTAAAACCTGAAACCAAAAATTCTGTCCAGGTTGGAAACAAGAGTCAGCAGTGCATGAATTCTACAGACAGGCTCTTTTAAATCTTAAGTGGACTGTCCAAACATCTCATGCTGTTGGCTAACTCATCTGCCGTTCACAATACATTTCATTGAGTGATACGTTTCCTTAGCTGAGCCAGAGTCTCTTAAGCACTTTTCTGCTGGGGTTCCAGTGAATTGAACTGACTCATTAAATGACCACTATGGACTTACATAGACAAACTTTTTATTTGTCCAGAGATAAGTGGGTGTAAAATCTGCAGGACTGGTGAGTCAGGAGTTGGAGATGCACAGCATAGTAACCGAGTAACCAGACATGCATAGTGAAACAAAAGATGTCTGAAAGAGTCAAAACAAATCCAGTGCTGTTTCTTTTATTCAAAATCTAAATGTTTCTACGTTTATATATATATACAGCATCAAAAACTAAAAATAATCATAGATCCATTATAACTTAAAGAATGTGGAACACCCACTTTATTTCTCTGTCTGCAGCATGACTTGTTTCATACACCACTGATTGCATGGTGCATCCTCTCTGTGGAAGTCATTTAGAAATACTGATACCACAAACATCTGCTTAGGGCTACCCACATCCTTACTGAGTTATACCTCGTCCCACAATGGTAGAAAGCTCACCAGATCTGTTCCCTCTTATCTATTCCCATTTGTTTTATCAGCAGTGTGGCTTAAAAGTTAAAACTGTGCTTGTATACAGTGGCAAAAAGGAAGGGCAACCACAACCTTATCTGGATGGTTGAGAATCCATTCCATGAGCAAAGTTTTTGTCCTTTCCTGTCGCACTTTGACAACATATTGCCTTATTATCCCGATTGCTGACAACATCTGGCTGTGTTTGGGTTAATTCCACATGCACACGCTCTCTACTCCTCGGGGAGCAGCGTGTCGATCTTGTCAGTCACCATAATTGAAGACATTTGCCTCGCAATAAAAACTGTGTCTACATTTTTGTTAGACTGAATGATTTATAGGGTATTTTAGTTAGCCGCTGGGACCACTAAGATGTGGCCTAATAATATAAACCATGGGTTTCAACACTGGTCGTGAGAACTCACTGGCCTTCATATTTAAGAAGTATCTCTGCTTCAGCATTCCCAATTCAAATAACTGCATTACCTCCTCAACATTTCCTCCAACATGTGATGTTGAAGCATTACAATCATATATTAATTAAAGTTAGGTGTGTTGCAAACTTGAAACATGGAGCGGCTCTTAAAGACAAGAGCTTAGAGTTACTGTTACGAACAAAACAGGACACAAAATTGAGATGAATATTTGGATTGAACATTTAAAATCAGATCTTCACATTAACTGTAAAAATACAAAATATCATTTTTTAAATAACTGTCTTATCTAAAAAAAAAAATAATCAGATGTCCTTTTTTACGATGTTCACTTTCTAAGCCTAACTGCAATTATTTCCATTTGACATCAGATGGAATAATTTGAGATTTCTTTTTTTTTTAGGTTTAGAAACACTCAGAATAACTGTAGCAATTTTTTACAATTTTGGAAAACCCAAATGATTGGGAACACTTCAAAGAGTGCATTTGTTTCTGTTACATGACAAGAAATTCCAAAGATATCTGCCTAGATATCAGAGAGGGAAGACTGGACCTCTACAAGCAAGGCCAAACTATTAGGTAAAATCCCCAAAGGTCTGGAAATGGCACCTTCTTCTGATCAGATAATCATATTCAACTGTAAACTATGGTAACATCGACCAATGATAGCACCTAGTTCGTGTTTCAGAAATAAATCAGAACATGTACAAAATGGCGAATCATCATGACAAAAAAAAAACAAATAATGGGTGAAGGCTTGTCAAGTGGATCCCCTTTTTCTTTTCTTTTTTTTTTTACATAAATCACACATGTAGCACAAAAAGCAAAAACACAAGTATTTTTGTGAATTGCTGACATTACAGAAAGTATTAAAACATCTAAAATAACATCTCTAGTCAACCTAGAATTTGGCAGATAGAATAAAAAGTGCAAATCCAGAATTAACTAAAACAGGAAACTTTGATATGATTTAATATCAGAAAGGAAAGAAAACAAATTCATGACATAAGTTTGTATAAGTCAGTGTAAGTCTTTCTTTGCAACTTGGGAACTCTTGCATACTATTTCCTGTGCTTATTCCTCCTACGTTTCATAAAATACATGCATAATGTACAATTAAAGTAAGCCTTCGCTGCCTTTATTTTTCATGCATCTACCTTTGTGGGGTATAATTCCACCTTTAATTCTATAAATACATCCCTAAGTGGGCACAATTTTATGCATACTCATGTCTATACACGTTAAGCAAAGGAAGCTCCCAATTAGAAAGGAAACATCTCCATGAGATCTTTGTTGATTTTCTTGCAAATATAGACAGTGAACTTTCCTTTTCTTATACTAGAGAGCAGTTCTCACCTTTGGACCAGGTGGTCCAGGTTGTCCAGGTTTTCCTTGTGGACCAGGTGGACCCTAGAACAAAAGGTAAAAGAATAACAGGTGTCAACTGTTATTAAATTTGAAAAAATTATGTAGAGGCAATCGACACATGTAAGGTAAGGATTTAGCTTAGATCTAAGTTTAGGTTTAATCAGGCTTAAGATTTCAAAGATTTTCTGTGATGCAGTTCTTTCATCTCAAAGGGTTTTTAGACAGATGATCAGAAAATACAAGAGTGACTAGTTTTCTTTGACTTAATGGAGCATTCACTACCACAGCGTTGCCTCTCCCCCAATAACTGTTATTAAGCAAGAAAGGAGACTAAGAAGGCTGCCATACTTATTACTTGGACATAAAAAAGACAAAATCAGCTTTTAAGAAATAACCGTGAATGCAAAAAACAGAGGACTGTAGGGAATCCAAGGAAGCTCCACCCTTCACTCTTTGAAATGCTAATTAGGGCTAAGAAATAAGTGACATTTCTGTTTATCATGTATGATATAACACCTTTGTCAGCAAACCTTAATCAGCTGCTAAAAACTTCTATGGTAACCCCCCCAACTCTAGGGCGGACATGGTAAGGGGGTCTGCTCCAAGTCTTTAACAATCAAGGGGTCCCAGAACAAAAAAATATTAAAGACTATCACATTTTTAATAACCAATTGAAAAAAATAGATAATCTTAATAATTATTGAAAAGGCTGCTTTTATTCATAGGCTCAATCTTGAATCATTCTTACAATCCAATATCAACAACACAGCGCAGCATGCTTCCTAACTTTTCTCCACAATCTGAAGTTACACACTGGTTGCACTTAATGATTTAGCCTTTGGGATTTAGAGTAGACTTTATAGGAGCCAAGTTATTTACTGTTTTTCTGTCTCTTACTTGAGGACATATTTAGCTGTATACTGACTCTCTTTGGCTGCATGTCTTCCATCCCCTTCAAACATGCTTTTCAAAGTCAGTGGGGCTTTAGGAGAAACATACATAAAACTAACCTGACATCCCATTTATTTGCAGCAGACTGGTAGATCACTGCCTTCATAATTATACTCTAAATTTGGCAATCTTAATGAAATCATGCTAAAAATACAACATGAATTTGTTGCAACAATATGACACAGTTGGGGAAGCACCACATATCCCAAGTGTTTCAATACAAGTGTTTGCTATTGAAAAGTTTGCATTAGAAAAATGCTCTTCTTTCCTTATGCAATGCAGAGATTTATGATATATTCCTCAAGATAACGCATCCATAAAGATGCGATTATTTAACCTAAAGTGAATTTATCAATCTATTTTATTCAGTGCTCTTCTTTTATCCATTCCATATAATGTGGAATATGGAATGGATATTCCACTGTGCTTGGTTTGGAGGAGCCCCCCGGGGCTCAATGCATTATTGAAGCATTGCATCATGACAACCTTGGCAGTTGCTTAAATAGAAGTAAAGATCAGAGTGAAGATGTACATATTTAACTTAAATGCAGCTGCTGGTTGCAGATGGTACAGTATAGTTTTTTTGTATGTTGATACTAAGAACAGACGACAAGTTTAATGTTCCCTGAATAATATGCATTACCTCATCCTAATGTGCACTTCCAAAGCTTGTTTGCAAGGTTCAGCTATGTTAACAACAGGAGCATTTGTCAGCAACTCTTTATCAAAAACTACTGTTGTGTTTCGAAGGCCAATTTTAGATAATACTAAGATCAAAAACCCGTAAAACACAATCTTACATGCTTTTTGATTGTAAGGTTTTGTCCTAATAGTTACTTGCATCCACATGTTTAGAATTTTTCCTGTAAAATAAGCAGCTGGGAGAAAAGGCCCCTCCTTAAAAAAGAAAAAAAAGCAACAAACAAAAAAACATCTGCTCTGATTGATCTGATTCGTCAGCTCAGACCTGCAGACTGCCACAGTTTAACATACTAGCAAGTCAGTAATAGTCAATGTGCAACTCAAAACTGTGAAAATGTTTCTACATTTTTCCCAGCTAATGAGAAATGCAACAATGCTGTTGGAGTAAAACATTTTAGGTGCATCATATTTAAATCAAAAAGCAATGTATACCTTTGTTAGTCATTTTAACTGCAAAAAGAAACAAAATGAAACTGATGCCTTCATTCCACACTTTTTGATTACATAATAGTGAGAAAAAAAAGAGTAAGATTCTTCCTCTGTGGTGATTTATATCTATTGGCAGTTTGTAATCATGAGCATGAATGACTCACCCTAGAACCTCTCTTTCCAGGAGGACCAGGTAAACCAGGGGGACCAGGAGGACCCTAAAGCAGGAAGACAGAGGGATTGGGAAAGATTGAGAATGTTGGAAAGAAACATCAATGGAGAAAGGGAGTGAACGGAAAAAAAGAAAGATGAGACAGTCTGTTAATGGCAAGCGATAACATGTAGTCTAACAACCCAGGACTCCTCCGTCATGAGCATTTTCCAAACTAATTTTGTTAAAAAAAAATTTTGGTTTTACCTTACCTCTTAAGACAACTGACCCTACTCTGATACATATATATATATATATATATATATATATATATATATATATATATATATATATATATATATATATATATATATATATATATATATATATATATATATATATAATCAGGAGATTAAAAATGCCTTTAAATAGTGGATATATTTCTTGCAGAGTCTATAAAGCTGGCTTTTTTTTTTATCATCATCATCGCCTAGGATGCTTATCTTCAACAGGGGCAGGAAAGCTGGTCAGAGATAATGGGATGAAATAAATATATCGCAAATTGGAAGAAAACATATTAGTAGGTGCACAAGACTTGACACTAAGGTCAAGTTTCACATACTGCCAGAAATGGAACTGGTCAGATGAAAGTATGTTCATACATTAAAATGACCCTATTGGAGCCTGAAATAAAAACCAACTCATAATCTGTGCAACAATTTAAAGCTGTTCTTATCTTGCTTTTGGTTGCTTTTTAACATTTCTAAATAAGAAAATGTTTATGGTGCATTTTACATCGATTTTAAATGACAAGAGCATCTAAATAATACACATTTAAACATATAATAAATATCAAAAGACGATTTTTATCTGAGAATGATCTTGTTGAAGTTTTTCTCTAAGTGTTGTCTCAAAGGAATAGAGGACAATCTTTTATTTCCGGGTGGATCATCTAAATAAGTGATCAATCATTCTAGTAATACGTTTACGTAAGGTCACGTCCTACATGCTCGCCACGTTAGCTATCTTTTCTGCGCATGTCACTTTCAGCATGTTTGGTGTGCTGTGGTTTTCACACAGCCATTGAAGCTCACCACCGTTCTTTGAAAATGGCCAAGGGTTGTAAGTGAAAAAGTGTCTACGAAGTGCATGAGAAGAAAAGAAAGGCCTCAGAAGAGGCGTATCTATCCCAGAATGCTTTGCGCAGAGAGCTCTGATTATGCATTATGGGATTTGCTGTCACAGCGGCCCACTATCTATAGCCTGTCCGACAGTGGTGACTAATAACAGAAATGGCGCCGCACAGAGGAGGAGTTATGTGGCCAACGGACCTACAACGGAGTTAAGTTACTATGTCCCCCTGTATGTGGATACAGTAAGCTTGTATGAGCTATGAGTACAGCACATTTTAAACAGGACGTGCACAAGGAGAAAGTGGCTCATGCATTTTTTTTATTCTATTAAAAAATCCTCCACAATACCTTTAATTACTGCTGTAAGGGGGTTGTGCTTTCAGCATAATAAGTTGTGTACAATTACCCTATGCAGTCCTTTGTTTCAAATGACAAATTAGTTGACAATTATTTTAATTATCAATTAACCACAATTAAGCCAATTATTTTTTTTTAAGTCCAACACTGAAAGTATATGCAAGCCAAACTTTTCAGATGTTTTTGTGCAAACAATAAAAAATTTTATCACTTTCATGCTACTTCTGCATTATGCACTAATTGGAATTGGTCAACATTGTTATATTCCAGTTACTCTATATGTTAAGTGATATTTATACACTGACTTTCATATTACCGGCAATTAACAAAAAAATCCCCAAGCATTGAAATACTTAGTTTTCAGACAGTAATGCTAAATTTCACCACAGTATCACTGTAAATTAGAATAATGTTGCCATAATGTGTCTTTCAAATACTGTGCATATCCTATTAACTGTGCTGAAACAAAGGAGCGATACAACTTTTGTATTAGAATTATCTAAATAATCATTTATATAAAAATTGTGTTTTACAGCACTTTGAGTTTTTTTTGGCACCAAAATGTGCTATAAAAAACAAAGTTGCCATGGTTTGCCTTTACTTACCCCTCACATCCTGAAAAAAAGAAAGAAATGCCCTATAATGCTCTATACTATATACTATTTTTTTATTTAAAAAATGTAATCTTCTGTGTTTAACATTTTACAGCAGCAAGCAACCCAACAAGTAACACTTGTGCATTGACATTTTTATGTCAGTGTGGTAAATCATCATTAAGGGAACTTAAGTGAAGAAACATCTGTTTGTTCCCCTAAACTCCCACATCAGAGAAATGGAAAAAGTCAGAACTTTACCACACCTACACCAAAACAGTGCAGGCCAGATAAACAGAAGCAACCACACAGTTGAATAAACACCATTAGATTTTCTTTCTAATTATTATTGTGAATTTGTTCATTCTTAGTGATAAGAAATAACATAAGATTATATAAAGATTCATATATATCACATAACACATTTACTGATGTGGAAAGTTAAAAACTTAATCCAACTAATCAACTAAGTAGTAGGTTCTCAGTGCCAACATCTCTTATGCCCCTTTCACACTGGCCGAAAAATCTGGTCAAATTACTCGGCAAGCCTCGTTAAAATCGCCTTGTCACTGATGGGCATGCTGCGGGGACACCAGAAGCGGGTTGACCCGCTAAATAACATGACACCATTGAACCCAACATCAACACACCCTTTGTCGCTTCTGATATAACAAGCTGAAACACTATGGACCTAGATCAGCTCAATATTCACTAAAACACATATGTGATGGATGTGGGATCTGGGGGTGTCGTCCCATGTGGAGTACTTTCTTGTGATTGGTTTATACAAGTGATTGGTGCAACCCATCCCCATCCCCTCCATTCGAGGCACCTCACGGGAGTCGCAAAAGTCAGTTGTTCTGTGCAATTGTAAGTCTTGTCCTTTGTGTGTTTGCATGAGTGTTTTTTTTTTTTTTTGTGCTTGTATGAATCGAGCTGTGCATGTGCGGATCTTGTCCTGTGCATGTATGAATCACATATGTGTATTTGTGAAAACTGAGAACGATCTAGCTCCATAAAACAACTCTGTTTACCTTCAATTAACATGGTGGAGCACTAGTAAGACTTATTCGGACAGCTAAAAGAGTGAAATAATAAAGAATACTGACTATGCTCTGTCCATGTTGCTCTCCATTATTTACTTCACTGATTTCCGTTGCATTGTGAACATCATCAAGGCTCACCCGGTGCAATGCTTGTCACCAGATACGCAGTGGTGGCGGACAATGGCAACACAACTTGCCTGCAGGAGGTCAGACTCTGCTTTTTGGTCAAATGCGAAAAAGAGCTAAAAGCGGATTGTTAGAGGGTCAACCCAATTTAAAAAAACACAGGTTTTCAGTGGGAAAGTGGCTTCACTGGAATGATGGAGATAGATAAGTTTGAGAATTTCTGCAGGATACAGTAAGATTGTTATTCACTTTGGTGGTAATGACAACCGGTTACGCCAATGAGAGGTCACTAAAACTTGTGCTGCTTCATTGTGTAAGTTTGCCAAAACAATGTCAGACTCCATGATTTTCTCTGGTCCACTCCCTGATCAGTGATGGCATGTTTAGCCGCATGTCGTCATTCAACCGCTGGGTGTCTAGGTGGTGTCCTGAAAACAATGTGGGCTACATTAATAATTGGTAATCCTTTTGGGGAAAGCTTGGTCGGATTCGGAGAGACGGCATCCATCCCACTTTGGATGGTGCAGCTCCTCTTTCTAGGAATCTGTCCGAATTTATAAGTCCTCCAAAACACTGACAACCCAGGGTGCAAACTCTCAGCAACTTCTCTACTGTTACCCACTCATTACTCCAACCAGACAGTGTCTTGCCCACAATCAAAATCAAATAAATAAGAAAAGATTCCCAAAGGAGTGAATCATGATAATCTGATAAAAATAAAAATAACTCCAATTGGGGAAAAAGTTAAAATGATTAAATGTGGTTTATTTAACATAAGATTTCTTTCTTCAAAAGTCTGCTAGTTAATGACTTTGTGATAATCACATTGATTAATGTTGTCTTACAGAAACTTGGCTGGAGCAATAGGATTATGTGAGCATAAATGAGGCAACCCCTTCTAGTTATTTAATTTTTCACATACCCAGAAATTCTGGCTGAGGAGGAGGAGTAGCAACAATCTTTCAGTCTGACTTACTGATTACTCCAAAGGCAGTTAATAATTACAACTCTTTTGAACATTTAACCCTTAGTTTCCCTCATCCAAATTACGAAGCAAGAAAGCCTCTTCTTTTTTTACTTTGTATTGCCCACCAGGTCCTTACTCTGAATTTGTAAATGAGGTTTCAGAGTTCCTATCTGATTTGGTGTTGAATACTGACAGGGCATCATAGTGGGGGATTTTATCATCCATGCTTACATTGAATGTGATAGGTTAAGTGCAGCCTTTAATGCTATCTTAGACACTATTGGCTTTGTTCAAAATATGAATAGTCCCACACATTCTCATCATCTTACTTTGGACCCTCCTCATTAATAGAGGAGAATAAGAATAATCCTATATCTTTTTAATACAGTTGCAAAACTCACCCAAAGCCATAGTGCCACTGAACCGTCCATACTACCTGCTCTTAGCAGGAATATTTTAATGGGATTCTTTAAAAATAAGATTGATTTTATTAAAAATAAGATAATTAGCACTCATCTAACTATGATTGGTTTATCCCTGGAAGGTGAGGCATCATCTGAGGTAGTCATAGAATCTGAACCAGGTTTAAACTGCTCTGATCCAGTTGAACTTTTAGAGTTAGCAAAACTACTGTCTTCATCTAAGCCTTCAACTTGTAGATTAGATCCAGTTCCAACCAGGTTATTTAAGGAGGTATTCCCTTTGATCTCCTCCTCCATTTTAGATGTGATTAATCTCTCCCTGTTACAGGAATATGTACCAAAGGCTTTTAAGGTTGCTGTAATTAAACATTTACTTAAGAAACCATCTCTCAACCCAAATGACTTTGTTAGTTATAGACCAATATCCAATCGTCCTGTCTTATCTAAAATTCTTGAAAAAATAGTGTGTGACCACTTACACCATAATAAACTTTTTGAAGAGTTTCAGTCTGGCTTTAGAGTTCATCATAGCACTGAAACAGCTCTGGTGAAAGTCACTAATGATATTCTCATGGCCTCAGATAATGGACTTGTATCTGTGCTCGTCCTGTTGGATCTCAGTGCTGTTTTGATACAGTTGACAAAAATATATTTTTTAAATGACTTAACTATTTTGTAGGAAGTAAAGGGACTAGACTGGTTTAAATCGAATATATCTGACCGATTTTAGTTTGTTCATGTTAATGATAAATATTCCTCATCTTTCAGGGTTACCTGTGAAGTACCACAGAGATCAGTGCTAGGACCAATTCCCTTTAGTAAATATATGCTCCCAATTAGTAGAAAATTAGACAGCATGGAATTAATTTCCACTGTTATGCTGATGATACTCAGCTGTATCTGTCTATAAATTCAAATTACATAGATTACAGGCATGTCTTAAAGAGATAAAAAACTGGATGACTCTTAACTTTCTGCTCCTGAATGCAGACAAAACAGAAGTTGTAGTCTTTGGACCCGAGTCTTTGAAAAAGAAGCTGATTAGTCAGACACTTCATATGGATGGCATTATATTGATTTTAGATAATAAAGTAAAAAAAATCTTGGTGTTATTTTTTATCAGGACCTGTCATTTAAATCCCATATCAAAGAGGTTTCTAGAATTTCCTTCTTTTATCTATGTAATATTACAAAAATTAGAAATATCCTGTCCAGGAGTGAAGCTGAGAAACTAGTCCATGTATTTGTTACTTCAGGGCTGGACTATTATAATTCTTTACTATCAGGAAGTCAACAAACTGTAGTTAAAAGCCTTCAGCTGATCCAAAATGCTGCAGCAAGAGTTCTGATGAAAATTTAAAATAGAGATCATATCTCTCCTATCCTAGTTTCTCTTCATTGGCTTCCTGTTGAATCCAGAAAAGAATTTAAAGTCTTCTCCTTATATATAAAGCCTTACTGTAAGTGGCCAAGTTCCATCTTACGTCAGAGATATGATTGTTTCTTATGTTCCCAACAGAGCAAGTCACCGCCTCTCCCTGAGATTTGCTCTGGGTACCTCAGGAAGATAATTGAGGAGGACAGCGGTAGCTCTGAGAAGCCTGATGAGGAAACACAGCCAGAGCAGGGAAGGCTCCATGCCTATCTGTGGATAGCTATACAGGCAGTAGATTGGATAATTCCGGTGGGCAGACAGAGTGCTAAAGGTGGGTGGGAGGCTGCAGCTCACCAGAAAAGAAGAAAAAGCAGTGGCTGGCCGGTGTCTGTCATGGAGGTAGGACGATGAAACACTCTTTCTAGGGCTAAATTAAAATGCCTTTTTTTAAAACCACCTAGAACCTCTTAAGAGTATTACCTTCTTCATCCTTTGTTAACATTATTTTCTCTATCTTCAACATTGATTAATAAAAAGTTGTCTCTGTTGCCTCCTTCACTGTAGGTCAGTGAAATCTAGTCCCTGATTGGATTTCGCAATGCAAATGAAAAGATTGAAATTTTTCAAATGGTGTTAATTTCTCTTCGCATAATTCTCAAACTTCCACGAAAAGACTGTATGTGCATCATACAAGTCAAATGGTCAACAACCAAATGTTACTGGCAAAAAAAGCCAAAGCAGATGAGGTATGATGATGAAGAAGTGGTAGGAGGATGATGGCAAATAATGTTTTTTCATGAGTTATCATGTGATTAAACTAATTCACATGTAACTTTGATTGCATTTCTTATTTAATGGAAACACAACAATCGCAAAATTGTTTATTTTTCAACATTAACAAAGTATTGACAAAGTGTAATCAAAGCGCAGCTATTTTTTTCACGAAAGAGTGAAAAATGGCTATACTGCAGAATGCTGTCATGTTTGACATGTCTGCTTTGAAGAAGGGGCCTTGTAAGATATTAAGTTTTTTTTGTTTTTTTTTTTAAGAAAGCCAAAAGGTTTTTTAATTACATTATCTGAAACATTTCACTTTTGCCTTTGTTAGCTTTATGATTCTCAGTGATGGGACTAACGGCGTTGAAAGTAACGGCGTTAGTAACGCCGTTACCTTGTTTTAGTAACGAGTAATCTAACTAATTACTTTGACTGTAACTATAACGCAGTTACCATTGCAGACACCCCGTTACTGCGCGTTACTCAGGTCGCACAATGAACCTTTTTTCATGATGGGACTCGTGCGCAGCTGCGTGAAGCTGACACCCCACCCACGTCAAAAAACTCTGCAAATAGACTGAATGGTTAGTGCAACGTTAGTGCAGATTTGTGCAGAAAAAAATATTGTTTGTGCTACTTTTGTTTAAGAGATATTAAAGATTATTTTTTAGGTCATCCAGAGGTGCGCGCCTTGTCATGAGAGAAGGGAGGATGAGAATGGCTGATGTATAGTGAGATTCCGTCTGTCAGTTGGGTAGGTGGGTGTTTCTGCTGGTGAGTGTTAACGTACAGCACACACAGAGAGATGGAGAGTGAGGATGAATCCAGCAGCAAAACAGCGTTTTCCTGATGGAAATACCGGTGTTACGTCGAGCTGCATTTCCCCACCACATAACGGTTTCCTTTGCATCTCCGCACAGCGCAGGCGGCAAGAGTCACCGCGCAAGCGACAGGAAACGCGCATGCTCGCTAAAGGTGCGTAACAGCCGCCCTGTGCTCGCGCCACAGGACAACTATGGAGAGCGTGAACGACCAAATGATAGCCTATATGGAGAAAGGGAGAAATCTGGATGGATGGATGGATGGATGGATGGATGGATGGATGGATGGATGGATGGATGGATGGATGGATGGATGGATGGATGGATGGATGGATGGATGGATGGATGGATGGATGGATGGATGGATGGATGGATGCTCTGACTTTTCAAAATACTGTATTTTTTATTTTAAACATTATTTGATGGCCTTTGTGGCAGGGATGGAGATCCATATTTTATGTCACACACAGAGTATACATCTAGATAGATAGATGTTGCAGTATCTATAACAACCCAAACACACAGGATTTCAGAATTAGACATCCTCAGTTATTAATTTCACCAGATCTGAATTCCCTGTTAAAAAACTTTACATCGCGTTCCCCCGATGTCATTTACGTTGAGTTACAAGAAATGCAAAACTCTCTGCAGGTTCTTGTCTTTGTCATCCGCTCTATTCAGCTGGCTTTGGAAACACACCGCGAGAAGGTGGGGGCTGGGTGGTGAGGTTTACGGGGGCGAGAAACGCAAAAGTAACGCAATAGTTACTTTTACTAGTAACTAATTACTTTTATTGTGGAGTAACTCAGTTAGTAACTCAGTTACTTTTTGGGACAAGTAACTAGTAACTATAACTAATAATTACTTTTTCAAAGTAACGTGCCCAACACTGATGATTCTAAAGAAAACTTGCTTTAGAAACAACTTTTCAAAGTCTGACTGCAAAGGGTTTGGCATAAGTTCTCACTCTTTAAACTTGACCACCCAGAGGCAAACATTAACCTTCAGCTGATCCAACATTCAAAACATGCCTGCAACTAAACTGTCAGAGTAGCTAACACATAATCAATAATACTTAAAGTCATTCAGGCTACAGGGCCAATATGAGCTGGTTTTTTCAAAATGGTACCCTCATCACTCCCCACAAAAGGCATAGTTGAGGATTTTTGCGAGTTTTTAACAAAACCCGCCCTTTCATCTTAAAAAAATAAAAATGCACATGCACAACCATGCCTATTAAACGTGTGTGAGACTATGCCAGAACCCATTTCCTCTCATGCACACTCTGTTTAAAAGTTGCTGTTTGCATCACTCATACAAGCTTACTTTCCAAAAGAAGATTTGCATCTATTCCACTATGTCAGATTCACCTCAAGTAAGTGAAAATGGGGACGAGCACGTAAGACAGCCTTACGTAAACATATCACAAGAATGATTGATAATTAGGAGGACCAATTATTTTGATGATCCATCTGGAAAAAGAAAATCCTCCATTATATCTTTAAGTATGATGACGTACATCATGGTCCAAATAACCAGGAGAGATATGAGGAAAAACACAAAAACTGCTTCCCACCACTCTTTTGCATGCAATATCCTCCTATTACAAATGTTTGAACACTTCTAACTGGTACAAAGTTTTAAATCCTTCTGAAGTAATAATTCATTCTTCTATAAAATCTAAACAAATCCAGTACAAACGCAAGGCTAGTTACTCTTAGAATTATAAACAGCAGGGGGGAGGGCTGTAGGGTTGAAACAATTAATCTTATTAACTGGAATTAACTGATGAATGAAACAATCTGCTCATTTGTCATCATGGAGCCTGTTAATGCCAAGAATTATTTATGAAGCATAGACAGTTCCAAACAATGTATCCTGACAAAATAGCACAACTCACCAGTGAACCAGTTAGAAAACTGAAAGTAAGAGCTCATTGAATTGTCTGTGTAAACTGCCTCGAGGTTACATATATTGTGAATTGGCACTACATAAATAAACTGAAATGAATCTAAAACTTTATTTTATTATTTTTTTTAATAACACTATTTATATAGATTTGAAAAAGACTATACTAAAACATTAAGAAAATACTGAATTTACATGAAGTTTAAGTGAACCTCAATGGACAGTACAGGTGAACTTCATATGACCAATTGAGGTAAATTTGGTCGGTGACCCCTTCTCTAGAGTGTCAAATTGATAATTTTGTCGGGGCTCCATAAGAGTTATGCTCAACCCTACTAAAACTATTTGAAATGATTGAATGATTTAAATTAAAGTAAATCAATAGCATGGTAGTTGTCCAATAGCCACTAAGCTGCATGGCACTGTAGTAAACTATTTGTAATTTCAAGAACTTTATTCTGAAGGTACTTATAAATATAAGTATAGCTAAGTTTTCTATTCAATAAGGTGCTAAATTTAGTATAAAAGCAGACTCCTCCACCATGATAGTGCATCCTAAGTAAAAAATATTAAGGGCAAGGCTATTGTCTTCATTAACCAAACTTTTCAATTACAACACCATGGTAAATTAGAATATTCAATGTATCCAGTGCATATTCTAAAAAGCTATATTACAATAAGCACTGGAAGGCCTCAAATTAACTTAGATTTTATGGCCTTTTGCATAGAAAAAAACAAGCTCTGCAGGGTCGTACAAATTATAAGTCATACATCAATCACTTACCGGAGGGCCTGGCTCTCCTTTGGGACCATTCAAACCATCTTCATACTCATAAAATATTTCTGGCTCCTCAAATCCATAATCATATCCTCCATAGTCCTGGTCTTCGTAGCTGCCGTCCAGACCATGATGTTCTGAAGAGTCCACCTGGTGTTCCCTGTACAAAGTGGTACCATTGACTTTTGGATGAGACTGTAGAATTCGGTGAGTCTGTTGAGGCCCGAGATCAGAGTGCCTAAAGTTGTTCCGGAGTCCTTCTATTGCTTGGGTTTGCATAATTGGAGATGTAAGGGCTGTAAAATCTTCTACATGTAGATTTTTAGAGTTTCTCCCTTCCTTTGTACTTATCTCTGTGTGATCCGTATCTGCCTTGGGTTCACTTTCTTTGGCGAACTCCATTTTTGTTGTACTGAATGTTCTACTGTGGGTGAGGCCCTGTGCTTGTCTACTTAGTGTTGCTTGTGTTAGGCTGTTAGGCTCAAACAAAAACGTGGACGGGGAGGTTGAAGGTTTCAGTGTGAAAATGTGGTCTTGTTTCCTTGGATATAGCTCTGTTCTTGGGCTCAGAGTTGAAGACTGTATGTTAACTTGATTACTTGGCAACAATTGGTCTGTTGTTGGAACTTTGTTGGAAAGTTGTTGATGGGTAGCTAGTACTCCTACAGGGGGCATTGTTGAAGGGTTAGATGGGCTGTCATTAGCTTCTAAATCCAAACCAGAACCCAGAAAAGACGATCGATAAGTGTCGGCCAGCCGGCACTGTTTTTTAAGGTAGTTGCAATAGTTTGCGGCAGCTTGAGCTGAAGGGTAGATGTCTAACTGGCAGACTTTACCAATAAATGGAACTGCCTTTGAGTTCATCCTACCCAATGTGAAGAGATTCCCAGATTCTCCCAGTCTCTGAGACCTCCCCAAAGTCTGCTCTCGTTGCTGAACTGCTCCACAGTCCTCATAGAAGGACACTGACTGCGCTCGGACACCAACAGCAAAAGCATGCTGCTGTCCATCCTTCCACTTATGGTTGAAGTAGCTTGTGGATTTCTCTGCAGTGTAGACTACTACCTTCCGTGAAAGCAGCTGAATGCCAAAACGGAGTCTGTCCCTGCTATCTTTGACACTAAAAACAAAAGCATTGTTGGCTCGCCAGGAGCTTAGGCTAATCACAAAAGAAAACTCAACTCCAAAGTCTGAATGGAACAGACTATTTGCTGGGATCTCATAGAGGGATGTTGCATTGAAAACCACCCCATATCCAGGAACTGGGATATTCAAAGGTTGGGGACCATTGGTGGAAGTTGTATGCGGCGACGCTGTCCCATTGCTGGAAATGTCTGTTCTGCTTTGATTTGTAAGTCCCAGCTGATAAAGAATATCCACTCCTGTCGAAAATAGGGGAAATTGGTCAGATTTACATGCTATGGCTTAGTCACTATTTTTATATCAAATGGTCTTAAAGCTACTCAGTATCAGACATTTCTTTGCGGGTTAAGCACCTTAAAAAGAATCCATGAAACTAAAATGGTATTTTAAAAGGAACAGCAATGTTTTACAATGTTATGATTTAATACTATTTCTAAAATTAATTCAGTTCATAGCATAGAAATTACGGTGTCCAGACTTTTCTCTTCTTCCCTTGGAATCAAAAAACAGGCCTATTATAGTAGCTACATACATCCTGTTAGACTAAAAAAAAATGGACAATAGCATTGAAATAAATTGAGTTGCATCATACTTATCATGGTGCATAAGTTTAATGTTATGTTGTACATAAGCATCTGCATTAAGCAGTCAAATATTATCTGTTAATATAAAATTAAGCTACTCTACAAAGTGCATGAAGAAAGGGTTACTATTCTCAGTACTGAGATGAAACCAATATTTTGTGGGTAGTTATGTGATATATTTTTCCATACTATGCATTAGATTAAAAAAAATAAAAAATTCTATTTACTACTCACCATGTTTAATTTGCCCATATAGAAATAAATTTAGATTTGTTTTTTTTTTTTTTGTGTTTTCAATAAATCACTGAGATCATCTTAATTATTCTATAAAAACTGTGATATGCCAAAACTGTGATATTTCTAATTAAGGTTATAAAACATTGACAATAGACTACAGGTCCATGTCTGATTTTTGGGGATTGTCTTCTTATTCTCCTAATAGTAATAGTTTAAATATATTTAACAACTTTTTGTTAACATGAAATTTGGGAGCTCTGCCTAGGACATGTCTTTTTTACATATCTGAAAGCTGATTAAACACAGTGCTATTAATAAAGGTTCCCAGAGACACTCATGATGTACTCTCTGTTTTTTTTTCACTCTAAAAGATAAATGCAGCTGCAGTCCAGATGGATAGAAATAATTAAAAATGCATGAGGCAGAACAAGGTTTCGGAGAACTGGCTTTTAAAGTTTATCAAAACAATCTGCAACCAGGTCTTTATATAAAAAGGCCTTGTCATTCTTTTTCGCCTTCACATGTAGGGAGAATTTATGCTGCATTTGGTCAAGTTGAGACACAGCTTGGCAAAAGCCCAAAAACATTACATAATGACAGGTCTGCTGCTCACTTTTGGCATGGAGTAGAGAATAGCACGCAGATCTCAAACTGAATTTTCTAAAAAAAAAAAAGTATCTTTTTCAAACACAATATCACTGATTAGAATATTATTCTATAAAACTTGCCAACATGTGTAACAACAAATAAATCAAACATGATGCCATTGATATAACAAGAGTCTTTGAGTGCTGTTGGGGTTTTTGAGACACAATTGGAACAAAGTAAAATATAGCATGAGGAAATGTGGATAGACCAAGAGGAACATTTTCAGTACCATAATAGTTTTAGTTATTTGTTGATGATTTTGCTGGATAAAAATAGTTTGTTGTAGTGTTCAACAGGCCTATGACATTTCTCCTGAAGAATCCCAGCCAATACTTCTTTGGCAAAACGTTCAGACTCCTTCTTATTTGATGGCTTTCTGGCATGCACTTATATTTATAATTCCCACAGATTTTCAATTGGAGACAAGTCAGGACTTTTTATAGGTCAATCAGTAACTTTCACTTCCATCTCCTCTAGAAAGTTTTCCCAAGTTGTGATGTATTTTTGAGGGTAATTGGCAACATAAAAGTAATAGAGTGTAATAACTGTCTTTAGTTAGGATACTTCTGACTCGCTTGAATCATTTCTTAGTGATGTTTGGGGTTTCCTAAAAACCTCTGTCACAAGTCTTCTTTACAAGGTCTTCAGAGTGCTTCCAATCTTTGCCTGGCTCGTTCTGTGCTTCAGCTCTAAAAAAAAACATTTTCCACATCTTGACATTTGTCAATATAGTAAAAACTTTAGTTGAACTTGCTCCTTTGTGAGTATTGACAACCCCTTTCTCTAAAGTCCAAGCTGACTTATTTTGTTTTGATATTTTCTCAATGTAGAGCTAAAATCCTTACTAAAATAATTTTTACCTGTATACTCTTACTGTTAGTCTAAAAAATAAAGCTGAATTCAGGAGCGCTGAAATTTAGAAATTAGAATACTGCGCACTTGCTAGTGCTCAGTAAAATTAAAATTATCATATTTCAGGGAGATCATCATTTTTTAGTTCTTATTTTGTTAATTTCAATAGTGTATGCACAGTAAAAACATCCAAATTAATTCCAGAATGTTTAAAGAAATATTTTTAGTGCTCAACTTAACCTGTATATATGCATGGGTGTACTTTACGTTTTGCAATTTAATACTTTTGTACTTTAAGAGAAGCTGCCTCTTAAGCTTGTGTGCAATCCTCTTCCATGTATTACAATGGATTGAGTTTTCTTGCTTGGCTTGTGAGATTTACAGTAAATACAGTATGTGGGTGAATGACAATGCAAGAGGGAAAATTCTGCACCCTTGGGGCATTCTAGTCATTCAGTGAGGGGAGCAGTACACACTGTGAATAGATGTTACTAAAATAAATGTCAAAAAAACCTGTATAAATCAATTTTTTTTTTGCAAAACTAAATGCCCAATCCTAGCAATGAATGTCTTTTCATTCAAATACAATCAAATTTGTATAAATAGTAATGATACAAATTATTTAAAAGGAACACACAAACTAAACATGTCTTCTATATGTCACAGGATGACACATACGGTACTGAGGTGTTGCTATTTACCTTGAGCAGAGTAGTTGTTTTTTGCAGATACTGCTGAACATACTGACAGGAGCAGGAGAAAGTTCCACCTAGTGAGGGAAACAATTATGTTAATAAGATATATTGCCATGAAAAAATAGTGGGATTCTCCATCAGGACTGTTGTTCAAGTGACCTTTTTACCTCCTGTAATATATTAAACATGTGACTCCTTATATATCCCACTGACAAGGACAAGGCTTTCCAAGAAAAAAAAAAACAGTTCTAAGAAAGTACAAAGCACCTATTGTTAAATCTGCAACTCTATTGGAAAGAACAAAAAGATTTATAACTTGATGGAAACCAAGATAGAAAAAGCATTCATGGTATAAAGATTTAGATACACACAAATATCAATGTGGGTAATGTTCCAATATAGGCCAACCATCTTTAAATATTTTTTTACGAAACATTTAAATCCTATTAATTTTCTAATTATTTTAATTCCTTTTCATGTCACCTATATTAACATTCATAGAGAAATTTCCATTGAACCAAGATCTCTTAAATGATCAGTGGAACCCATTAAAGAAATGGTCACAAACTATACCTTATGCTCCTCTATGATAATTTAATAGTCAGCAGTATGTTGCACTTAGAAGAGTGCTATTTGGTATTGGTGCTGCAGAGTGAAGTACACTCCAAACTGTTGAAATGAAGAAAAAGGATATGCAGAGATAGAAAGTATTTTACTGGAAGCTATGTTTTCTGTGGCAGGTTGAGAAGGGTATATGTTCATTCAGCATACAAGAGAGAGTGCTGATTCAGCAACTAATAGGGGTGTTGAGTAATCTACAACAAAGTTTTTCTTTTCAATTTTTTACGATAAACGTGTCATGGAAGATGCCAGATTTGGATATTTTGTCCAAATTTTTTGAAACCTTAAATATTTTAGGAATGTATCATATATACACACGGGAACTGCAGTGAAAATATTTATTCATATAACATATAAAAGCTAGTTTTCTTATGCAACCAGCAAATCTTAAACAGAAGCCTGTCTTCTCTGTAGATGTGAAAAATTTGATATTTGTATATCTGAATGTGCAGGTGAGAGTCATGCAGAGAATATTAATGCAGGACTGTCAACTCTCACCCATTGTGTGTGAGACTCACACATAACACTGTCCTGACGCGCTTTCACTCCATATCCACAATTTCTCACACATAAAAATGACCGACATTAAAACTCTATTCCATTTCACTTATTTAAATATACAAATACCATGCTGATAAAAATCCAGTCTGTGTTTTCAACACAACCTTAGTGCTAACACACAAGTACATGCCAGGTTTATTTCCAGTCCGTATTTTTGCACCAGCCAACCTATTCACTGTGCTGAGAGCAGCAGAACTGAAAGACTTGCACAAGATATAAAAAAAAAAAAAAAAAAAAGAGATTTCTGAGCAGTCATTAGGAGGTATGTCATTGGATTTTTGATCTTATCTTATCTGGACTAAAATAATTTACTTGTAAATTAATGAATATTTTAAAGGGGTCATTGAATGCAAAACCGAGTTTACATTGTCATAGATTAATAACGATAGTTCAGTGGGCGAAATGGACATACAGAGGAGTTCAAACCCCATCAACACCTCCTTTCTCTGCAAATCTCACAATTCTAGACTTCCACCATAAAACGGGCAAATCCAGACGAAGCCCCGAACTGACGTAAACTCGGGATGTTGCCTTATTTGGTTCTGGCCTGTACTTTTGTCACGCCTCGAAATTAACATACAGACCAGCCCACATGTTTACTGGCCCAAAGGAGGGGGGGTTGGGGGGTAAGTAGTATCGACTGACTGGACCGGACCTCACCAGAGAGCCACGAGTCGCCCGTCCTCAGCCGAAGGGGCGGCAGGTGAGGGGAAGCACGGGCTGCCTGTGTCCAGGCTACCGTCACCGGGTCGGGTTCGGTTGCTCCGTCCCCCACTAGCTCAATGCCCCCGTCCGGCTGGGGTTCCCGGAGCAGCCCCGGAGTTGATGGCTTGGTTTCGAGTGCCTGGTGTGTTTCGACTACATGCTGCACTGTAGTCAAACTAAATCCCGGACGATTTAGAAATTCCCCTAGGAATTTTTTTTAGGTATGAAAAGTAGGACATGTCCGAGAAAAGGAGGACATCTGGTCACCCTACCATATCAACAATTTCGATGTTTCAGTGAGTGAGTGCTTGTTGCTATGATCTGTCTTTGCTCAGCAGCTGCGCTCGTTGTAAACCAACCAATCAGCCCAAAGCTCATCTAAATATTTATGAGCATACCATAAAAGGAAGAAAACCTTTTCTAGGGTTTATATGCAAATATGCCATTTTCAGCCCAACCAATGCTACACATCCTATTCAGATACCTTAAGGATCAGTACCAAATACCCTGTATAATCATTCTATGACCCCTTTAAGCAATCTAGTACTTGAGTAAATATGAACAAAATATACAACAGTTGCTTAAATCATCAATGTGGTGACCGAGTGCAGAAAACTCATCAAATTGATAACAAATGGTTTGTTTTCTCTATACCTAGTGCTTTTTTTGTAAGATGATTTAGTCCAAGTTTGTTTTGCACACAAGTTGAATAATTATCACTCAGTTTAATTGAATAATCCCCTGTTGGATTTTAGGACTAAAAGCAACACAAACATCTAAATTCTTAAAGCTTTCAGGTATGGCAGTATAGGGCAGTTACTAACTTTGTACTCACAAACCCAAAAGAAAAAGATTATAGCCAACCTTAAACAAGTAAAAAGTAATAATGCCACAGTGTGTCTAAATGGAACAACACACAAAAAAGATAGCAAAACCTTTTCCTACTCCCCTCGGTAGAGTGCTGTTTAGGTCGCCAAGTCAGGAGAGACAAGAACATTGTGCAGCCAAATTTAAGACTGCAACTGAAGATGATTCATCCACAGAAAGTGTTGTACTTTGGATGGATGGTCCACTTCTCTTACTGTTTTCCATGTTTGCAGGCTGCTGCCCCTATTGTCAACATGAAATAGCAAATTTTGCACCCTTTTTTGGCAACTCTAGGAGCTCTCATATAATTGGCTCACGCTGCACTAAAGCAGTCACATCTTCTACCTCTGGATTTCAAAGGAGATAAACTTGACTAAGACAATATGGAGGGGACTGAATGTTTACACGAAGTTTTACTTACACTCTGGTTGACAAAATGTGAATGTTTTTTTTTTTATGGTAAATTTCTAACTTTTTGGTTCTTTAAGTAAATGTAAATGAATAAATAGTGACTTAAGACCTCTTCACAATACCATACAGAGTGTCAAATCATTTTCACAATAAAGCTGAAAATTATTTTTTTCAAATTGCAACTAAATCAGTCAGATCAGCAGAAACAACTTATTTTAGAGGTTATAACAATCATTATAACCAGCTATCGTTTTACAACTCTGAGGGTAAAATGTCTCCATTCAAATCTAAAGGGAACCTTATGAAAATATATTTACTTCCATAGAACTTTCCAAATTTCCGTGGGTTTTCTTTACTCAGTAAATCACATGCAAGTATTTTACATGACGGCAAACAGCAGCATAAGTTCTACAACATTCTCCCTTGCAATTTGACAAGCAAATCACTGCCTCCAGTGTACAAAGATCCATGTGTTTCTGTGAGCTTGAGTGACAAGAAAAATACAATAACAGTCATACATTAAAATGAAAAAATAAAGAAAAACTAATGGAATAACTGTATATTAAACTGTTAACAGTATACTTTTCTCTTGAAATGTGTGGGACATCCAACCATCTGATTCTGATCGCGATGTTTTCATACCATCTTTTATTTAAGCTCTTGATTTTGTGGCTTCAAAACAATTGTGCAAAGTACTGTATTTATTTGCAGTTCAACATGCACAATAGGTTGTAAAAATAATTTTAACCTTTTTGTTATATGGCATTTTACAAACCCTCCCAAAAATTAAAGAACTAAGACAAACATGCAAAATTTTCCTTCCTGTTCTCATTTTGTATAGAAAGCAAAGGCTGCAAAATGCAGCAGATTACCAGCTCTTGCTAAACGTAAGACAACAAGTTTGTCCTAGACAGAGTTCTGTTGACTGAGGGAAATACCACTATGTGTGGGGGGAGGTTTGAGAGGGGGACCCAAATGCAGAGACTGAAGCTGAAGGTGGTTTCTTGCAGATTTAATTTAAAAGGTGACAACAGAAGCAAAAATGCAAATGCTTAAATCCACAAAAAAAAAAAAAAAAACTGAAAACCAAGATGACTCACAAGAAGGGCAAAGAAATGACAATAAACCATCAGTCACTGTTTGATATAAAACAAAGACCAGGCTATCAGCACATTGGGAGCAGGTGTGGAAAAAAAGAATCTAGAAGGGAGCTAGGGGAAAGAAGACTGACACAAGAGGGAAACAGGGAGCTTACAAGAAATCAAGAAATACATAAGAACTGAAATACAATCAAAAATAAGTTGAATGACACAAAATGGAAAGGAAATAATGATAAGTCAAAGAGAAAACTTAAACAGAACCAAAACCATGACAGACAGACAGACAGACAGACAGTATTTGCAAGACCTGACTCAGTTCCAGCAAACTGTCACTCAAGCCATACAGTTTGAGCACCAGGCACTCATGAGATTAATGTAAACTTGTTAGGTTTTAAAAAGCATCCATTAAAAAAAGATATTTTTTTTATTATTCTCACATTTAATAATGATACAGATTTTTATCAACCCTTAGTGGCCAAATTTAAATCAAACTGAATGTCAAGACAGTAACAAAAAAGACCAGGTGTCTTTTTACACAGAGAATGTAAAAACCTGGTTAAAGTGAGCCATAAACTAATCTAGCTCATAAACATTTATCATATATAACGTTATAAACATCCAGTTTATCAGAAAATAAAATCTGGTATAAGTTTACCTTGAAAATGAACTGAAAACTAAATGAATACCATTCCTTCAACAAAAATGAACTAAAAACCAATAAATGCCATGTCTTAGAATAGAAGAGGAATCAGAAGAGGCTGCTTTAACATTAAAAATTCAGAACTCTTTGTTAAAGTGCTAGAGTAGCTAAAGAGCAAGTCCATTTACAACTACTGCTGATAGGGTGTTCTGTCTTTGCATGTTTTGCACACTTTCCAAGATACAGGGAACTAACTAATCTTGTGCCAGCATCCCTCTCCTGCTTGGCTGCTTTTCAGCTTCTGTACCTCACTTCTGATCTAAATTACTAGAATATGAAAGAAAAGAAATAAATGAGCTTGACACCTCTTATAAAAAAAAAAGCCCCAAAAAATCTGAATACTTGTCACATCTCCAGAGTGGGAAACAGCAAGGATTTATAATCCCCCAAAAATGACAGCTAATGCAAAAATGAATGTGGTTGTATTCTAAGAAGCAGAATGTCATACTGCATTCTTATTATTCACTTAGCTGGATTCAAAAGGTCAAAGCAGACCAAGGCAAAGATTGACCTAGTCCACAAAACAGTGAACAGACAAAGAGCTGTGAGTAAACTTCTATTGATGTTTATTGGTTTGCTTTCTTTCCATTTGCAGAAGGAGCTGCAGAGGTCAGAAGACTGGAATAGGCTAAGTCACACAGATGGAAATAAATCCTGAGATACAATAATCTGTAGAGGGTAAACCCACTGCAAAAAAAGGTTGAAAATCTTTCAAAATACCATGCAGGTTACTTTAAAAACATATTAAATAGAAATTATAAACAATGTGTGGACAAAACTGGCTGAATAGTGTCTGAAATGTACATTTTATCATCCATCATACTTTGAAGCTCTTTCCTAATGTACAGATATCTCTATTCTTAGGTTTTCCAACTGATTATCTCATAAAGTGAAACTCATAACTCTTAAAAAAGTCTAAAGAAAGATGTGTCTAAAAGTTGCAGGAACCTTAAGACCTGAGGAACCCCGTTATGAATTCCTAGAATGGCTCATTATAAGTTTGGCAAAAATAAGTAATAGCCAAGCAATGGTTTTAGAATAGAATAGAAAACCCCTTTATTGTTCCACAATGGTGATATTGTAGGACAGTACTTTAGCTATAGATATAATAATCAATTACATAACATTTGCAGTTCTAAATGCATTCTAGTAAGCTGGATCGAGGGGAAAAATGGGTCCTCGAATTGTAAAACTTGCAGACCGCCACAGAGCAGTGCATAATTGTAAAATGAAAGAACATTTTTCATTACCAATTAAAATCTAAGAGGTGTTGTGTATTTTCACATTCATGGAAATTGTTGAGTCTGCTGCTTAGAAATGAAAAATATGGCACCACTGGATATCCAACAACACATACATCTGTTGTCATAATAGTTTATGCCGATTATGAATTAAAACACTATTGCAAAATTTAAATATTTGTTTAAGATGCTTTAAGATCGCCTGGCTTCTGAACCTTCTAATCCGTTAAATTACATGCAGTTCACTAAAAGGACTGCAGATGGTAATACAGCTTGAAATGCCTGGTGAGCAATGCCCACAGTGTCTCATAAATCATTGGCGGATACGAACATCAGAGAAAGGAAGAGTGTTTTGATGACTGGCACATTTTTGTCACAGAATAATATTTTAGAATGTTTTCAGGAAGGATACTTAATTGAAACGAATCCAAATAATTATATATAGATTAGTACTTATTTAACAACAGAGGCATCAAGTAATGAAGTACAAATACTTTGTTACTGTACTTAAGTACACTTTTTAGGTATCTATACTTTACTCCATTACTTATTCTTCTTCCTACTTCTGACTTCTACTCATTACATTTTCACACAATATCTGTACTTTCTACTTCTTACATTTTTAAAACAAACGTTACTCATTAGTCTTGGCTTTGGTTTAATGTTTATAAATAGTTATTTCACATCATGTGCACCATCCAATGCAGATCATTGGCACCATCCAATTCTAGTAAAAAACTAGTGTAATTGGATGAGTCCTATAACGCAAACGCTCTGTGGTTAGCTAAAGGAAATCATTAGAAGCAAGCAGGTGTTCTTCAAACTGCAAACAAGAATTGTCTATGCCATGCTACAATGTCAGATTCAGAAAAAGATGTTGAAATGTCTGAAAGGTTGCACTGAGCTTCAGTTATTCTACAAATAGGTTCATTTTAAAAGTGCATTTCCTTGACTGATTCTACAAATGGCAAAGTACAACCAGACAGAGCAATTTTCTGCAGTTTTTTTTCTTCTTTGTTGTTTTGTAAAAATATGTTAAGACCCTGTAAAGTTTACCTTGCCATTCATACATACGTGCTAATTGGCATTGGTCTATCATATAAAATCTCATTATGAATGCCCCACCTCTTGCCCAAAACCAATGATAATAGGCACCTTTGCCAACAGAGCCCTACATAAAAAAAATTAACTGTTACAGACTATGCCTAGATGAATATAAATTATCCTTTTTGATTCAAACATCTCATCAGCAAGTGTTTGACTAATCTGTCAGGCTGTATGTAGCCTACCAGCCAATAGTGGTGGATCCCTGCCTCCAAAAGAGGGGGGATTTTAATAGCCACACAAGCCAGTTAACAATGGAAGAACTCACACTAACCAGCTTTGTGATTTCAAGGAAATACAATAATCATCTATGAGCCCAGGTTGTTCATTTTCACTCATAAAAAATGCTTTTCCCAGAGAGGATCTAATATTATTTTAGATGATATTTGGAAGAGTCATTTTGGACAACCTTTAATAAAGGATACAAATGTCACTACTGTATAAAACCTTTCTAATTCTTGCATAGGTCTGATATTTCAAGCAGCTGTGGTTGTAATGCTGTGGTAGAAAACCTACCTGTTTAATTTCAAAAACATACACTCCAAAGAGGAATTCTAGATTTAAGGTAGGCAAATGTAAAATCTTTCAACTCTAAACACACACAAATATTAAATATACATCAGTGTTTCCTAGACATTCATTCTTCATTCATGTTATTGCATCTGTGTTTTAACTCTACAGTTTCTGACAAAATATACTGATTATTGACGTCTGGTGGCGATTATTAGATATTATCTGAGGAAATATTTGCAATATTTTAAAGTTTAAGTGCAGCTAATACAAGAAGGGTGCAGTTATCATGTGGTGATGGCAAATATAGAGCAGAAAATGCTTATTTAATAATGATACTTATATTAATGACCAGATTCTAATTAAATCAGAAACTTCTTACTGTTGGGCAATGGAACAATAATTAAGTTAACGCTTACACAGACATGCATGACTGTCTATTGCAACTTACGTTGCAGCCGCGGAAACGTGTCCACTCCTTGTCCGTTGGGCTCCTAAATGCATTTGTATGCATTTGTCCAGGAAGCAGAGATCTGGGCGAAAATAGAATTGCACTCAATGGGATGCCTGCACATGGGCTAACCCTCTGGCAACGACCAAAAAAGAAGCGTTACAGTGGACAGAGAGTGGCTGCCACCTCAGAAGTTCTTCATTGCACTACACTGGTGAGATGTTTCCTTTTCAGAAAGTAAAACATCTGGTGCGCTCTGCGGCGCGCAGGACAATCTGGCTGTTTCTATCCAAAAGTGAAGACGCGCAGCAGTTCAACAAGCAAGCTGGGGGGAAAAAAATCAGAAGCCGCTTTGACAAGAGATCTGTGCACGATTGCTTTGATGGATCCGGAGAATGTCTCCAGTGTGGACACAACAGGAGACTGACTTGTGTGCGTCTTCTCCTTCAGGCGCTGGTTTCAGCTATGTGCCTCGACTTGCAGCGATGCGAGTGGACCCGCATTCACCCCATCACAACTCTAAACCAGCTGGTGGTGTTGGATTTCAGCAGACTTACCCGTGACATCACGGAGGGATATTTGGCTTGTGCTCTTCGCTGTCTGATAACTTCATTTAACTACTGTGTCACGTTAAACCGAGGTCAGTGTGCTTTAAGGTTTACATTGTGGGTTGCTCATCTTGTTAAAACGGCAGTGAAATTGAAAGAGTACAGTAAAAAAAAAAAAAAAACTAAATAAAACTGACTCATGCAAAGATTATTAATAAGCATTTTTACTCTTTTTACTACTTTGTTGTAACATAAATAAGAGTTTAATTGTTAAGTAGAATATTAAACATGTTTTTTTCCCTAAATACATATAGGCTAATACATTTCTGCAAGTATTCACCCCCACCTAGTGAAATAATGGAAGACCCATCTTTTTTATAATGAGAATTTTGGGGAATAGATGAAAGGTGTCTATAAAAAGCAATTTGAAGGCCTGTCCACAGATTAATGAGTCACTTTTGAAATTTAATATGTTTGAATCTAAAAGTATTCCATTGCAGTTGCGGGTGCAGGTGTTCGACATTTCGCCTGTCGAAAAGTAAATATCTCTTTCAGTCTAAAGTTTTGCTGCCTCTTATAGGTGTTTTTTCTCATGAAAGCCCAGTACTTATTTCTGGTATCTTAATCTAACCTTATAAATGACAATGGAAACTTCACATTGGATTTTAAGCCAACATGAATTTGTCAAAGTTTGGTGGAGGTTTTTGAGGACCTAAATGCAGAGATTCGTTTTTGCTGATTTAATAAATTTCCCCTGCCGATTGAGGCAAAAATCCAGGAACAAAATTAAGAGAACAAAAATCAGGAGACACCAGGGAGAAACAACACATGGGGAGCAAGCAATGAAGCAACATATCAACAAGAAACCAGCAATGAGGAACTGCAGAGGTTGTGTATATATGGGGAACAGAACAAAGGATGGGCTAACGAGCTGATATGGAGCAGGTGTGGATAGAACTAACTAGAAGGGAAGAAGTAAGAAAAAGGAAGTAAGCACAAGGGGGCAACAGAGAGTAACTCAAGAACACAACACTGTTGAAAAACAACTACTAAGATACAAAATTACTAAGAAACTAAAAATAAACCAAAAACAAAGCTCAGAACCCCGACAGGATTCTGTGAACACCCATCCTGCCTCCACATTTATGCAATATCCCAATTTCTTTAGATGTATTTCTATATACTTTTTTCAGCTATAGGTTTCCTCGATCCACTTTTCTATGAAGGCCATTATAAGGTGCAATTAGTTGCCCTGTCCCAATGTCTCTGGCATTACCATTCATGTTTACTTCCGTGAACACAGAGCATGCTGGATTGTGATGTCATTACGTCCTCTACTGCGCATGCGGGACATTTGCGCTGTATGAACGCAGTTTACACAGGAGATGACATACAAGTCTCATATATTTGGAAATGTGAGTGGCAAGGCAAAAAAAATCAGATTTAACAAAAAAAAAATCGTAATTGAGCTTGAAGGCCTGCAGTGTGAACGTAGCCTAAGTAAGTGTGCTGGTTTCAAAATCCTTCTTTTTCAGATATTTAAGTGAATAGGACTCGTTAATGCTTAAGCCTAGTTATGTTTTGTTTGTTTCTTTAAACTAAGGCTGCCTTATATTTTTTTTATATCTTTATTTAGATTTTATTCATTTAGAAAAGAAAATAGAGGATATGCATATTAATGCATATTAATG
Source organism: Cyprinodon tularosa (assembly GCF_016077235.1). Lineage (NCBI taxonomy): Eukaryota > Metazoa > Chordata > Actinopteri > Cyprinodontiformes > Cyprinodontidae > Cyprinodon > Cyprinodon tularosa. The sequence continues at coordinate 1,386,994 of NW_024039063.1, read as the reverse complement.
AACATTAGACAATGGAAGTATGCCAGATTATAGCCTTTGGCTAATTTCCATCTGCATTCCACCTGGCAGGTTGATGTCACAGGCAATTAAGATATTTACAAAACACACTAAAGAAGGACAGATACAGACACAATTAAGTCCATCGTAGTTAGAACACACACGCAAAAGGTTAACGACTATAGTAATCTTATCCCTGACATGTCTGGTGTGTTCTGTGGCATCCATGTTAATGTTTGACAAAATACAAACCTTTTTGAAGCTTCCAAGTCATCTACTAACTCTGTCCGTCTCATTAAATCCCCCAAAAGTACAATAATAGTTGCTGTGGAAATGTAATAAAATTTGTTCATTTTCCAAAACACTTTAGTGTGAGAAGTTTCAATCCAACAGGTCCATATGCCTACATTTAAATTTTAGTGGTGTCAGAAAACATCTTTGCAGGTGCTGATAAAGTTTGAAATAACTTATCTTTGTGACTTTTTAACTGTGCTTTGTTTATGTCCCTGTAGAACAGGCACCCCCAACCTCGGTCCTCGAGGCCCCCTGTCCTGCAGGTTTTAGAAATTTTCTTGCTCCAGCACAGCTGATGTTAATTGAAAGCTGATTAACAGGCTTTTGGTCTACTGCAATCATTATAATCAGCTGTGCTAAAGCAGGGTAACCTCTAAAACCTGTAGGACAGCGGGCCTCGAGGACCGAGGTTGGGGATGCCTGCTGTAGAACACTCTGATGCAGATTTGCCCTAACAGGTTTCAGCATAATTCTTCTCTTCATTCTTGAAAAACAGAGCTCCGTAAGTCTCCAAATCAGATCCAGACTCCAACCCAGGAACCCCCCCCCCCACCCCCACACACACTTCAAACACAACTCTGCATCTTCCTCTGGATCTTCACTCAATTTTGCCTGGACTGAGCGACAGTCCATATGGTCTGCAGTTCTAGAGCGGGCGGGTGGGTGGTGGAGGGGGGGGACTTAATTTTCTGGTTCTACTATCAGATGCAACCTACATAAAACAAAAAGACCAATAAATATGTTTACTGGCCAAAGGAATGAGAGGTCAGACTGACACAGAAACTCTAAGCTAACATACTATCTGTGTAAACAGTGATCTTACTATGTTTATGTTTCCAGCAGACATAGTAGAGATCTTTAAATCTCTGTATCAGTTGGTCAATCTTTCATCTTCTTCACCAAAGCTTACAGTATGTTCTTGGGCAGAAGATGCACACCGGTTGCACTGCTCTCCCATCAGCCTGTACCTGGGGATAGCCATGTTCTGAGCAGATGTTTGTCTGCACTGCCAGAAACACAGGTTTGGTGATGCAAAAAAAGGCATAAAGCACCAATTTGGGTTATATCAGTTAAACTTAGATAAAGTTGCAGATTATTTGCAGCCAGAAAGCCTTGTAAAACTGTTTTTTATTATATTGTAAAATGTTTTCAGAAAAATCCTTCCCCGATTAAAGGCAAACTTTTCAAGATGATTTACTTCTTTTTCCTTGAGTCCAGATGTGCGCTGAGCATCAGGATCTTGGGCCCAATGAGTGGCCGATAATCAGAATCAGCTCATGTCTTGTTTTTCTCTCATGCTGAATCTGCAATAGCAGATGAGTGTACCCTTATCCTCCTCCATGTGGTGTTTCCCTCCTGGAGTTTCAGAGGTGTTTCCTGTAGGGTGGCAAGAAAATGTTCTATAATTAAATCTGAATTACATTACAGACATTTCCCCCTTTCAACAGAGTTTTAGAAGTGCACAATGTCTAGACATGTCTCAGATTTACTTGTGATTTCCTTAGAATCTAGTTACAAAGGTTTATTAAATACTAAACGAGGTCATTTACAGCTTTGGCATTGTGCTGTTAAAGCAACTCTTGCTCAATTCACTCTCAAATGTTGACTCTATTGTTGTCTATGTTGGCACTGTGCTAGCACCAGTTCTCTGTACAAAAGAGAGAAATTAATTATGGTTTTTGGAGACAGCTTGGTTGCAGTCTCTGTTTCAGCAGGTGTGAGTTCATACCCCTAAATGCAAATTTCTGTTCTCTCTGTTGAGAGAACATGAACTGACTCAGTGCTAGTTATTGGAGGTCAGGATCCACACTGGCAGGATAGCGTGCTTAATGCTTAACGTTTCAAAAAAGAGCAACAGCTTGTAAATTTCAGGAGCATCTTGACTTTCAGCCTAATTACAAGTCACCCAAGCGAGTAAAGACATAATAAAAAAAAATCAGGGACAGGACAGATTCTGTGAGCTGTAAAGTGAGGGAGAGAAAATGTTATCCTTTTTTGGTTGTGTTTTTGTCTACTTGCCTTTTCATTGAAGATGCTGCAGACACAGTGGTTTACAATGCCTTCATGCATTCATGCTGCTGAAGCTTTCTCCCACACTGTGACAAAAGTCTTTAAACAGCTTAGAATGATAGACCAACACAAAAAATTGCATAATTATGAAGTGGAAGGAAATTGATAAACTATCTCCAATGTTAAAAGTGCTGTACATTCTGATCCCTTTACTCTGATTCCACTAACTATTCTATTCTATCACAAGAATAATTTCCTCCAACCCACACTCTTTTTGTTCCACAAATTCATGAGTGCTTTGTTAGTTATTTTAAGCTCTGGAAATAGTTTAATAAATAAACCTTAAGTTAAACTTCTCCAAAGTTTCAGTCCTGAGCTGACTGTTGTATTCGTTGATCTTCATTATGTTGGTTTTTAACTAATGTTTCTCGAACAAACATCTTAGTGCGATTCAGTTTATATTAGATATATCAGTAACTCTATTTACTAGCTGCATGAGTCTTCCTGGATTTTATTAAGGAGAATCAGATTAAAACGAGTTGAATACAATTGCATTCCACACTTTTCAAATTTTAATACGTAAAAACATTATGCTTCAACCACTGAAATTGTGAGAGACTGTGTCATCTTATCACATATCACAACTGTCAGATTAAAGAGAAGTTACAGAGCTTCTTAACAATACTGCCACCTTTGGACAAAATACAGAACTGCAACACTCTTCTGCTCGTTCTCCTAACTCCTACTCGTAATTGACAAGGTTGTTTATTTTACTTTTTCCACCTTACTTTGAGTTGCTATTGGTGTCCGAGTTAAGCCGGATGCCTGTCGCTTCGGAGTATCCACAAAATCCATTTTTATTATAACACTTTGATTACTTGCTAGGTCAAACCCATTTAAAATGACACACTTGGTGTCAAATCCGCCGAACAGCACGGTAACTTCCCACCCGAAGTAATTTTAAGAAAATAGGCTACAGGCTTATAGACGCATCGCTCTGAACTGCTGAGGTGTTAGTTAGCTCATCAAACAATGTTGAAGTTGTAAAGGGTCAGATAAAAAAGCTATTTTAAAGATATCTTTCAGGAAAAATATAGAAAATGTCTCTTTAAAGTACATGAGTGTTTTTGGGGTATTTAAATGTGCTTAACGAGTACCAACATCCCATCACCAAGTTGAGTTTGAATGCAGAGACTGTTTAAATGCTCACTACCTGCAGACAGACAAGATCCTAAACCTGCCTCTGTCTCTAATTAGCAGACTTGGCATCGTGTAATTTCTGTCCTGCGTGCGTGTCACTGCCTTGTAAGGCTCTAATTTTGCAGCATAAGGAGAGAGTGGGCAACAGCTGGGGGAATGCTCAACAGATGGTGAAACATGGAGCTGAAACAATTTTCTGTCTTAGGGTACGTGTCTGAGTGAAGTGCAGCCTGGTGGGCAGTAGTGCCTTGAAGGGATCATAGTAAGTGGGGAGAGAGGGACCGGGGGAGTACAGGCTGAAAGAGGTGTTCAGGTAAGGGGCATGAGTGTAAGCATACAGGGAAAGTGAAACTCCCCATTGAAGTCAAAAGGGTTGAAGAAGACCAATCGACGAGGAACACACATGCAGACCTCTGGAAATGTGTCTGTCTTATTTAGTTCTAAAGTCTTGTAAGCATAATGGATGAATTGTACAGTCATGAATTAAAGAAAGCCATGACTCTAATGTAATTGATGGTTCAGTAAAGAAAGATTATACAATTTCCACACACTTCTTAGAAACAAAGTCGACTTGTTTGAGTGTACACATACTTATATAATGTGTCTTTATAATACAGAATTAACCAAAAGAGACTGCTCTGCAAACATAGTGTGAGACGGAAGCTGAGGACAAGTTTGTGTATCTGTAATTAGTTTGGCACATGGGAGTAGAAGTCAACCCCAGCCCGCAAAAACAATCTCGTTTGTCAACTTTTAAAACCAACGGAATCTAAGTGCAACCAAAATCATATGCCACAGAATCGTAAATGACCTCAGCTTATGTTGGGTGTTTAATAACTCATATTCTTTTCAACATCATCAATTAGCAGCTGTAGGAAACCAGAGCTGTGTCTGCACATGAACTTAATTATACCCTAAATGAAAAAAAAAAGCCCTGACATGCAGAAAATTAAGATCAGAAGAGGTTAAAGTAAAACTTAAAGACAGAGGTTGCAATTCAATTTTGTTCCCTAATTCTTTTGCACTTTAAATGTACGTGTTGTTAAAACAGCCCTTATATATTGAGGGATTTATTTGACTTTACAGTCTTTTGTGTGAAAAGAAAGCATTCTCCATGCTCAAAAAATGTAAGGTTCAGAGGAACTTCAACAGGTAGTGTTGTCATAAATTTGGGTTTGCATTTTTCCTCAGCTTGCAGCTATCTTGGTTCAGTCTCTACAGGCTTAGTGTAGCTACATTGTGACTTTTTATGCAGTTATTCTTGGCACATCTTCCCAAGCTTCCTGAAACTGGATGAGAAACAACTGTACGTATGGTTCCATCTTTACAGCCCTTTAAAGATGATAGTATTGTTCCAAAGATTTAACCTTATGCTTTCTTTGAGCAATCTAATCCTGAGGCTGCTTCAGTATTATGTTTTGGCTTTTTTTTTTTTGTAAATGGGTAATGGGTGAATCACTGACCCATTATTGTTATTTTTCCTCAAAGAGGTCTTTGTATCATTTGTTATCTCCTGTTTTTTATCGTAATTAGTCTTTCCGCTGTGGCTGCTGACACAATCTCTCATACGATCTCCACCAGTTGCCTGAGTTTATTGGCTTATTAGATCCGAGAGGTTTTCCTCTCTTAGCTTATAAATGCAGGAACACAAGAAGTTTACTTAAAAGTGGTTTCTGTCCAGCTTTAAATGTCTGAAGTTTTTTTCTCCAAGTTCTCCAGTTGTCCTATTGCTTATTGGCTTTGCTGAGTTTCACAAGACAAGAAACCCTCTGAATCTCCTTTCATGTACAGTATGGTGCCTAGAGAATTCCTTCATTATTAATTTAATCACGATATAACCACAAACCCATATATATATATCTATATATATATAGATATATATATAGATATATATATATATATATATATATCTATATATATATATATATATATATATATATATATATATATATATATATATATATATATATATCTATATATATATAGATATATATATAGATATATATATATATAAGTAGGATTTTATGTAATAGAGAAACATTATTTAGAGAAAGAAACAGGTATAATATTTTCTAAGTTGTTAGTGGTAAAAATCATTCATGGTACAGTATACATTTCGAAACTATTTTTACTATAATGCCCCTAAACAAAGCACAGTAAAGTTAGCTTAAATTAGTAAAAGGTTTTGATGAAAAAAAAAGGTTAGTTAAGCTATGCTTTAGGTTAAGGGCTGGGCCATGTAGCATTAAGATAAAATCACTTTTGCATAACAAATCTGATCAATTGATTTTTTTCCCCCTTTCATTTCATGAAAGGAAATTAAAAAGATTACTTTTAAGAACTTGTTTTATTTATTTCAATCATCCTTTATGGCAGTTGGCTTGAATACAAGAGCAACTAAATACTGGTTGGCAGCCTCTCTCTCTCACATTAAAAGTATAACACAAAGAGGGCCTGATCTTCATAGAATCTGAGTAATGAACTCTTAAGTTGTGTGTCAAATACAAAGCCTGCAGTTTGAGATTGGCTATACAACTGGGATGAAGTTCAATGATGTAGGTAACAATTAATAATATATTTTTTTAACAATTCCTATACAATAATAATAAATAACATAGTCAGATTTACAGTGTTTTTACGGTTTAATGTGAGGAGTAGGTAGATTTACGTCCACCTCTTGTTAGCACTTACTGGACCTGTAAAATGACAGAAACTTTTGAATGGAAGTTTGCACCAGATTTTCAAACATACTAAAAATAAACTACTGTTCATGCATTTTTGTGCAGCTCTTTTACTTGTCAGTATAATCAATTGTTTATTTGTTATGGTCTGAATTTTATAAAGGAGTTCTGTTTTGAGAGGATACATTTTCTTACTATAAATTAGAAACTTCTGGTGCTTCTGAATGCTGCTAAGGATTATCAAGCTCAGTTTTTCATGGTCAGCACTGATTGATTGAATATTCTTTACAGCTTCACTTCCCTCAGTCTGAAAGGAAGTAAGGAGTAGACAGAGAGGAACTTTTATTTTAAAAGGATAAGTAGAGGAAAAAAGGCTACCTTGACCTCACTTTCATCTCTAGGGCTCATCCTCTGTCTGGCGTGAAGTCTCAGAGGAGCTGGCCTTGGAACAGAGAGTGGCTTTGTGCTTACTACAATGTGCTTCAAACAAAAAATCCCATTTATTTTTTTTTTAGAAGGGAAGGGTTGAGAGAGCAGCATGAAAGGCATGTTGACTCGGATCTCAGTGATACTATTAGTCTCATTGCAATTTTGGCCTAATCTCACGTCTTTTTGTGTGTGAAGTGGTGCCAGTACTGATGATGCTAATCTTTATGCAATGATATAGTGATGATAAAGACTCAGGCGGTCAAAGACATGCCATTTTATGGGGTGCTGCTCATCTATCATGTGTCCATATCCTGTTTTGTGGCAGATGTTATCATAATCCACATAATGTTTGCATTCTACACTTAAAGGGAAAATTAAGTGTTTTGAAACTTAGATGAAGAGCAATTAAAATATGCTTCATCTAAAGCAGATTCCAAATTAAAAATAGATAGTAACTTTACTTTAGGCATTGGATAATTTAAAAAAAGCACTTGTAGTGCTTGTAACATTTTTCAGGAGCACTTGCATGCGTGATATGTACAGTGCCACAAAGCTGTTGTGCCATTAAGTGATGGTCTGTCAAAAACTGACCAACAGTGCTAATACTGTCTAGTAGCTAAATTCTCCAAAGACCCAATAGTTCAGTATTATCAGACATTTTTGTTATAACTCCCTCTTTTAACCCCACTGCTGTTTATTTTTGTGTTAGTGTTTCAGAGATTAATTTTCAAGTGTCACTTCACCACACCAGCTAGTGTGTTGTCAATAAGCAGGAGCTTTTGCCTGGAATTGAACTGACTACTTTGATTTTATTCTTATTGACAAAAAAGAATAAAAAACACTCCAATAAATTATATTCCTACTATCTAGGCAACATCTATGCTTTGCGTGAATGAAGATTTTGGCAAAGCTCTCTGTGAAAATTGAGAGTTAAGGTTAACAGTCCATTTAACTTCCAAGGTGCTTGAAGTCAAATTTTTCAGCTGTCCATAGAGCCAGCCTATTAGTTTCCAGTCTATGACGGAACTGATGGACTTTTATTTCTCCTTGTTCAAATCTCTTTAGGGTGGAACTGCTTTACAGCGGTACTAAAGAACTTTCAGTTTTTGTTGATTTCGGCTATCCCCAGTGGACAAAAACTGTATTGTGTTTATTCATGTTAAAATCCTGAAGTCCCTGTCACCTGCAGTGGAATTGAACTACATTTCTGCTTTCAGCGTCTGTTTGAAAGATGAATAGTGATGAGGTAATGAATTGAAATTGTGGTGGACCAATGCCATATGACGATGTTGAAAATAGGAAACATTTAAATTTGGTTTTGTACAAGACTTCTGTACTGCTGCACTACACCCCACCTCATCGCACTCCTCAGGGACAGATGTTATGTTTGATAATTTTGCGGTAAACACACGTGTAGATCACAGCAGAAAGGTGTCACATTGCCTGAATATCAATCCTGCACAATTCACACAAATATACAGTCTATCAGGGAGATTTAGAAACATCTACTTTTGTCTTTAGAAAGAATGGGAAAGAAACGTATGCCGTAAAGCACTCTGTACATTTGTAGTTGTTTTGTGTGGCAGGGTTACTGCCACCCTCCCTTAAAGTTGCTTTGTGTCGGTGGAAGTGATACAGACCTCCTTGGGCCATGACAAAGGTGTCATACAACTAGTTTTAGGTTGATGTATAATCACACAAGTTATAAAAATATTTTAGGAAGGTTTAAAAATTACTTAGTGTAGGTTTAAGTCTCTTCACGCTTCATTTTCCAGACCATAGCCATTAAAGCGTGGCTTCTGGCAAATCTTGAAAACTCCATTCCAGCGCTTCCATTCCATTTCTCCGAAATTGGTTTTACACTTCTTCTTTTTTGACCTTCCCAATACAATGCCACCTTTATGTTATTACAACTACAATAAAATATTTGTGTCATGATTTGAGGTATTGAAGGACTGAACTGGTAGCTCGATATTAGGGGGAGCTTGGTGAGGAAAGACAACGAAGAAAACCTGGAACAAACAAATCACTCACCCAACCCAAGTCCAAACAGAAAATAACACAGTCAGGGCAAATGGCGGGGGCCTCAGACAGAGTGCAAGAACATAGAAATCAACAAACAATGTCCACAAATCAGGTGGGTGACCTGGAGGGAGACCCTTGCTGATACTTGGTTTAGTGTCAATAAGGGTCTCCAGAGGTCATCCAGAGCAGACACACAGTTCTGGCTGCCAATGGTGTTGGTGTGGAAATAAACTAAAAAGCCAGTGATGAGCTTTGCACAGCAGTTTGGTGACTTCCATACTCCATCATTTATGATCGAGAGTTTACTTCTTTTTTTCAGATATCTTAAAAGTTGTTTAAAGACAACATGGAGACCATCATTCTCTGGAACGCCCAGTCCAATCATAATTAGACGTCAGTCCATTAATAAGATTTGCTGTTGTATTTTGGGTGATTTTTTCTAATAATTATGTACCTCATTGCTGAATATATATCAGATAAGATGGCACAGATATTGGAGTGATAACGAATAGAGATAAAGGGCTATAGGGCAGTTCATTTCCCCTGTTCAAGGGCCAAAGTTTCAGGCTCAGAAAAAAAAAAGAAAACTTCACACCATCTTATTCCTGCTTTTCCCGCACTTTAAAGGAGACAGAAGTATTTCACATGTCTATTCTGACCCCAGAGCTGCTTTACATCTGAGGTCAACCCCCATCTAACCCATTTTTTTCAGTGTGTTGTCTATCTGTTGTCATATAATTCTTACTTTTAGAAGAGTGGACATATTTATAACTTGATTTAATTTATAAAATAAAACATTAAAAAAATCATGATGAAACATGGTACTTATATGTTACTTGGCTTTGGTCACGGTTGGTCAATAGACCTTGGCCTTATGCCAAATCATACTCTTGTGAGGGTTTACAAAACTCTTTGTAGGGTTTATACATTTCTATTTCATGAAAACTCTGGCTTAAATAAAAAATGAAAAGGTTTTTTTAATCTGTAATTTTGCAGAAATGACAGATTATTTATCTTTTTATAACTATGAGCATTCTTAAAAGGACAACCAAATGTAGTATGGCAGATTTTTCTATCCTTAAATCATTATAACTTTTTCTTTACCTACAGTGGAAATCTACAGCCTAACAAAACAGTTAAGTGGTCCAAATGTATTTTTTTTCTTCAAATAAAAAAAAAGAAATCAAAAACAGTCCTTTTTCACTAATGAAAATCACAAAGAAACAAAGTGTTCTGTTAAAGTTTGGAAACAAATGCAAAAAAAAAAAGAAATTGTTCCCAGATTTAACTTAAGTGCAACATGAAGCCAGGAGGGATTGAAGTTTTTTGGGACATTACAGAGAAAGATGACCTGGTTTGGCTCTGTTCTTTACACAACCAGAAAGTTCTCCATCCATCAGCTGGCCCACGTTAAACTCAGTTCTCATGGGGCAAAAATAGCTCAGACTTCCTGACCTGCAGGCTGTCAGACCAAAGCTGAACGACCTGCCAGCCAGAGTTAAGGTTAAAAAGCCTGGCAAAGTCACACATGGATGATCTCCACTACCTCATATGTTTGCTATCATGGTTACAGCCTGCTTTGGTGTGACTGCCTTGCAGAAAAAGGGTTCATCATCATGACCTCATATGTGTAGGCTGCCTGTGCCAGTGTCAGTTTTCACAAGCAATAAAATGGATAAGGGTCAATTCTAAGTAATTTCGCTCGTAACTCTTAAGAATGACCTCAGTAGAGATTGTACTTGATCAATTCACCCATGTTGAATGTGGACACCACTTTGACCTTTCATATAAGGAACAGATCATTTTTAAGAGAAACCCATCTACCTCAAGCTTCTACCCAAATGACACTCAAAGATATCTCATCCCTCTCCACATCTACAAAGCACATGTAGATAATAAAGCCAAACTCTAATGACCACTGAGCAACTCCAAAGATAAATACTTGGTCTATTGCAAGAAAAAAAAGCCACATTGCTCCTCCTGAGTTTGAGGTACAGAGTCTCCTTTCTAATAGCTCAAACTTTCTTTTCCAGGGAGACTTAGAACTCTCTAGTCCATTCTGATTTTTTCTCATGTAATGAAAAAAGTAGAGGCTTGGTCTGTATCAGTGTAAATCACAGTGTATTGATATTTGATATCTAGCCTTAGGAAAATATTTTTCTTTATTTTTTTGAATTGCATGATAGACCCACACAATAACATTTTATACTTGCAAAAACTTATTTTCCAACGGATAAGTCTATAGATCCTAAGTAAAAAACTGGGCACAAGTGGAAAACATTTGGGAAAGTTGTCAATCTTCTCAGAGGTGGACATCCCAACCGGTCAGGTCAGACTGTGAAATGTTCAGGGGGAAAAAAAACAGACGGTAAATCTTAGTCTAAAGCCCTGTCAAGGTCTTTAATTTTCTAAACAGACTGAGACTCAGATTGGTCAGTGAGTATGTCAGTTCACTGCCCTATATGCTGCTGTAGATTCTTAATAATCTAGGTACACTTAATTCCAAAAAAGTAAAAACAGCAACAGAAATTATTCGGATATTATCATTTATTTATTTTAATAACATTCCAGAGATTCCTACAGCTATTCATTTGGCTTTATCTGTCAAAACAGGTCTTTCAGTAAAACCATTTTGTTTGATTACTGAGGCTGTTTAACAAGAATAGTTTTCTTTAAAACTGCTCATTTGTTATAAAAACCCAGCAAGGGCTATTTGACCAACTTGCATGTGTAGAAGTAAAACAACCCAAATCCTCTGAAGCTATTGTTGTTTAATTAATTTAAATATTAGACACCCTCTTTAGTATTTACTTCTGTTAATCATTTACTGATGGCCAAACCTTCTTAGGGAATAAATGTGCACTATATAAACTTCAAAGCAATCTACACAGAATTGTATTGAATCAAATGTTAGCATATTTCAAGAGGTGTTAAACGTTATCACTATAATTACTCAAGTAGAATTAAAGATACAATAATAAAAAAATTTATACTTTTGTAGAAGTGTGGGTATTAGCTCAGGCTTTTTAATCAACTAGAGGTATAAAAAAATAGTAGTTACAAAACTACTTAAAGTATTACAGTAAAGGTAAATGGTAGAAAAATGCCATTAGGGACAAAAGCTTGTATGTTATATAACAAATGGTAAAATATTTGGGATACACTAGGCTACCTATTTCAACTGGAAATGTATACACTGAATATGATTGCATTTATGTACAAAGGAAATAGTGTATATTAGAGAAAGCATGTGTGCACTAGTGAGCAAGTACACATAACTGAAACAAAAGGTTATTTGTCAAAGTAACGGATCAAAAACTAGAGAAATATCCTGGTAATGCACAAAAAACTCTGTTTAACAATGGAAAGAATTACCAAAATGCTTTGCTGGCAAATTATTTAAACTGACTGTGAACATATTAATTTCTGTATCTTGACCATAAAAAAATATCCCTTGTAACAGGTGCCATATATGCTGAAGGCATAGCTGGGGCAGTACAACAATTAGTTGTAGCACATCTCAGTGTCTTCATTTTAAATCTACCTTAGGTTTTATAGAATACAAACAACTTATTTTTTGTCTTTTTCTTGAACACCCCTATGTAAATGTAAACAATTAATTACTGATGTTTCCAAGTGCCACGGACAGACCAGCTGACCTGAGTTCAACACATCATGTCTTCCACACTGTTTTGAGCTGACTGGCTCTGCTGGACACTGGAAACCCAAATACTAAATGGTCAGACATAATATCTAATGAGACCGCCTGGGCAAGGAAAAGGGAAGAATTTCCCCTTAAAAGGACCGATAGGACCCTTCACTCATGGGTGCTCTTTGTGTTTACATAAATCTGACAATTAATGCATCATGGCTCTGTTCTCTATTTAGCAAAAGGCTTGTAAGAAACCAAGATAAAAAAGGCATTGTATATCATTGGAGCCGAGCGGGACTCAGTGGGGTTTGTGGCCAACAGGAGCATACTGCAGAAAATGCTCTGCACCATGGACAACAGCAGCTATCCATTGCATGCAGCACTGAGGGGCCAGAGGAGCTGCTTCAGTGGAAGGATGCTCTCAATGAACTGCTAACACAGAGAGACTCCAAATATCCTTCGATGGATGGATGGATGGATGGATGGATGGATGGATGGATGGATGGATGGATGGATGGATGGATGGATGGATGGATGGATGGATGGATGGATGGATGGATGGATGGATGATCTTAACATTGTGTGGTGTTTTATCACTTTCTCTATTTTTTTTTTTAGATGTGACTGTGGCGTTTATGTCAGTGAGTAACTAAAGAAACTGAATTTCCCTTTTGGATGATTAGATTAGATTAGATTAGCTTAGCTTTATTGATCTCACAGCAGAGAAATTCACTCGTCACATATTGGCATAGTAATTAAAGAAGGTGCAAACAAGGAGGAAAAAGGTGCATTAAGAATAAACAATATATATACAGTATATATTAAAGTAACATACCTACATGCATTGAAAGTGGAGAGAAAAATCTCCCTTTAAACACGAAACAAACTTTAGTAGAGCAAAACCAGGCTCAGTGTGAGTGGCTAGGATGCATTCTTGTGGGTTTAAGCCTTATTTCAAAATAGTTTTGTTTGGATATTCCTTGTTTTTCTTTAATGCTGCCTCTCAGAGTTCTAATTATTTTTATGTACAAGGCAAAAATTTGTTAAATGGACATGTTGCCTACATTCAAGGAATGACTCTTAGAACTACCTAGGGCAGGGGTCTTCAACGTTTTCCAGGCTAAGGACCCCCTAACTGATGACAAGATGGAGTGGGGACCCCCTAATTATATATATTGTATAAAATTGTGTTATTTAAAACTGGTCCTATAGTCACTCTATTACAGATGGAGTAATGTAATGAAAGTAACTCTGCCCTGAGATTATAAAAGAATTTCTGATTTTAATTCTGATTCCTGGTTGATGGGACAGGTGTTCTGAATGAAATGGTGCCCAGCTTGAAAGAGCTCCTGTGTGTCGCTGAATGTGTGCATTGATGACTGAAAGACATCTTCTGCCTCAATTTATCTGTTTACTACAGTCTGTTGAATTCATGTTAACGTGTATTTCCTCCCATCTTGCTTTACTCCGACTTCCTCAGAGCTTGAGGAAAGCATGCGCAAATTATTATTAAATTCATAGGAGCAAAACAGTATATGTGCAGTTTCTTCCCAAACATTTTCTTTTTGTTGTGGATTTTTTTAACAAGGGTAACTAGGATCATACAAAATTGTTTTGTATGAACTATGTTAGTTCTCTATTTCCAAAGTCAGAATTTCTTCATTCATGCCTGCAATAAGAAATTTCTTTTGAAGTTTTCTTTGAAGTTTTGACTGGATTTGATTAAACTTTTAAGCCTCTGGGTATAAAATAAATATTTTGATTGAGATGAGTAATCTGCTTCCTTACCTATTGTTTGCATCCAATAATTTAATTAAACGGTCTTAGTTTTTGGGAATGATATAAGAATTATGTTCGAATTTGTAGTTACCAATCTATCATTACTATACTTTAATTTGACAAACCAAATCTTCTAACCAGTTAGGTGCAATTGTATTTCCGGAACGACCTGGCTGGACTGGAGCGAAACTAAATATAGCTTGGCTCCATATTTTGACGGTGACGGACGGATAAGACGTACATGGACGGTGACGTGTGGAGGGGTAGCGGTGGATGTGGAACAGTTCGCATTAATTAACACGACAGACAAGTAGGCTTCTCCGCATGCGTATGACGTATGTGAAGTGGAGACGGAGCATGTGGAATCTGGGGGTTAGACAACTTTTATAGTCATTTTGTATACACAGAGTGGAGGAGGTGGAAGACCACAACTCAGTTTGCTTAAGGGTCTTTTAATACAGTCCCGGGTTTAAATCAATCAATACAGAAGCACAAAACGCAGAGCCAGATCTAAATCAAAGATTGAACAAAAACACTAAAAGACTTAATACTAAGGCTAAGACTTGGACGCTTAAGACAGAGGATGGACACTAACTGTTAAATGGAAGCTGCATCAGTGAGGACTAAATAGTCTAATAAACAAACAAGGAGCAGGTGAATGACATTAGGGTGTGGCAGAGCCTGATTACTACACGGGGGACTCAGGAAGAGAAACTGAATAAAATGATACCAGAAATAAATACAAAACAGGAAGAGATTTGGAGACCATGCAGCTTGGGATGGGAATAGTCCAAACTAAAACCAAAACAAAACTCACAGAATTACAATACAAGATCTTGCAACTAGTCGCCTACCTCCATTGGTGATAGTAGTGCATCTGCACTATGGTGTAGTGGGGAGATGCACAATAATTGCATACACATATATTTATTTTTGTGCTTATCTTAACAAAATGTTGTTGTATGTTTGTATGTCTTGGACCTTTTATAAAAACTTGGAAAAAAATGAATAAATGAATTGACCGAACCATGAAATTGACACTAAACATAGCCAGTATGGGTTAGATCAAAGCATAATTCAATAAATCAGTCCACATACATCAGGGCTCAGAAAGTAGGATTAACGTATTCTGAGTATAGAGCAGTTATCCTGTGTCAATTCATCTGACCTTGTGACATTCAGGAATTTTGGTTTTAAAACAGTTGATATTAATTAGTTAATTCAACTGAGTTAATTCAGCCAAGACGTAAGTGCATACTTTAGAAGCCCTCATCAATAGAACACAAATAGTAAACAAAAAGGCAGTACTGTTTCTGCTGCAAAATAAGATGATATAGATATAGAGAGCAGTAAATGAATTAAAGGGATTGTATGGAGGAATAAAGTTTTATGCTTATCACTGGGCTGCACGGTGGTAAAGTTTGCTGCACTGCTGGTATGCAGCAAGGTTCTGGGTTCTATTCCCACCCCTACGTGGAGTTTGATTATTATTTTTTTCTCTCCCTCCCTTTGAAATACCTGTTAAAGTTGTATTTGCAAACATAGAACATGAAAACATGGTTAATCAAAATACTGAAGCTATAAAGCATTAAACAGTAAAATAATATTTTAATTCTGTAAAGAAGTGGTGAATGTGATGCCACCTATGCTTCCAATTATACCTGGAGACCCAAAAATATATAAATAGATATTGCCTAAAACCTCAAAGTATGATACCAAATAAATTATTGTTTCACTGATTTGGAAAATTCCTTTTATTAATCTTATGGATTTGTTAAATGGGAACATCAGAGAACTGTGTGTGAGGGGTAACTTGATAATTGTAAGATGCTAAATTCCAATCTAAATCTCTTTTCTGTGTGCAGATTCCATTTACAAATATATTTGGACAAACCCTAAACTATTCAATGATTTTAAAAAAAGAAAAGAAGACTTCATTCTACAGCCTCTTCAACCCGTGTGGATGAAACACTGAATCCCACATGTGTGGAAGGGAAACTCTGAGATGATGGGGATGGGAAGACTGACATGATTTTTCAGATCAATAATAATGATATAATATTGGTTCTTCGGCCTAGTATGTCAAAAGGGCTTGAAATAGATGCTGGTCTTATGTTTGAAACCGACATTAGAGCTGTTGAAAAATCCAGCTTTTTCCACCTGAGGCAGCTATCAAAAGTAAAGCCTATCCTTTCACATCAATATTTTGAAACAGTAATCCATGCATTTGTAACCACTTTCTAAATGGCCTTGTCACAAAGAACATGCCCGAGCTGCTACATCCCTACACACACTTTCCTTAGTTCAGCTGACCAGTTGTTACTGAAGGTGCCAAAGACAAAGCACAAGCTCAGAGGGGACTGTAATTTTTCTGTTGCAGCTCAGAAGATGTCATCTTCATTTATGATTTTAAATCTCTTAAGATTCATTTCCTTTCTTTGGCTTTTGACACAATCTAAGATGTTGCCTTTGTCTTACTGTTTTCTTTATTTATTTTACTACATTTATGTGCATATATTATACACTTTATGTATTCCTTTATAATTGATCAATTGTATCTTATGATTAAAGCACTTTGGTCATGTTGGGTGTTGGTTACTACTATATAAATACATTTAGGATGGTATGGACTCCTCTCTACAAAAGAGAATGGTAACACCCTGTAGGAACTGTGATTGATTTGATGGGTATTCGAGCTGAGTGGTAATAGTTTAGCTCTAATTCACTGACAGTTTGCCTTTAGCATGAAAATCAAGTGAAACTCATAGACATTGTTCTTTTTGCAGTAAAGGACATACCATTTCTGACACCTTTCTTGTGTCTCAGTAAACACTTGTGACAGAGGAGCAGGTTTCCTTCTGCTACCAAACAGAGTTTGTTCAAGGAGTAACTTGCTGATGCATGTGACACAAGATAGGGTATCCGTCTTTCTGAAACCAGAAATCCTGTTGCAGGGATTTACTCCCAAAATTTTTATGTTTTAATGGGAAAAACAATGTGCACAATAATTAATTCAAACTAGGCACAAAATCCATAATATATAATTAGACCATTATAGGCAATATGTTCAGGATCCCTGTGTTAAACTTACAAACAATCAGAACATGTCATTTTAATTCCAGCTGTGCTATGAATGATTTGGGTTATCTGAAAATAAAAAGTTGCACATTATTTTATATTTCCTGTGTCTATTTGAACAGTTAAAACCTACAGAACAGAATTCTGGGTGAGCATCAAATTTGCAAAGACCAGGAGCTATGTTTTATACAGATGTTACGACTCCTATAACGAGCTCGCTAAGATGTGATAATAATCTACAGGGGATAAAGGTGAGGTGTGTCATTGCCTCTCAAATCTGAGGGCATCGAAACCGATTTCCAAGCTTTGATTAGCAGGCCCATATTCTAACTGTCTCCTGCTTCTCTTTTGTTTTCATTCTAACTAACAAAGTTGCAGCAGGGCCTAATGGCTGGAACACCCTTTCTATTATCACCTCATTCACAGCTGGAGCCACAAACCATGTTGATGACCGCGGCTGGAAGGAATCTGTAGGCTGCTTCACATGACTGAGCAAAGCTAATGAGTTAGAAAATCCTACAACCAGGGTTTAAGGGTTCACTGTTGGAATGAGGGGAAACAGGTACTTCAGACATCCACACGTGCAAGGGTGAGAAGGGTTTCATTGAGAGCATTTTGCAAACTGTCAAACACTGAGCTTGAGAGTTGAAGCACTTTATAGACTTCAAGGAGAAGAAAGCGTAGGAGGTAGAGTATGTGATTGGTTGAAGGGATTTACTGCTTTGATCTCTAAACCATGACAGTACAAAGGACTTCAACTCTTATCCATGTGCACTCTGTTTATCAACCAGTTATCTGTCCCCCATCAAGTTGTCCTCAAGGTTTGAAATGTTCCCTTTTCCCAGTTCCCATTACATATGCTTTTAAAAACCAGACCTAAAGCAAGTCAACACCACTACAGATACAAAATATACAGAAAGCTACTTTATTTTGCTGAACACAGTAAAAACTAAAGAAAACTGGTTTGAGGTCTGAGGCTGAGATCATTATTTTTGACATTGTGAGAATCCTTGGCACAGTTGTTAGCACTGTTGTTCTCTCTGTATTCTGTCCCAGTTACACATTCTAGCCAGTGTCTAAATGTGTTGGGTTTGTGTTCTCCATTCAGGTGAGTCGGTTGTCTCTGGATACTCTGGCTTCCTCCCAGTTCTAGGGGCTTTCCCAATCAGAGACTACTCCTACCCACTACTCACTCCATTTGTGTATGCCTGCAGAGGGTTGGCCATGTTAAGTCTCATGTGTGACCAATTACATATGAGTGTGAGTAGCTTACAAGGCCCTTCACATAGAGTGAGGATCAGAACCAAATTGTTGTCTGCATGAAGGATGGGACTTAAAAATGTAAGTTTGACATATGCCTTGGACACATTTTCTAAGTAAGGACACAAATCACCAAAAAATCTGATTTCACATGGCCTATATTTTTTTTTTTAAAGATGCAGCATATATATATATATATATATATATATATATTACAATTTATCCCACTTTTTTTAAATACAGCTATAACTGAAAGCAGACCATACAGTCAAATTGATTCAAAGTTTTCAATCAAAGGAAAACCAGTCAATTGCATCAACTCATTGATTCAAAGGCAGTCCCTCACACCAAGCATGCTTATAGCGACAGTGCAGAGGAAAAACTACCTTTTAACAGAAAGAAACCTGCAGCAGAACCAGACTCAGTGTGAGCTCCATCCAACACAAAAGTGCTGATGGCAGCAGCACAGCTGATATTTACCTCCAGGATGGTGTCACAGCCAAATAGGAACAAACCAGATGAAGCAACTATGAGAAAAAGCAGAGAGAGCATGACATTAGAGATTGCACTAACAAAGTTTGCAGAGTGGGAGAACAGAGATAGAATAAAGCGGAATGATGAAAAAGGGGGTCCCTATGTCCTCAAGCAGTCTAATCCTAGAGCAGCACAATTATAGATAGCTCAAGATAACCAGAACCTCTCTAACGAAGTATAAGCTTTATCAATAAGGAAAGTTTTAGGCCTGTTATCTATGTAATGGGCTGGCTTCATCTGTATTTACAGGCAGATAAAGCTGAGTATCATCAGCATAACAGTGGAAATTAATATCCCATGCTGTCTGATAATTAGTTATACCCCCTAGTGCCATCAAGGGGATGCAATTCAGCTATGAGGGTGCTTCAAGCAAGTGTAGTGAGTCCTGTATGTCTCTATGTCGCCACTATTAACCTTTCCAGTATGTATCTATCCAATTGATTGCTGAAGATGTTTATCAGCCTGCTCCCCATCCTAAAGAATACACAACATCTCAAAAAGAAGGGTGATACTGATCATGCATTTTATAAATCTTTTATACAACATAAAAAGTGGGACAAAACAATATTGTTTCGTCAAAGACAGGTGAGATGGAACCCGAGGGTGAGACTGATTGGTCACAAGGGAAACAAAGTGGGGTCTAAGGGTCATATCAAAGACCCTCCTTCATAAAGACGAAAACACCCATGCCCCAGGCTAATCTTGATCTCACCTGCCCAGTCTGTCTAGTCCTTCAGATTAATGTTGACCTCAACATCGTTATCATATGAGGCTCATAACTTTTGTCAGAGTAAGTTTCAATTTAGGTCAAATTTTCTCATGCCCAAGCAGCTAGCTGCTCTATTTTATCTCCACAACCGTTTATCTTATCGCAAGTATTCATGCATTCCTATTTTTTTTTTTTTTTTGCTGAATCTTATAAAATATTATTAATTTAATCAAAGTAATATTTTAAACCTGCGAAATGCTAGATGTATGTTTTTTTTTGTCCATAGCTGAAAAGTCCAGGCTGCAGCAATTAAACTCTTGAAAGTTTATTTTTATGGGTTTATGCCTGTACACCCCAGTTTCAATGTCACCCTAGGCAACTGTCCAAAACTGCAATTTGATTTCCCCTCTACTCAGAAAGACAATGATTTTGCCTGGACTCATTGGTTGCATTTTAAATACAAAAATAAGCAATTATGTCTTGTCACTTTCAACAAAGACACCAGCTTTAACAGTGTTGTGCAGCCCATCAGTAATGGGGAAAGTAACAAAAAAGTACTGTATGTAACATAAACAAACCACAAACCCAGTCTGACAAGATAATTTTCTGTCAACACTTGATAATAAATTCTTGTCTTTTGTTTGGAGACGTAACTAGCAGAGAGATCCTAATGGATCTATTTAAATAATGCAGTTGAAAAGTATCTGTTACTGGCTCCGGCTCAAAGCATTCTTCTGTGACATATGCAGGACATGCAGACATGGAGGACTTTCCATGCAGTGACCTGAGAACTTTGCAGAATTCTTTTTTCTCCCTTTTACATCTTGTCTGGAAATCTTTTTAAAGATTGCTGTATATAATCACATGTAACTATAGGTGTCACTGAAATTGCGATAGTTTGTCATAAAAAAGCAAGACATTGATGTATTTTTTGATTGTTTTTGAGGAATTGTTTCTGCAAATGTTACAATGTATAATCATCTATTCCAGAAAATGTTGGAAACCTCAAAGGCCAAATACATATTATCTGAAAAATTTTAAGGTGTAAAAAAAAAGCTACAGTATAAAACAGAAAAAGAACATTTTGAGTCACAAAGCGTGGTATTTATTTCTGAGACTCCTTAAAGCTGAGTTATTAATGTGCAATGTTATAAATAATAAACAGAAAAGGTTTTCTTGATAAGACCTTTTAGATGGATATGTAAAATGGATGTGTGGCTTTTTATTAGCGGCACTGATCCAAACATCATTTTCACAGGAAATATTAGTAAGCTCCATGGAAGTAAACTGGAGAGCCGGCCAGACTTTTCCTAACTCTCCATAAATGGTCTAAGTATTGCAACAGATTTTATTTCAAGCTTATGAAATAACTGGAAACTTAGATAGAAGTAACGAAGAGACACATACATGAGAGGAGGACACAAACAGTTTGAGTCATAAATACAAAAGACTACTCTCAGAATAAAGGAATGGTTGTTTGTTAGAATTACTGTAAGTTCCTCACATCTGAAAATGTGCTCCTTTACCACAGTTTAAAGTTTTTTAATGCATTCCAAATCAGTAAAAAAAAAAAAAGAATCTGTTAATATTCACAAAGTATGATGCTTAAGGAATAACAAAATAAGGGATTTGAAAGAAAGAAAGCTACTATTTTAAGTCATCTGACAGAGCAACATAAAGTTACAGAAAAGTGCTGAGCACAAGGGCATGTCATGCGGGCCACCCAAAAACATAACAGCCAGTCAGCCTGCAGATTAACACAGTAGTTAATGACTGCTTAACAAAAACTGTAATTCGAAGAACCACAATTCTGCAAGAGTTTAGGCAGAGGTGGCAATTTTTGCTCCAGTACTCCTGCTCTGATGTGTTTGGCCTTAAGCCAGCAGCCCAGTATCCTCCAACACGCTTCTCACCAGCCAACATTATATCAGGAAGCTATTTAGCAATTCTGGAAGTTAGTTGATGTTTTAATAATGAGTTTTGCTCTGCTCCAGTCAATCTGGGCATAAAGAAATAAAATAATTACCATGAAGTTAAAGCCTGAATGAAACTAAAAGGTTTTAGATTATGACTTTATCCCGTCAATCATCATTCATGGAAAAAGCAAAGCCAAGAGATGAAAGCTGAAAAAATATTTTTGTGATTCATCTTTATTGCCATTATACAAACACAAGAATGTGCATAACAAAATCTCATTTGGGGCATAGTGGCTTACACAGCATAGAGGATTAAAAATAATAAGCAAATGTTTTTGTTTGTTTTTACTCCTTATGTTGTCAGAACAGGAGCAATAAAGTGAAAATAGTTAAATAGTAGAAGAGAGAGTCTGAAAGAAATTGATGGCTTTAACAACCCCAGGTAAGAAGCTGTCTTTGAGTCTGTTTCTTCATTCTGTGATGTTTCTGCAGCACTTCTCTTGGTGTAGCAGTACAAACAAGCTTTGGTAAGGGTGTTAGGGGTCAGTATCGCGTAACCGAGTCAAGATCTGGAAGACAACATCCCTCAATACACTGCACTGTTTTGTCTACTCGGGCAAAGTCATTATTTTACCAGTAATGGGCAGCTCTCATCACACACTGTTGCACTTGGTTTACAACGTTAACAAGGGTTTAGTGCAGCTGATGTGTTAAAGAATTTCTATATTCATAACACACTTTAAAAAACAAAGTACTGTGCATGTTCATAAGAACTAAAAGGAAGGTAAACATTTTTTTTAAAGCAATTAACCATACAAGGTTGTAAGTATGATCAATAGAATTAGAAATAAAAAAAATTGCTGCTGTCTGGAATTTAAAGCTGCTTAAGTTTTCAAATGAGAATCCAAATAATTTAAAAATCTAAAAGACCCTCTCTGCTGGTCTCAAACTGAGTCCTGGTAACAACTACTAGCTTTTGTCCCACAGATCTACTAGAGATAAGTGACTGTAAACACTCTCTGAGATGCATTGATGACATACCATTTACTGTAGACACTTGAAAACTAAAAAAGCATTATATTTATTTTAAAAACATTTCTTAAAGGAAATAAGCAGCCAATAGAAGAAATTTAAATTTTTGGGTGATGTATTCATACAGTGCGGAGTGGCGGCCTAGTGGTTAGGGCATTGTGCTTGGAATCCAGAGGATCTTAGTTCAAGCCTCACTTTGACGGACTGCCATTCTGGGTTCCTGAGCAAGATCCCTAACCCTAGGCTGCTCCTCAGGCGCCGCACAATGGCAGCCCACTGCTCCCCAAGGGGATAGGTTAAATACAGGTAAATTTATCCAAATTGAGATCAATAACAGGCAATTATTATTATTATTATTATTATTATTATTATTATTATTATTATTATTATTATTATTATTATTATTATTATTATTATTATTATTATTATTATTATTATTATTATATTATCTTAAAGCCATCTCAGATTATAATACAGCAGCTATATAGGTAATTGAATAATCTGAGAAGTGACTTTTCAGTCACTGCGATATGGCTTAAACATGACTGAAACTTCTCATAAATTCAGGAAACTGCAAATATTTGTGTAGCAGATCATAAAATCAGCTTGAAAAAAAGAATTTGGAACTTGGCCTAAAGTTTAAGAGGACTGTAGGATCCAAATTACTCTTCCTAAGACGCGTTTGACCCCACAGCGCTTCCTAAGAACATATTTTCCAATGGAGCAAGGTTTCAGAGGAAGGAGACCATAGAGAAAATCAAAGCCTCAGGAAGGGTAAGGGGTTGAGTGGGCTTTGTGTGTGTTTAGTCCATATACGTGCACACTGCAGGATACCATGGAACACGTGATGAGGATGATGACCCCTAACTACCACTCCAGTCACCTGCTGATTGTCCTTTTGACCCGATTTCTCACACCTTCTCCCAATCCTAAATCGCCTTTTCCCTAAGTCTTCTTTTTTTTTCCCTGTCCTTTCTGAAATTTCCTTCTCTTAGCCACATCGCTTGGATACTGTTCTGGCCTCCAGCCACGAGCCCTAACAAGCCACGATGCAAAACAGTGGCTGGAGTTGGTGTAAGAAGCCAAGGAATGCCACCTCTCCGGTTTAAAATTGCATGGAGCTGTATTAGGTGACCAGCATAAATGCAATGCTGGAGTCTATGTGTAGTCTTGTGTGTCTGGAGGGTACAAAAACAGGAGGCTAAGGAATGAAATGCAGTGAATGAAAAGAGGGGGGAAAGTTGCCAAACGGAAATACTCTAAAGCAATTGAAAGTTAGCTAAGGCAAAGTGTGCAGAAATAAGAATAATAAAAGTATTCAAATATTTTAAATTGCCTATTTTAACAGAAATGTCTTGTTATCATGAGTCTCAATTTGCTCTCTTCTGCAAAGAAAGAAAACAATATGCACAGAATATAGATCATAGATTCTTGCCCCTGTATGTTATCCTATAACCTACAATTCTGCTTCATGTGAAAGGTCATTAGCCCAAACCAGATGTACTGTAGCTGCTACTTTAACTGTATTTAATCTTTTGGCAATTTTAAAATACTGATTTCTTGGTGGAATTAAGGTCATAGGAATGAAAATATTTAAATTGATTCCCAAAATGCCTAATTCTAAAGGTACAGGTTGCTGCAAATGAAGCTATGCCGATAAAAGGAAACATCTGGGTTTTATGAGTACATCAGCAAACCACTTTTTATCTTCCAAGTGATTTTTGGCAAGATGGCTTTAATTATGCAGCCCATAAACAGGGTCACAATGATAAACTTTAAGAATAAGCTAATAAAATTAGGAATATTTGCAATGACGGAATCAAACGTCTTAAACAACAGGGGTCTGGTTATTGAATGCTTAACCCACATTATTAACAGCTTATCCAAGTATGTCTCTTCGCCAATTTAGACATCTAAACTTTCCTCTCATCCATAAAGGGTCAAAGCTTTTAAATTAGTCAAATACTGAAATACTCAGCCCAAAATCTGTTTATAATAACTCTTAGAAAGTCTATTTATTTTTCTTTAATAAGCTCACCCTAAAACACAATACAAATATGGGTTGGGGAGCAGAGTTGTGGTTTTGCCCATGAAAAAATTGGTAGATTCTCTCTAACAAAACCAGCTTTCAAAAGAAGTGGTATAATGGTATTTAGTGGCATCTCCCTATTTGAAAAAGCAGTCTAGCTACAAACCAAAAAGATTATTTGGCTGCGTAATGTTAGATTATGTCACTGCAATTTTGAGTCAGTCCACCTAACCCTTATAAACAGGCCCACAGCAAGATGCATCCACATCTGCTTGGCAACTGATAAAATGTTCTAAGGTTTTAAAGCCTCACTTTGACTTCTTTAAGCGTTGTCCTCTTCATCCTGGATAAATCATGCAATCTGTTTCTCAGCTGAAAGGCATATAGTCAGTTGCAGATTTCAGTCAAAGATTAAGTTGGCAGGTTTTAAATTTACATCACTTTTTGTGATGCCATTACACTCGAATGTGACTACGGCAAGTTAGGCCTATATTAACTCTAGATCCTGCACAGACTGATAAAGTACTCTTTATAAAATTATCTATGTAAACAAACCTCGTCATCATTTCAAAAGACGGGTAAAGTGGATGTTGTGGAAGCAATTTTGTACCATTACAGCCTCCATATTGTTGGAGGAGAAAGTGGTTCATGTTGCTGCAGTCCACTGGCCATTAAATGTCGCTGAAATGTACTCTAGGTTTAGGTTTATAATATTGATGCAAGGATAATTTTTTTTCAGATCCAATTCAATACCGATACATGGGCTGACTGTATCAGCCGATATCTAATACTGATTAGAAATTACTGTTAAATTAATTAACTTTATACCTTATCATCGTGACATCATGCTTGACATGGTAAAAAAAAGAAAAAGGTAAGAAATTAATTAGACAGCTGGAGACAGGACCAGCACTCCTCGCGACCCCGCTTGGGATAAGCGTGACAGCAAATGGATGGATGGATGGATGGATGGATGGATGGATGGATGGATGGATGGATGGATGGATGGATGGATGGATGGATGGATGGATGGATGGATGGATGGATGGATAAATCATCACTAGCTGCTCAGTGTGCTCTGTGTGATGACATAATCAGTGTTGCTATCATAAAATTGAAGTTGTTTGATCGTTGTAACTGTATTACTGTATCAGTAAAAAATAGAAATTATTGGATCAGAATGCTGGATCAGCAACTCTGATTTCCGATCCAGCTGATTTGACAGCACTGGAGCCGATCTCTAGTTTATAGACAAGAAGAAACTTCAAATAAAGCACTACAGAGCCCAGGTTGACAGATTTATTTAATTATGATTTATTTCAGAATTTGTAATCAGGTTTTACTCTTATTAAGAAAATCTCTGCTTGTACTGTAAGAATACCAAAAAAAGATTTGGGTCTCCAACAAGTGCAATGATACATGAGATGTAGATCTAGCATTTGGATGCTGCCCTTGGGTGGTAGCTTGGGTTTGGCATGGAGGTGTCAAAGGTGGAGTAGGGCTGCAGTTACTGTTTAAACTGAGACAAGTTTGAGCCACGGATCATTGTCCCCTCCTGTTTGAACCCGCCCTCTTCTTCCATTATTAAGTTCCACTGAAAATGCCTAATGTTAATTCTGGTCATCTACTATGATTTATCAGTTCAAAAAACAACAACCAAAATAGTTTATTTCCAGGGTAATATACTCTAAAGGGTTTTGTAATTAATATTTATATAACAATTCGGGAAAATAATTCAACCAGCTCTTTGTTTTATTTATTGACTGAAATTGTTGTGCATTTTTTCGTAGACTGATTTTAAAAATGCCCACAGGCCTTTTAGGGGAAGGGAAGTTGATTCAACCCCCTGAATTTTTTTACCTGGCTAAAACAAACCCTGAGGCTATAAATCCTTATGCTTTCAGTGAAAAAGGAGCTCTTTTTCTTCTTGGCATCGTGGTTGTGCTGCTCACTGACAACCTACCTATGTATATAATTGCTCATGGGTGATACTTCAGCCTAAGAAGCCAGACTGATAGTGTGTAGGACTTATTTAGTTATACGAACACACATTATTTTATGGGAGTCCTCCAAGTAAATCAGTTTGTGGTAAGAAGAACCTTTTAAACTGATTGGTTGAAGTGACACCTGGATCCCGCCAACCAATAGTTTGTTTTAGCAAGTCACGTTAACAAAAGAAGTAGCAGCATACACCATGAGGAACCACGGCAACTTACGCGGATGCTCTGTTATTCCTTTAAATTTTAATTGCGGCTTCTGACTAAACAGATGTGATAGCTGCATTGCACTGCCATGTTTATTTTGGTTTAGGAGCTGCTGCTGCTTCTAAACCCACACTCACATTTGTTTTATCTGATTGCACAATTGTTTGTTAATTGATGATATGAAGAATGGTTAGAGGGTTAGAAAGTGTGGCCCGTTTTAAACCATAATACTGCAATGTGATTGGGCATCTTTGGTTGGACTCTTACTATTGAAGCTGGGGTGGTACAAGATGGAGACATCTAGAAGATTTGTGAGATCAAAAACACCACATGCTTTGGTTCTGCAAAAGGCAGGGTTCACCTGGGACTGGCCACCAGTATATCAACCAGACATACTAAAAGACAGATCCCAACCAACTTATCCCAACCTGGAAAGAACCTGTTCATGTACAGGGAGAATGTGTAAACTTCCAGTTTACGAGGAAGCCATGAATAAAGACCAGGACCTTTTCTACAAGATAAGACTGCTCCAAGCTTTTTCAACATGCAGCCCTTGCAAATATTCTCACTTTTTACAATTATTTCTTCTTGAATATCATAGAGGATGTTTGAAAGGTCAGAGAGGAACAGAGGAGAATATCAGCCTCCAAGTCTTCAAGATAAATAAATTAAAGAATAAAATTAAAGTGATTGTTGAGAAAGGTGTAAACTAATTTTGTCATGCATTTTTTTATTGACTAGCTTTTAAAAAAGTCCAAATTAAAACTCCTTTTGGATGGTGTTTATTTAGATGTGTGTCTAATTTTCAAAGTAGAGCAAACTTAATGGATTAAAGAAAACGTTTCTTTTATCTGAATGTACAATTGTGTGTTAATTGATGATATTAAGAATGGTTAGAGGGTTAGAAAGTATGGCTCTTCAGCTTCGTGTGGAATTTCTCACATGCAAACCGAAGAAAAAAGGGTGCTGATGGAAGAGCCATTTGCAGCAGCAACTGGATTAGAGGCGTCATGGTGACTAATTTTCCAAGCGCCTGCATCTTTAAAGTATTCAAAAGACAATAAGGAAATGATCAAAGCTCTAAATGCATAAATCCTAAAATCAGTGTTTGCTTATTTAGAGGGATTAGATGAAGGTGGCAATGCATGAAGATGAATAACTTATATCCTGGACCTTGTCTCAAAAAATGCATTTCAACTTGTATTACATAGCTTTCTCTGTATTTATTTTTCTTACTTTCTAAATGTCCAGGAGATCAATAAAAAAAAGACTATTCCACTGACAGGTAAATTAAGTTTGAATGCTACTGAAGTGTGGTTTCACGTCACCATTTGGATTTGGAGCAATAAGCAAAAGCAGATTTAATTTAGTCCAAAAATTAAAAACTCACTGGAAAGCAATCCCTTACAGATTGTATTTGTGATACATAGAAAGTGTGGAAGAGAGCAGTTGTATTATGTTCTTTAGAGAAGATTGTTGTGGGATTGTGTATCTTAAACATTGTGGTAGGTTTTTGAACTGTGCATGAGGGCAAAGCCTGGCACCTCTTAGTCTAGCTTAAGGAGGATCCTAAACACCTAAACATTGTTTGGCTTTCCTGAATACCTTCTAATTATCAAAAGGGCAGAGAGAAGAGATGTTTTAATCTTTAGAAAATAGCAGGGGGTCACGTCGAAAATGGAGGTTTTGATAAGTGTGAGTGCACTTACTGCAACACAGCACAAATATTAATCATACAGATGTTAAGTTATTTTTTGCAAAAGGTATGAGATGTCAATTAAGGACCTGAGTGAGAAGTTAGATGATATATAATATAGGACATGTTGAATTAACGACGCATGGTAAATTCGATGCGTTTGTATAACATTGCCGCCATCTGCTGGTTAAGACATGGTATTGAGTCACATTTAAAACAAATCAGTATCAACTGTTGATTGTTTGACTTCCCAAATTCAGTTGTCTGAGTTTCAAGTCCCGGACCACAAAGTCTATGAGGCTCCTGAAATGGCTCCCGTTTGTTTGTCTCTATTTTTTTCCTTCGGAAAAGTAGTAAGTAAAGGATGATAGAGAACAGCAAAAAATAAATAAATAAAAATAAATAAATAATAACAATAATAATAAAAAATTTTAAATTATAGTTGACAAGGAAAAAGATGGAAATTGAGAATGATATTTATAACACCATCCTGATCTAAGCCATAACCCTTTAATTTTATTTTTCTATAACGCTCGTTGAGTTTAACTGGAAAATGCCCAGTTTCAATAGACCATTGATTTGACAAAACAATAGTTTCCCTGTCACATAACGTGTACCATGGACCAGGTTGTATTAGTCAGTTAAAACAAATGTATTTTTACGCAAAAAAAAAAAAAAGTTGCTATGTGTACGTTCATATCCCGAGTTAATGATACTATCTTTAAAAAATAAAAATTAAAAAATACTAGATTTTTATTTATTTTAAAGGCACGGCTTGAGCCTAAATGAAAGTTATTCGGGGTGTGAAAAAAATGCTATGATTAGAAAATAAAAATTGTCAAAGCTCCTAAAAGTGTCCTAATCTCAGGGTCGTGGATTAGAGCCGCCCAATCGGCGCTCACTTAATTTTCATTACTTTTTGCAGAGAAATCTACATAAAACAAATAAATATCTTTTAAAAATATATACACAATTTTGATAAAATTTATGTAACATATTTTTGCTTGTTTTATACGTTCTCCTTAGAGCTTTACGACTGCTCCACGACAGTACTAAACCGCTTTACGACTGTTTTGGAAGCTCTTTCAAAATGGAGTAGCCCGTTAGCATCATCTTAAGCCAAGTATATTTTGGCCTGTTTTTCTCTTCAAAGACTTCAACAGAATATTCTTCGTTTGACATTTAAATAATTACAAAAATGACAGATGAGAAGAAATCGGGCTCTTTGGGCTTCTTCTCGAGTTATGACGATTTAAGCGACAGCAGCAGCGACTCGGACGAGGAACGAGATGGTCGAAAGAAGAAAGCGGGGAACGAGGCTCAGGACAGCGGGTCCGAACAAGCAGCGAAGCGGACAGCCGGTGGAGCTGCTTTACCGAAGCCTGATGAGCTTTTCCGCTCCGTGTCTAAACCCACTTTCTTATACAACCCACTGAACAAGGAGATAGACTGGGACAGTCTGACTGTCAAACCCCCTGAGGAGGTGAAGACTTATTGCATTAGAAATACAAGTCTGCTGTAAGCCTCTTTGATAAAAGCAAGAATAAACTGCACTGTTTGTTACAAGTTGTTTAAAAAATATAAATTGTTTAATTTTAATTGTTTTATAAAGAATACATTTAGATTGTGGCGTCAAAGCTGGAAGAAGCTCTGGTCAGATGAGGCCAAAATCACTTCCAGGAAAACTGGGGACTCTATTCCTCAGCATTTTTGGGGGCGTTTTATTTATTTATTTATTTTTTGACATGATTGGAAAATGAAGGAAAAGGGAGCAGAAGACCGCAAAAATAAAGTGATACCATTAAACATGTGAAATGAGAGCCTTTAGTTATTTATTGAAACAATAAGAACATGCATCAAGATGTAGAAAAATGCTGTTCACAGAGCCTCTACACGAAAATTCACCAAGGAGCTATTTCCCTCACATCTTTTCTATTTTTTCCCCTACTTTCTGGCGAGTTTGTTGAAAATATTTATCTGATTATTTTTTCTCTATGCTTGGTCATTCATGCTAGATATTTTTTTTCTTTCGAGAAAAACATAATATGAGGAAAAAGTCACAAAGTTGAGAGAATTTAGTCGTAATGAACATTTGAGATATTATGAGTTAATTCTCATAATATTACGACTTTATTCTTGAAAACAAAAATAAAAAAATCTCTAGCCTCGTCCTAATACTTCATCATTTATTTTATTGTACAGAGGCATCCAATAACATAGAGGTATCAATTCATCTGTAGCTAATATTTCCACCTTGTATGCTTTTATTTTATTTTAGCCTGCAAAAGAATTCAAACCGTGGAAGACAAATGCAGTCCCGCCTCCTGAGAGCTATGTTGCAGAACCTGAGAGGAAGAAGGGGCCTCCCCCAGGAATGGACATGGCAATAAAGTGGTCCAATGTTTACGAAGACAATGGCGAAGACGCCCCCAATGCTTATTCAGGCAAAGCCCGTTTCTTGCCTGCAGAGGAGCAGCCGTCTGACTCAGGTGAGTCCTGCAAGATAACCGTCATTTCTGCTTTTTACTTACTGAAAGATTTTATTGCAACATCATTGTTTCTTGGTTGTACATGCTCTGAGATCAAACATAATTGTAATAATAAACAGCATTAGAAGATTTATTTTCCCTAATCTCTTCTACCACTCTGCCCTAAAAGACGAAGAGTCTCAAACGCCCTCGATATCGGCCAAGAAACGGCGAGTGGAGACGTTTCAGCAGAAGGAGAAGAGGAAGAGGGATTTGGGACAAGCCACCTCAGACAAGAACTTTGTTGAAGAGGAGAAAAGGATTCTCAGGCAAAAGGCAGAATGAAGCACAATCAGATTAAGATTTAAGCTTTATCACCACAGGACATTGACACATATCTTCATTTAGGACAAGAAAGCAGTGTTCTTCAAAAACGTTGGCTCATTTGTATTTATCTGCTGTGAAGTGTCGTTTTCTAATAGAGTTGTCTTAGTTTTGTTTTCTGTTGTGTAATTTGGTTTTCTATTACTGAGGAGTATGTATGAAATTTTAAAATATCCAGAACAAACCCTACATTTTTGTTGAAGTTTAAATATTTTGAAATTTGTCATTGATTTACAAGAATATCCAGGCCTCTGAAAAACTTTTGGGTTAGTTAAATATGACAAATGATTCAAGACAGATGACATTTCTCAATTGGTAAATATAGTTAAAGAATAATCCCAAAAGTCTCAATTGTTTGGGTTTAAATTATATTTAAGTTGCTAACTGGGTGAACACAAAACCTGTTTTGTTTTTTCAGTCCTTTTATGTAAATGAACTGTAATCTTTGACTGTATTGGCTTTATTCGTATCTAGCATTTCTATTTTTTTATATGTTCATATGACTTATTCATTGTGACTTTCCTTCAAACAAATGTTTGAAATGGAAAAATATTATTAAACCCCGGTTTCAAAACCTGATTGTGCTTTCTACATTTGGTCACTTAGGGGTCGTACTTGAGCAGCATTTATATCGTATCCTGTGTTTATGATGAGGTTGGCTCCCAAAATACAGTTGGAAAGATAAAAAAAAAAAAAAAAAAAAACTTGGCTTCAGTTTTTTGATGCCAACAATTAGTTTTTGTGCGTGTGAAGCTATATAGGTGTAAAAAACTCTTGTATTTTTTTTTCAATTTAGTTTTCTTTTCTATGTCATCTTGAAGAATCTTTACAGAGACAATTCAACCAGATCATACAGTCAGATTGGTCCAAAGAGTTCTAAGAAAAACCAGATAATTGTGTAGTAGAAGTGGTACCCAGGTCAGCACCTTTAACATTCTCCAGAAAACAACTGGTGTTCGATCCCCTTGTTAGCCCAAGGTAAGAATATATGAAGTTGATTGACTGGGTTGAATACCATGCCTGATCAATTATTCACATCCATTGTGACATCAGAACTACAAACTTATTTTTGTAGGATTTTATGGAGTAAACTATTATGATTATAATACAAAGCAAAATGGTAGAACATTTAGTTTCATTAAACATATAACATATTAAACAAATCTGAAAATAGTGGTGGTCATTTCTAGTCAGCCCCTAATTCTTTAATATCACTTCATAAAGTCCAGTGTAGCTGAGTGCCTTCAATACTCCAAGGTTTGTTAGAGACCAGTGCTGAACAGACAGCGTCATGAACACTAAGAGTCAGACATGAAACAGTGCAGAGGTTTGAAGGACACATTTCACAAGTAAATATATATATATATAAAAATATACATAAAACTCTTCCTCACCCATCGCGGGCGGTCTCCCTTTTATCCTCCAAGCTCGGGTCCTCTACCTGAGGCCTGGAGCTTGAGGGTTCTGCACAGTATTTTTGTTGTTCGTAGAACTGCACTTTTCTGGACCAAGTTGTCTGATGTATTTCCAGGGATTTGCTGTACTACTCCTAAGGTTTGGGGTTCACTGCCACGAGTGCCCCAATGACCATGGGCACCACTGATGCCCTGACCTTGCAGGTTTTCTCCAGTTTTTCATGTTCCTTTTTCCTGATGTTGCATTCACTTGGCATTGCTATGTCAACCACAGTGCCTTTCCTCTGCTTTTTGTCCACCCCCACAATGTCCGGTTGGTTTGTTATTACCATTCAGTCGGTCTATCTGGAAGTTCCGCAGGATCTTGGCTCGGTCATTCTTGAAAATCTTTTGAGGTGTTTCCCACTTTGACCTGGGGTCCTGTTTCCCTGTCGCCATAACAATTGTTTTGTACCTGGTCAATCTCAAGTTGTGAGAGCAGCTGGCATTTATGAATGTTGGAACATTGAGCTACTGGTTGTTTTGCTGTGAGTGTGGACTGTGGGTATCAAAGTGACCATTTCTTCCCCATCCTTCGCATGTACCCCCTCTGACAAGGGTTACTGGAGTAGTAGCATTCTAACAGAGCCCTGTTCTCGCATCTTGCTAATTTCCTTCTTGTTCCAGTAGCCTGTTTTTCACCAAGGTACTCTGGTTCCCCAGCACCTGATGCAGATCTTGTCTGGCCGGGCATGTCATTCATTCCTCTACCTCATCATTGTATGAGGCAGGCATTAGCATGAAGGGTCTTGGCAGCTTTGTTTTTTTTTCCCCCAACAGGGATTTGAAGGGTAGCTTTTTAAGTCAGAATTTGAGCCAGTGTCTGGGTTTTAAAGATGTAACAAGTTTTGAATGTTCATGGGAAACAATGTTCATGGGTCAATAATTGTTCTCCACAAGCTTATGATTTTTTGGAAATCCCTGGTATAATTTGCAACAAAAGTCAATTTCAATTGAAGATTGGTGAGTAAGGGAGTAGTTTCTGTTAATGATTTATTAGACATTGATGGTAATTTTATAACATTTAACTAACCCAAATAAACATGACCTTAGATTTCCTGAATCACAATATAATAATATATGGAAAGCTATACCACAGCCCTTAAATGCAACAAATTAAGATCACTCTATTTAAAGTTCATCACATTTCTTAAGCTTCCATAATTACCCCCCCCTCCCCTTTTGTGTTTCTAACTTGATAGCCTAATGCAGAAACTGAGGGTGATTTTCAGCACTCATTTAGGTTTTTTTACTGGTCCATTTAATTGATTCGAAGAAATATTACCTATATAAGACACAAAAACACAAAGTTTTCTTGCTAAACATGAGGCTTAATCATAGGTTTCAGAAATATAAGAATTTCAATAGACACTAAAATAACAATTTAAATTATATTCTGTCAGTTAAATTTGAGTAATTAAACCAGGGTTTCTTATAAAATACCTCGCTTTGTATATTTGTGTTGTTCTGTTCTTCTGCTCCCCAGTGGATGACTTGTTCACTACTTTTTCTGGTAATTTTTATCAGAAGAAGTTGCTTGTGAACAGAATACTTTCAAACATGCAAATGAGTTTAAAGCAGACCTGTTTTGGACTAAAGATCAGGTGCTGTTGAAGACATTGATCTTTTATGGCAGACTGCTTATTATGGAGTGCGCTCAGTTGTACCAATAACAATAATATTTAGTGCAGCTATTTATTGTGGTCTGGATTTTAAAGGGGGTCATTTTATTTTCTGTACTGTAAATGAATAATATTAGGTACTTGCAACAAAGTTTTCACCCTTTATTCACTGACTTTTTTTTTTAAACGAATGCTGTTCTACTTTCTATAACAAGGTTAAAACAAGTTGGTGAGTAGAAGCAACCTTTGTTAGTATATGGATACTGATTAATCTGACTTCTGAATATACCTTATAATTCTCTGGAACTCTTGACGCAAACAACATTGAGCATTCTTGGTAATAATCTTTATTGACATTAGGCTTTAGCAGCAGGTTTTGGTCAGTGCGTTGGGAGATATGCATGTCTTAAATGTGTTTTACAATAACATCCGTACCAAAGAAAAGCTTTATAAATATGAGAGACGTGAAATGCATTTTCTTTTACATGGGATGTTCCAAAAGGGAAATGAAAACACTTAGCATCAAACTATAAAAAAAATAATATTTGATTAAAAAATGAATAATTGCCATCATTTGTACTTAATCAGTCTTCAGGATTCTTACCAGTAGGCCATCAATTAAATGCAATTTATTTACTTTCTTTTTTGTGAAGCTTGGACGGCAAGACCCAAGAGGTACAACAGTAAGTGTGTCATATCATATCGTATCATACATATTTCATATCAAGGAAAACCAGCTCATTGTATTGAGGCATTGACTTGCAGGACACGCTTCTCCTGGACCAGAATGTGGTGACAGCTGATATTAACATGCATTGTATCATTGATTCTTCAGCACAAGCTTGCATGCAGGCATGGAGAGGATAAATACATTTTAATAGGAAGACACCCACAGCAGAACCAGGCTCAGTGTAAGTGTCCATCTGCTTAGGCTGACTGAGTTTTCCAGAAGCACTGATTTATTAATACTTCCTGGATTAGAAAAGGTAACGGTGAACTAGCTCCATGGGTAGCTCTGTCTACGAAAGAAACAGTTAAGCATCTCTGAGACAGTTTTTATGTCACGTTTTTCCTCAAATGTTTCGTATGGAGATTGAATTCCTGGTTTGATTGGCTCTTTGCTCTAAACAACTGAGTGTACCAACTGAACGGACCAGCTACAATGTTTCTTAAATTTCTGTAATTTTAAGAAAACCTTTTTGTATTTCCTGTATAAAATTGTGAGTTTATTGACATTTTCCACTTTGTTTTTTGTTCATGTTTTGCTTTTTAATCTTTGACCCTTTTGAACCCTACAAGCATGTTGCAAAGATTAAAGACATTACGTTACATGAATAAAGATTATTTTCAGAAAGAATTATCTGTTCTACAGCTCTAACCCCCCCCCCCACCCACCACACACAAAAAACATTAATAAAAGGTTTTAATAAAAAAAAAACTTTAAAGAAGTTCATATGTAAAATATGGTGTCTGAAGGAGCCAGAGACTTGTCATAGAGGTGGCTAGGCAGGGTAAGCTGAAAACTGCCAAAAACAAGTTTAGGGTCAGTCCTCATTAATCAAACTGTACCACCTAGAAATTAAACAAGCAAAACATCTATATTTTCTAAATATAAATATTTTCATTGAGATATTGCTTATAAAGCTATGCACATTTTATACATCTATGCTGTCTAAATCAGTAATGAATCTGCATAATATTCACATTGAATGGGTTGAGCAGTGGTTCATCTGTAGATACTCAGAACTTTCTCTTCTCCACCATAAAGCTGAAAACCTAGTTCTAAAAAAAGCATGAGTTTTATTATTATTATCTAATGTTAGTATATAGATGTAGTTAATTAATCAATTACCTTATTTTTTTTTTTTTTTTTTTTTACAGTGTGTGGTTTATATAAGAACAACAGAAAAAATCAAGTTAGGACATTTCACCTGAGTGTATCACTGCTGCCACCCTATGTTTTACAGGGGAACTGCTTGTTCTGCTCTACAGTATATCAAAATAGGTAAAGTTTTCCAAAGGCCAACCGTGCCCCCTTCTAGCTCCGCCTCTGACAAGCATCAACTATTACCCACCCTTAGACCCTCCACCTGGATTAGATTTCTCTCAGTAAAATTCAAATAGGCTCTTTCAGGATCACAGGACAAAGAGCTGACAATGTCTCCTTCTCATGCCTGAGAGCCAATAGGCTCCCATCTTCACTCAGATCTTCAACGAGTCTTTTGAGCTCCCTGAGCGTCTGTTATGCTTCAAAAGTTCCCCATTCATCTCTTTCACACCATCTTGCGATTAAATGACGTCTATGGTAATAAAATCATTTAAGGAATTTTTGTTTAAGCATCTGTAGTTCATCTCAGGCCCCCTGATGGATTCCCTCCCGTTTGCCTACCAAGCAGACAGAAGTAAACCTGGGACTACACTTCCTCCTATAACTTTGAACAGTCATGGAAGCAGACAAGATCTTGTTTGTGGACTTCAGCTTTGCCTTCAACACCATCAATCCAGACACTGCCCAGCTCACAGTTTCTGTGGATCACCAGCTTCCTAACTAATTGGCAGCTGAGGGGCATCTCGGGTTGTATTCTCTCCCCATTCCACCTCTTAATGACTGGACTTCTGCCAGGAGGCCGACATGAGACTGTATTTTTTGCAACAACCTAAGAAGCTAACCTTCTATAGGAATTCTTATTCAGACTTTTCTTTTTATTGCCCTTTGTGGAAATAAAACTGAAGAGGTCCAAAGTCCAACAAACAATCAGATCTGTGGAGAGCATAATAGGGGATAATCTTCTCCCCAGTCTGGTAGAGGTCATGTCTGCACAACAGAGTAACATTAACAAAGACATATCCAGCACAGAGACAGTTTTTCCTCCAGAAAGTCTCTCCAACAAAACTTAGAATTCAGAATGTCCACGTTAACATTACTCACATTTGTACATTTGTAAATATTTATATATTTAAAAAATATATATTTTTATAATTTCTTTTGCATATTTATACTTCATCTGTCTGCATTAATGTAAATAAAGCAGATTCTGATAATAACTGTGTCTCTAGTCACAGTATCGAATTTTTATAGAGAGTCGTTCTGCTTCCTTACAGCTGCTTGTAACTAAAATCCACTGATTCTGCAGAGCCTCAAGTCTGGCCGAGGATCTCAGCGTTAGATGGTGTGAAGCTGACAGAAGCAGGCAGCTGAGTGATGATGTGTGCATTGCACATCAGCTGAATAAACACGCGGTTCTGCTTCATGATCTCAGGACAGAGCAGATCACTTTGAGGAGAAGGCGGGCAAATAGTGGTGGGGCTGTCGCATCTCCTGGATAGACTGAGCAAACGTCGAAACAGGGATCTCCTGAGGAGGATGTAGATCCAGGGGTCCAGGATGGGGTTCAACGAGGCGATCCGGATGGCTGTCAGATCTGCCTTTTGGTCATTCTGGAAGCGGTTGGCAAAAATGCGCACCTGAAAAAGCAGACGTAGACTTAGACAACTTTTTATTGTTATTTTGTATACACAGGGTGTGTACAAAACGAAATTTTGTTTTGCACCGCTTTCATTACATTTCTATTTTATCAAGTGCAGCAGTGATTCAATGGCAACAAGTTTGTGTAAATAATAATGCCTAAAAAGAGCTTGAAACAATAACATTGTCCTTTATCCTACATAACATAATTTTTAAAGTATATACAATTTTAAAGGTTTAACAAGTTATTCTATTCGTGTGACCAGCCTCAAAAAGACATTTCTGAAGGGCATTAGTGATTAAAACCCAAATTATCACATGAATTTAGTCATTTAGCGTGAAACAGAGGAAAATTTGCTTCTACACATTTTGCTTCTAAGGAGCTAAATTTGAAGAAATAAGACTCAAAAGAAATTCTAATGATGCTATGCGCTGGAACAGAAATGGTTACTGATAGGTCCTTTGGATCTATTTCATTTATTTTCTTTAAAAATGATGTTTTACTAATTATTTAAAAACAATAAGGTGATAGCTTCAGTGTTAGTGAGATAGGATCCCAGTTTTCATCTGCTAAATGTTTTTTTTTTTTTTCAAAACAAATAAGAAATACTATAATAATTTTTACAGCTGAATTTATCAGTTTTTCTTAAGTTCTAATTCAGATTTTATAGAAAATTGTAATTTTAACTTAAATTAAGTTAAAAATATTTAAAATTCCTAAATTATGAATGTATATTGACCTTACAAAAATAGATTTTTTATTAAACCTAATAGAATAGAAATTTCACTTCATGCAGCTCTCTTAATATATTTTATTCCCTCGCCCTGTTTTTTATTTCATGCTTTTCTGTGCCCCCATTAAAACACTCTTGCCCCCTGGTACATTTGGTCTAGAACCGCCACTGTTCCCATCAAGTTAAAAATGTCAGAATTAGCATTGAGGTTCAAACTTTATAGAGTGGTTTTACGTAAGATGGGTGAATGCAAATACACCCCACACTGTTCAGAATGTATGAGTAAAAATGGCTGTTTCAATAATTCCTCACCACCAAGGGAGCCGAACAGGCCAGGACCACCGCGGAGGTCATCACCAGCACTGCGATCATCTGCGTCTCCGCGGCCGTGGACAGCGCCCTCCACCTCTGCCTGACGCTGGCTCTGCTAAAGT
The DNA here is from genome assembly GCF_016077235.1 of Cyprinodon tularosa. Taxonomy (NCBI): domain Eukaryota; kingdom Metazoa; phylum Chordata; class Actinopteri; order Cyprinodontiformes; family Cyprinodontidae; genus Cyprinodon; species Cyprinodon tularosa. Next base: position 1,347,907 of record NW_024039063.1, on the reverse strand, counting down.
TCCGCTGCACGGTTCTGCGGCGCATCAGCAGCAGCGCTCCGCACACCGCCAGATTGAGCGCGATGGTGCCGAGGATGAGCAGCAGGCTCACGGCCCCGTACAGAACCGCATAGGCTGCAGCTACAGGCTCGGGGGTCTTCCAGTCAATAAAGCACCAGGTTTCGGGCGGCTGCAGCTCGCTCCTCGATATGCCCATCATGGGGAGGCAGCAGAATAAAATGTGACTGATGTAAATGAAGAGAAGGAACTTTTGCGCAAAGCGGCTGTCCACCCCCCACCGCTGGTATCTGTAGGGACAGCAGATGGCCAGATACCGTTCTGCTGCCATGGTGCAAATGATGCTCAGTCCGGTCAAACCAAAAAACAGCAACAGAAAGGAGTCAAACTCGCAGACGCGGTGGTCGTGCAGCACATGGTGGTCCATGTAGTTGGCTATTGTGAGCGGGCTGGCCAAACAGGTCCCTAGGAGGTCCGTCACAGCCAGACCGCGCACCAACGAGAAGAAGGCGGAGGTCTTTTTCTGCTGTCGGGACACAGAAAGGACAAGTATCGCGATCAGATTCCCAATGGCCCCGCCAGCAAACATAAAGATTGGCAGAATGATTTCACTTGAGTTGTCCAGCGACTCGTTGATAGGTACAGACCCGTGCGTAAAGTTCGACATCTCCACTGTCAAATAAGTCCGCCTCAAGCTGGCGTCTGTTATTTGCATTGGTCTGCTGGGGATCTGGGAGCGCATTTCCTCTTTATTGCAAAGGATGATAAGGAATCAGCAGGGGGATGTAGTGAGGCAAACCGAACCCCTCTGCTTTCCAGTAATCCACATGTTCTCTACTAATATTGGGGCGCACCGCTGTGGGCAGGGAGGGGAGGAGGTCCCTGATCTAGGGCGCAGATCCAACCAATGATGGATAGTATGGAGGTAGAAAAAAAGAGTGTCCTCAATCTTTTCCCTTAAACTGTCTGCCTGTGCTGGCGTCATCATGGACGTGTGGTATTTGCCACAGTCACAGTGGGTCAAGTTTTCTGACTGATGAGTGAAGTACAGTAGAGAAGCAAGGGGCTTCATGGGACTTACTGACAGCAGAGAAAAAAACATTAACAAGGCTTATAAATACTTATTGTAACAACAACAAAAAACCACACTTGTTATATAATCATACACACATGTCGGCAATAGCAATATATTTCAAAGTGTGCAGCCACAAAGAAATCAGATTAATAAAACATTATGTACCCCTGCTATTACACCCCTTTCCTCAATACATTCCAAATTGTTCTAAATTTAGAGCAGCTGCAGGAACTGTTAAAACCAAGCAACAACCTTTAATACCTGTGCAAAGTGTTAAACTACTAGGTTAGACGTGATTCAGTGATCACATTTAGCCTCTTATAGTGATTCAGAGATAACTCTAGTTTAAACCAAAACAGTTTAAACTCGTGGAAAAACATCCGCTCCTTGAGCTTAGACAAACAAAATAGTCACATTTTAGTGCATTTGGCTAAGTTTTAGTAATTTCTAGTTTTCTTATTATTATTTTTTTTTATCTCCCAAGTTGTGCTTAAATGTTACGTATGCTTTATACGTGTGGCCCAAGTTCTTTTAAAGAATAACTCATTCTAGAAGTTTAATCTGTTTTAAACTTTCTCCTCGATGCTGCAGACTTCCAAAGCTTCCAACCAGCATTTTTTCCTTGTCGAGGCTGATAAGTCTCCCATGAAAAAAGCTGTGCTCCAAAAATTTGGTGCATAACTTTGTGTTGAAAAAAAAAAAAAAAAGCGACTGCCTCTGGACAGTTGTCAGGTACTACAGGGAACAGTGGGTACAGTGGGAACATAGGGGATGTCAGTGATTCTACTGCCATTACACATTCATTACAGCCTGACTTGTGTTTACATTGAGGAGCACCAAAAAGGGCTCTCTGTCTGCAGTCAATCTTAAAAGACCAAAACAACACCTCTCAGAGAGATGTGTTGCTGCTCTTCCTGTCAGCTGTGCAGCAAAAGAAGCTGGCAGACTGTAAACAGCAGAGTGAGACCAGGGCTGGGAAGCTCCAACCTGACTGGAATATTCTTCATTTCAAGGTGAATCATGGGAAGTACAAACCCCCTCGTGTTAGTTTATAGTGTTATTTGATAGTTAAAGGTACAGTGTTCTCTTGCAGTGTTTAACTATGTCAAGCTATAATGGTGTGCTCCTGTATGACTAATAAGGCTCAAATAACATCCTACATTTATCCCTAAAAGGTCATTATCGAAATATGTTCCTGGTTGTTAACGTATCTGTACCCTGGTCTGAACAATCCAGCAGTATTCCCAAAACAAGTACAGGAACACATCTTAACGGTCAGAGAGAAAGTTTAAAGCAGGGTGATGCCAAGCTTTGAACATCTCAAAGAGCTCTGCTCAATGCTCTTATTCTGAGACTATGGTTGTTGAGTGGAAATAAAAAAGGTGGACTGCTCTCTGTCTCACTGTAAAAACATTATAAGGTGCCAAAGCATGCCTGGAGGGGATTCTTTGTGTATAAGAACATGTGTGTGCACCAGCTCCACCAGTGCACCGGTGAGCCCCGACGCCAGCCAGCGGAGGGAGAGCAGGACGGGGGGAATGGGCTCCGCACTTAGCGGAGACTTGAGATGTATTTGGGAGAGGGTGCGGTTGAGACCCCAACCTGGGAAAGAAAAAAAAAAAAAAAAAAAACACACCATCTCAATCATGCCTTCCCTCCCTAGTGCCCCCACTCGTACCACAGGAAAAAAAAAAAAAAAAAAATTGAATAAAATAATAATAATAATAAATAAAGAAAATAACAACGCAGACACACATTCACACATAACACTCACATCCAATAATACCAGGACCAAAAACCCGGTGACACCGGTGGTCGGTCCCGGGACTATCGGATGACCCCATAAGTGAACCTAAAATCCGGATGTGAGGGGAGGGGAGCGGCGACACCGCCACACCAACCCATCTCTTTCCTGCTTTAAGCCCGGCCCCCCACCCCGCACACGGGGTCACTTTAGTTTATTCTTTGTCAGTATTTAATAACATAACTCAGGTCTCTTAAGTTATTTTTCTTTAAAACAATTCTGTTATGGTTAAAAAAGTTGGTTAAATAAAGATTTAATTCGAAGTCTGTGTTTGTGTTCTTTATTAAAATTAAATCATTTAGCAATATCATAAAATATATATATATATATATATATATATATATATATATATATATATATATATATATATACATATATATATATATATAATTTATCGACGATCAGAGTCTGAGTGATGTTTTATTTTGAAAAATATAAAAAATTGCGGTATTCTCTCCCAATTACATCAGTTGGTGCATCTGTGCCTCTTGACACAGGTTAATTCAGTTCAAGACTCATCCTATCTATAACATCCTATCTTTGTGAAGCGGGATTTTCTGCGGTTACAGCGACCAAATCAAAGCTACGGAGCAGACTGTCGTCTGTCATTTTCTCCGATTACGCCTAGATGGGACCGGCTTGTTGTTTTATTTTTATGCTGTTTGTATTTGATTTTATGCCAGTCATATCATTTTACTTGATCGTATAAGGAATAAGACGCTTTAGTAAAATTGGACTAAGAGTCATCAAAATAACTGATAAAAGAAACTACTACAATGAAATGGTTTGACTGCTTTGGCTTTTTTGTATTTATTTCCAGTCCTTCAAGTGTTTTCTTATAGATATTCTGAATTTACAAGCTGTTTTAAAGGCACACTAGTTGTTGTTAGAAGAGCTCTTCTACACTGGCACTGAAAACATATTTTTAGGTTCAAATAAAGGACCACCCATAGGGGGTGGGGTGGGGGTGGGGGTGTTTGAGGGGTATTGGGATTTGAGAGAAAGTAGGAAAAGCTAAACAAATAAACTTTGCTGTTTCCTGGAATGGATTCAAGTTGATCTCTCTTGGGTCTTAAAAGTAGAAGGAATCCAAAGACTTACATGGGTTATGTAAAATACAAGCAGAAGGCTGGCCAGTTTTCTTTCAATGGTTTGAAAAGAATTTAGAAGTGAAACTGGTCTAACTGCCACTAATAATAATCAACCCTGTGAACGGTCTAACCTTTAAATCAGAATCTAGCCTAAATTAAATGATCAACTGACTTTTACCCCCAAACATGGTGCGTGCAATGGAATTCATTCATCAGAGATCAGCCCCCTCTGACCTCATTATACACAGTATTTAACTTTATTTTCTTCCACAGTTTTGTGCAGCAAGCTAATAAGGCTGTTAAATTTCAAATAAATCCTTCGTTGTTTTCAGGGCAAAACTGGACCTCAAAGTTGCAGGTTTTACTGAAGTCCCCTTTAAGGGGTCCTTTGCTCCTGGAAAATAAATCTGATTATTAGTTACTGTAAGTCAGGTTGTTTGAAGTCTGAAGAATATCTGCCTGTTGCTGAATAGTAAAGGCAAGACAAATTTTCATAGGGGTCAGACAATGTTTAAGCTTTAAGTATCCTCTTTTACACTCCTGTGTCTGATTTCCTCCAAAAGCTACTGACTGGTGACCTGAGGGGTTAAGCAGATACCAGCAAAAGCAGATGTAAACAACATATTTTGAGTTTAATTGCACTACTCAATATGAAGAAAAAAAAGCAAAACGTTTAAAAACAATTATTTAGGAAAATTATATAATTGAGTATACAGTATGGAATGCAAATTGTGTTTATCCAGAAAATAAACTCCCTCATATGTAAAACAAACATTCCTATTGTACCATGCCACTTCTTGGTACACAAAAAAGAGGAAAAATGGATGAATTACTTTTTGTTTTCTAATTGATGTAATTCTAGTTCCATTGTTTTGTTGTTGTTGAGTCCTGCTGGCTTTTTGTGCTCACTTTAATTGTATAGTTAGTTTGTATTTATCTAAAGCATTAAACCACAAAAACCTCAGTTATCTTTTCCTCATGAAAATGCATTAGCCTGACCAGATAGTATATCTTCTGATAAAGCATTTATTCTAAGGAAAAGCTAAAGGATATAGGCCAGATTTACTCTGGAAGCCTTGCTGTATCTGTATCTGGTTTACTTCCTGATATAGGGGGTATAAAACAACTAATTATAGAAAGTAAACTGTAGATCTGTAAATGTTGGAAATACCTTGGAAAGAAGTGTCAGTGTTTTTCCGGACTCTTGTTATCACTGGCCTATAAGTTTACACATTTCACTAATATATTACTAATATCTATGTTTCCTCTTCATATCAATGTTAAAGGGTGGTGAATAAATAAGGATGTTAAACGTTAAAAAATCTATAGCAGTGGTTAGGAATGCTTTTGTGACACTCTTTGGTGCTCCCATATTTATCTTTAAAACAAGATATTTTTCTCCTGATAATAGTTTTAAACACACCACGTCTATTCTCTTGTTTCTTTCAAATTGAACAGTCACAAAGTTGTGAAATTTAACTTCATATCAGGGCCACCTACTTTAACTCTGCTTTAATGGTCCAGAGTTTTATGTAGAAATCATAACGCTTTATCTCTTTTATTTTGATAATCCTTCCCTGAGCAGCCACATTTTAAAAACATTGATCTTTTTTCTCTTTTATTTGTGGAGGTTTTGCCATAAACATCCACTTGTCATGGATTAGTTTGTGGTGCAGAAATTATGACCAAGATATCATAATTACTAATTTACGGAATATGCTCAGAGGGGCTTAGACCAAACATTCCTGGTCACCCAACTTAAAACCAAAAGCAGTATATCCAGGCCACACTGGGGTAGAAAACCTCAGTAAAAGTCCCAGGCAGTTAAGTCATTCCCTTTTTGTGTTTTTTTATGTACCAAATTAACCTCAGAATAACTGTATTTAACTGTTTCAAACATTGATACTAAGGCAAGTAAATGCAGTTAAAAGTTATTCAATATTTCCTAATAAGCAAAAATAAGTGGTTTGAAGTTGCTTGAAAGTCTGATTATCAGAATCAGGGACGCTGTCAGTTAGCCGCCAGAATGCTGAACAGATTTATTTACATGACTGTCCCTGTCCCTAACATTGTTAGTATGTATTATTTTAATGCTATACAGAAATTGACATTAATGAAGTTTTTTATGATCCTATTTTGGCTACAGGTTTTATGGTTGTATCCTGTAGGACCGAAATTCTGGGCCTTTAAAGAAGTCTTAAAATGTCCTAAAGTTATCTTAACAATTTTATTGAGGTTAAAAAAATATTGGTCTTCTATCAATCTTTCTATCTCTGATGCTTACAGAGGCTACCATGACTAAAATCCTTAGGCTGTTCAGTTCGTGGTATACAAATATTTCTTCCCCTGTATGAAGATTTCTAGACTTTATACTAACAATGCAGTGTCTATTTTCTTGCCTATTATAGGATAAGATATACGCTCTAGTATTTTTGCACATAAAGGAAAAGTAATAAAAGGGAGCTTCTTGAAGTTGTCAAACCCAGAGTGGATGTAGCTGTGTCTTAAAATCACTTTTTCAAACCTTAAAATTACATTTATTCATTGTTTTCTGTTCGAGACCAGGTTTAAAAAAACAATCAACCAGTTCATTAGAAAATCTGAGCCTAATCCCCAGCCAGACTTTTCTGTAAGTTCTGGGTTATCCTAGGTGCTTCCAGTATAGAAGAGATAAATAATTCATTTAATGAGTTTTTAGTGATCCGAGGCGTTCTTAAAGAAGAATTCTGTAGTCACTTTTGTGAGTCCTGGATCTGCTCCAAGGACTCCTACAGGAATTACCCCAGCAGAGATGTCCATTAACCTCTTCCTCTCCGCTTAAATATAACAGTTCTCTTCTCTTTAAAAGTCTAAACCCTGGCTACCCTGCACAGGACCAACACTTAATCAATTCACCGATTATAAAAAGTAGCAGAGTTGTTTTTGCGATTGTTTCTGGGAAATGTGAGAGCAATCTTCCTAAACATACGATGAGTCATCCACAACACATAAATATATGTCTCAGCCAGACAGGATATCACATATGGGGCATGTGTTGTAGACAGAAATCCTAAAAAGATCTTCGACTGAACTCAATCCATAGCCAGGATTTTCTGTGATTCTCCAGAAACTCACTGCGGCCAATATTTAGTTTAAAATGTTTTAATTTACTTTAATGACTGTCACCAGGTAACAATGGTTGGGCTACGTTTTTCCCCAGTGTCAGATCTCCTGGTGAGCCCTTCATCACATGCCAGGTAAAGCTCAAAACTCCAGCGTTAATGTTGCTCTGTACCTGCTGAGTTATGTTTTCTTTATTTTTCTTTACCTCCACAGATAACAACTGAAAAGACCAGATAATACAGAAAAGAGCACAACATTTTAATTACTTAAGGTACCAATGAGAGAAGATTTTCAGAGAATCTGTTTCCCTTTCCCTCTCTCATCTGTGTCGCTGAGCAGTGCTGCAGAGGGCAAAAGTTTGGTTTATTTCCCTTCTCATTTTGATGATTTTGTGGATTGGGTTGCTAGTTCGTACGTACTGCCGCCATAGACAACCCTTAAAAAAAACCAAAAAAACGATAAAAATACAAAGCTGCTTCCATGGTTTAATGCAAAGCAGCATATTCTGAAGCAAAATTCTACGAAACTGAAGAGAAAATGGCGCTATACATGCCTACGGGAATCCTACCTATAATCAGGAAAACCAGAACTGTAACACCAGAATGTCCACATTGTGGGACAATGAAGGGATTTTTTATTCTATACTATATTCTGTTCTATTTTTATTCTATTCTATAGTCTATTCTATATTTCTCCTCATTGATAAAGGGGAATAAGGATAATCCTTTTTAATACAGTTGCCAAACTTACCCAGAGCCATAGCTCTGTTGAACCATCCATCCCACCTGCTCTTAGCAGTAATGATTTTATGGGATTCTTTATAAATAACATTGATTCTATCAAAAATATGATCATTAGCACTCCTCTAACTATGAATGGTTTTCACAGTTAGCAAAACTGTTGTCTTTATCTAAGGTTTTTACTTGCATGTTAGATTCAGTTCCAACAAGGTTATTTAAGGAAGCAATCCCTTTGATCTCGTCCTCCATTTTAGATGTGATAAATCTATTCCTGTTACAGGGATATCTTCCCACGACTTTTAAGGTAGATTTAATTAAACCTTTACTTATAGGTGCAGTAGAAGATCTTTTCTGACGCATTTTTTACCATGTGGCTCAAAATCTCCCCACAGCAACTTAGCAAGCAGTGAAATAGAAGGTCTGGAAGGGAAACCAAAATAAATTGTCGCCGCTACAGTGGGAAATCAATGAATAAACTCAACCAATCACAAAAGACGGTCCGTTGTACATTATTGGTTCCTGACAAGTCGATCATGGTTGTCTGCTGGGGCCGCTGACTGGACCTGGGTCTGCATTGGAACCAAGCCGTGAGCTCCAGGAACCCCGGCCGGGGGCGGAGCGAATTAACCCGACCTGGTGATGGTATTCTTCCCCCCCCTGCCTGCCTTACGACTTGGTTCTGCTGCACTACAGTCAAACAAAATCCCGGACGATTTTGAAATTCCCCCAGACATTTTTATAGGAATGATAAGTAGGACATGTCAGGGAAAAAGAAGACATCCGGTCACCCTATTCACACCTAAAGCAGCAAGAGCAGCAAAAACGCGCATGCTGCTCCATTTTTGATGCTTGCCCAAGTTAATTTCTGACGCATGGCTGAAGCAGCTTTGCTGCTCTAACTGCGCATTGGGCGGAGCTACCCTATCCTTTCTTTGCCTGGAACAATGGCAGCTATATTTGGTGTCATCAGTGGTTAAAAAGTAGTTTTAATCTATTTTGAAGTGAGAAAGTCCACCTGAAAACATCTTCAGTGCAGTCAGTTCATCCAGATTACCATCCTGCCCTCAAATATTATTTCTGTCGGAGCCCCATACACCTGCAGTGCGGTGTCACTAGGAATCCCATTCAACAGCAGCCTCTGCCCCAGTTGCCTCCTCGCAGTTTTTCCACGGTGGAGGCGACCGGATGGAAGGCGTTTTTCATGTACGTAATCCAAACCACAGGCACCAGGGTAATAAAAGCGAACATGATTTGCCGGCAGATTTTAAGTTAATTTAGGCATTAATAAACTGTTTAAGAGGAGTGATCATAGTGCTCTGCTGTTGCCTGTCTCCCTGCCAGCTCCCAGATCAGCGATAAGCTCTAGAAAACATGCCTGTTCATGTGTTTTTGAAGGCGTGGTTTCGAGGGGTGGTCTGAAGGGAGAGGCATGGTTGTGTATGTTCAAAAATACACAACTCACAATATGCTCGTCAGTTTCAATTTGCATGTTTCCAAGCAATACAAGGCCTTGTTTTTGGTCTATTATATAAAGCCTAAAACTCAATGCGAATCCAGACATTTTGAATTGAGAAAGCTTCCTGGAGGGGAAGCAAAACGTCTTCAAACCTTGGAAACAAAGTTCAGTGGATTTTTTTTTTTTTTTTGCTTTTACGGAAATTCAAAAATATAGCCTGCTGGAACCGTTTTTTCCAAGATCTCCTACAGCACCTTTAAGAAACCGTCTGGTTCTTATTTAAAATTATTGAGAAAGTATTTGTCAAACAAGTGCTGGACCATTTACATAATAATGAACTTTTTTTTGGAAGAGTTTCAGTCTGGCTTTGTAGCACTGAAACAGCTCTGGTGAAAGTCACTAATGATATTTTCATGGCCTCAGATAATGGACTTGTATCTGAACCTGTTATTCTTCATTCTATCTCTATTCTCCCATTTGTTAGTTCAATTTTGAATGTTATGCTCTCTCTGCTTTTTCTCATAGCAGCTTCGTCTTGTCTGTTCCCATCTAGCTGTGATGCCATCCAGGAGAGGGGTGTCGGCTGTGCTGCTGCCATCACCGCCTTTGTTTGTGGATGTTGGAGCTTGACCTATTTTTCAGTTTAGTCATGGTTTTCCCTTTCATCCTCTGACATGGAAAATGGCTCAGAGCTTGTCTGTTTGTTTGTGTGTTTTCTGAACGGGACTGCCTGTGGAGCTGGTTGACAGTTCCATTTTGTATCACTGCTTCTTTTTGTATCTCTGCTTCTGTCTCCTTGAACCCCAGTCAGCCTCGGCATATGGCCGCTCACACTGAGCCTGGTTCTGCTGGAGGGTTCTTCCTATTAAAATTGAGTTTTTCCTCTCCACTGTCACTACGAGCATGCCTAGTGTGAGGGATTGCCTTCAAGTAAATGAGTCAATGCAATCAACTGGTTTTCCTTAGATAGAAAACTTTGAATCAGTCTTACTGTATGATCTGGTTGAACTGTCTCTGTAAAGGCAAAGGCACAGGCAAATTTATTTGTATAGCACAATTCAGTACAAAGACAATGCAAAGTGCTTTACATGATTAAAATACAGGAAGATAAAACAGAATCAAAGCAAGTAGGAAAAAATAAAAAACAAATAAAATAAAATAAAAACTGCAGAAACAAAAAAAGAATATTAAAAACAGTTGGATTAAAGAAAACATGTTTTTGTTGAATTGTTTAACTAGAACAGTCGAAGGCAATCCTAAACAAATGTGTTTTTAGTCTTGATTTAAAGGAACTCAGGCTTTCCGCACTTTTACAGTTTTCTGGAAGTTTGTTCCAGATAAGTGGAGCATAGGAACTAAATGCTGCTTCTCCATGATTAGTTCTGGTTCTAGGTATGCAGAGCAGGCTGGAGCCAGAAGACCTGAGTGGTCTGGAGGGTTGATAAACTGATAGCAAGTCTGTGATGTATTTAGGTGCTAAGCCATTCAGAGATTTATAGACTAACAGAAGTATTTTAAAGTCTATTCTCTGAGATACAGGGAGCCAGTGTAAGGACTTTAGAACTGGGGTGATGTGCTCTACTTTCTTAGTCTTAGTGAGGACACGGGCAGCAGCGTTCTGGATCAGCTGCAGCTGTCTGATCCACTTTTTAGGCAGACCTGTGAAAACACCGTTGCAGTAATCAATTCGACTAAAAATAAACGCATGGATTAGTTTTTCCAGATCATGCTGAGACATTAGTCCTTTAATCCTGGAAATGTTCTTCAGGTGATAGAAAGCCGACCTTGTAATTGTCTTTAAATGCTTTTGGAGGTTCAAGTCTAAATCCAGCACTACACCTAGACTTCGGGCCTGATCAGTGGTTACTAGCTTAAGCGACTGAAGCTGTGTGCTAACTTTAGATCTCTCCTCTATTGGTCCAAAGATTATTACTTCAGTTTTGTTTTTATTCAGTTGAAGAAAATTATGGCACATCCAGGCATTGATTTCTTCTAAGCATTTCCTCAGTGCTTGAATTGGTTCATAGTCACCTGGTGACATGGTGATGTAAAGCTGTGTGTCGTCTGCATAGTTATGGTAGCTGATGTTGTTGTTTTTTATTAACTGAGCAAGAGGGAGCATGTAGATATTGAATAGGAGGGGACCCAGAATGGACCCTTGGGGAACCCCACATGTGATTTTTGTCATCTCTGATGTAAAGTTGCCTACTGACACAAAAAAGTCCCTGTCCTTTAAGTATGATTTAAACCAGTTGAGAGCTGTACCAGAGAGGCCGACCTAGTTTTCCAGGCGCTCTAACAGGATGGAGTGATCGACAGTATCGAATGCTGCACTGAGGTCCAATAGTACCAGCACTGTGGTTCTTCCGCAGTCTGTATTTATACGGATGTCATTAAACACCTTGATAAGGGCGGTCTCTGTACTGTGGTGAGCACGGAAACCTGACTGGAACACGTCAAAGCGGCTGGTCATATCTAAGAAAGTGTTTAACTGTTGAAACACTGCTTTTTCAATAATCTTACTGATAAAGGGGAGGTTTGATATGGGCCTGTAGTTCTGGAGTAGTAGTTTGTCTAAACTGTTCTTTTTCAGCAGTGGTTTGATATTTGCTGTTTTTAGGGACTGCGGGAAAACACCTGACAGAAGGGACGTGTTTATTATCTGAGTCAAATCAGATGCTATGACAGGCAAAACTTTCTTAAAGAAAGCTGTGGGTAGAACATCAAGGCAGCAGGAGGAGGAACTTAGCTGCTGAATGATTTCCTCTAAGCTTTTATAGTTTATTTGGCTGAATTGGGACATTTGGCCAAGATCAATTCCAGTTGGAGACAACTTTGGTACTGAACTTGATATGGATGTAAAGTGCCTTGAGATGACACAGGTTGTAAATTGGTGCTATACACAGTATATAAACTAAATGATTGATTGATTGATTGATTGATTGATAGATTGTCTTTACTGATCTCACAGTGGAGAAATTCACTCATTACATCAGCTCAAATAGTCAAAGGAGAAGAAGAAGGTGCCATAGGAAGAAAAAGGTATATTGGATATATACAGTGCGTACAGCTTTTTTTAATACTAGGATCATTATGCAGGGTTATTGTCACAGGGTGTTTACATGAGTATTTATATAGATTGATATTTATAAATATAGTTATTGTACTGCGTGTGAAATATAGAGAAACAGGTTATTACACAGGGTATCAAATGGTAATTGCACATTATGCATTGCATAATGAATTGAATCAATTGAATTGAATTGAGTTGGTTTATTATTTATCAGAGCTTACATGCTGTTTACTTATTAATCTTTTCCTGACTGGACTCTAAGCTAAAAATTGTTTCAACAATTTAGTTTCCTTTATACTTGTAACCGTAACGCAAAATATTCACATTATATATGACTCAAAATGCTAATTATTTGAAGGATTTCACATTGACTGTCAGTTAAGTTGCATGAGTATTTTAGTATTATAAGTTGCATAATACAAGTTGCATATTACAACTCACTCTGTGTGTCAGTCACCTAAAGTATCCTTTGCCTCATTAAGTAAAAGGTCATCATTATATTGAGAGATCTGTAGTGACTAATTGTGTGTCCAGAATATCTTTATACGGTACTCATTCTCTCAGTGCTGGGAAATTTAACTCTTACGCCATCCTTTAAAGTTCTTGTCAAAAGGAAACTTGAAACCTCATGAAAGCTGTGATGAGAGCATGCTGTGACATCCTCCTGACTGCCTGAAATTAGTATAGTTGATTAAATTTCCTGTTTACTTTCCTAAAGCAACTAAAGTCTATGCTGCTTTCCTTAATTCTGGGTTTTGTGTATTTTTTTTGACTTAGACGAATCCCTCTGATTTTAAAGAGATCTTGGAAAAGCCACTCTTAATCCTAGATGAAACGAAGCCTGTTTCAACAAGTGAGCTACAATGCTTGAGAACATTTTCCTCTGCAAACAGAAGTCTCTCTGTTGCACCACACTTCATGTCACCAGTTGTCTGGTATGTAAATATTTATTTGTGAAAGTGCATCGCTTGCGCATTTAAGCCTTCCAAATGAAGAGAGATACTATTAGCAGGAAACTAATGGCTAGAGACAGAAGGAGGAATCAATCTCCATTAAAAACAAAAATTTTCCTGTAAGTGAAGCAACAAATGTACTTAACATTGTTGGTTTTTTAGAATTGTATTATTACTGGGAGAAAAAACATTCTTATTGTAAATTATCCCCGTAAAGGACAGCTTTTCATTTTTATCAGGCCTTTAATCAGGCCTTTAAACACGTTTCATCATGGTGCCACACAGTGGGCCACCAGCGCAATTACCCAATTGCACCAGTCTACATCATAAAGATGTACAATGTATGTAATAAACTTTATAATCAATATTTCAGTTACTATTACCAAAAACAATATAAAAATAAATCAAATAGTATTCAGCTGTGTTGAAATATTCATATCATTTTTTTTAACAGCAAAGTGTCAGTTGGGGACTATGAGGCTAGTTGTTTGTTACAGGTAGTATTGCTTTTATGGACAGAAGCCTTTGCCATAGAAGAGTGTATTTTTCTAGTGTTGGAGGGATCAGCTTTCTAAACCAAGAAATTTATTTCAAATATTGTTTTCTTATGGACAAAGGACATTATTTTGAGAAGCAGAATGTTCACATTTTAAATAAACAAAAATGGGTGCTTTGAGAGGGGTATGAAGGAAGCCATACATGTTAAGAAAGAAAATCCCACCTTTAACAGAAGAGGTGGATTCAGATTTCAGCTTTAAAAAACCTACAATGCAGCAACTGAGTTAATCCCTTCCCGCTATCATCGCAACCCCCACTCCCTTTACAGGGCAACAGAAGACCCCACCTATTCAGCCAGGGCAACAATTCCCATTAACGACACACCTTTCTGAGACATGGACAGGTATGGGGCATTGCAGATTAATAGAATAAGCCAAACTATCCCCATTCCAAAGGGATGGACCCGTTCTTCCATTTCAATTTGCATGTTGTCTAAAGGGCTGGTTATACTCCCGCAGTAGTGTGCTGCCGTGAGCTTGTCGGAGGTATGACGCAGATATCTTTGATTTATGCCGAATTTTGAAGCGTGGTCTGCGCTATGTTATTCCACGCCACAACACAAGAGGGACAATCACAAACTAGTTGTGGGTCTAGATACGGGCGAGGAGGTAAGGAAGTGGAAAAATGCAAGGGGCAAGTTTGTAAGAAAACGTAGGGACATGAGGGTGAAAAAGAGCCGGGATCCAGGTGGAAAAAAAGGGTCCCAGCATTCTCGCGCACCTCGCTTTTCTAGATGGTCCATCTTCACGAGTCTTTTTCCACAATGTGTAGAACGGATGTAGATTTGACCAATCAGATGCCTTCTCTCTGCAGCACTGTCTGCAGTCACCTACAATTTTTGTTTCTGAGCAGAAACCAGCCTTAAGCAAAGACTAGGCTTTGTTGGGCTACTGCATAAAGCAACTCAACGCTACTTCTGGCATTTGAATTAAAAAAGCTTCCTCGTGGAAGGCAAACCGTTTACTTAGAAAAAGCTAGGTATAACTTTTTCCACATAGAAAGTCTTTGTAAATTTCACTGAATAAAATTTAACTTGTTTGTACATATTAAGAAGGGATGATTTAACAAGCTCAAGTAAATTATACAAAAAAATGTGTCTCATCAACAAAAGACACACTTTTGTTTTGCTAGTAAATTTTACACAGAGAGGCCCAGAGATGTATGAATGCACAAGGAGAATTAAGAAGCCAATTAATATAACAGCCGTGTTTTTGCACTGTGGGGGGAAGACGGAGTAACCGGAACCTTCTTGCTGCAAGGCAACAATGATAGAAACTGCACCACCATGTAGCCAGCAAATAAACCATTTTTTTTCTGACCTAAACATGGTCAGGCAAGGAAAAAAGCCAGAGTTTACACCTAATATCCAAGTACATATTACTTGTATCTGTTAAGATGCTAACTAAGTGAAAATGTTTTGTTTATACTATTTAGTAAGATCAATTAAATCAACTTGTCTTTTGATGGATATAGATAACACATTAAATAAAATGTCATTTTGAAGGTACAAACAGCAATTTGCAGCTAATATTTGCCTAAAACTTTATTTTTTTTCAGTGTACAAAGTATGATATAGAACCTTGAATTTTTCAGTCTAACAAGATTCTATGCTAAATTTCATCCTCCGATTGGTGAAGCAGTTTGGAGATGCCAACTTCCTGTTTCTAACATCAAAATCCTCTAAGATTGAGTAAAACATAGATTCCCTGTAATTAAAAAAGAGGAACCTAACTTTAACAAGTTGGATTTCCGCTTTGTTTTAAAAAAATATAAATATAAATAATATAACCACGGATGTCTGGGGGACAGTGATTCGCCTACATGTTATGAATGCTGGCATAACATAAATGATAAATTATGAACAGTTTAGTTTGTGCCTTCAAGTAATTTGCTCATAGGAAGACATTACTTGGATATAACCTGACCGAATATCTTCAAATGACACAAAACTCATATGGGTGAGTAGAACATGACGTAATAACGTAAAATAAAGTGCCCAATGTAAAAAAAAAAAAAAACGGAGTTTCCCTTTAAATTTATATATTAGAGGAATTGATTT
Source organism: Cyprinodon tularosa (assembly GCF_016077235.1). NCBI lineage: Eukaryota > Metazoa > Chordata > Actinopteri > Cyprinodontiformes > Cyprinodontidae > Cyprinodon > Cyprinodon tularosa. Next base: position 1,331,999 of record NW_024039063.1, on the reverse strand, counting down.
GAGGCGTTCCTAATTATTTTCATCAAACACAATGCTTTAGCGGCTCATTGTGAGTCACTCTGATTAGTTTGTGAAACTAGTTGTTCCATTTTCTCTGAATTTTCGAGAGTCATGCATTCTGAGAAAATAAAGCTGCTGATTGTTTTCCTTGGATGTAATCAGGATCTGCTTGACCTGTAACGTCCACTCAGTCATTAAATCTTCTATGATATCCACATCCTGAGTTATTCCAGAAAACCATCTGGATTTCCCACAGCGCATTGATTACAGAAGAGAAGGAGCCCAAAGGTCCTCCTAGTTAATAATAACAGGAAGATTAGAGTCTAATATGAACATTCTTTTTAATTAGACTGAAATACAGATTAACTTGTAATTCATGTTCGGATTTCTTTAAGGCAAAAAGGGTCAGAATTACATATAATAGCTGTTATACAACCCCTATAAATCTCTTTTAAAAATGGTGCTGAAAATGGTTGAATGTTGTGTAACTTACCCAGGGCAAGGCCTGTTAAATTCTCATTAGTAAGGATGATGGACTGCAGCTGTTGCTGTCTCCTTGCCAAGATAAAGATGTTTGCAAGTGTTTGACTGGAGTCGTTAGATTGACTTTGAACATAGAGGAGATTTAACCAGAACTGCTGATTTACAAAAGTTGAGAAAGTTTTTGGAAGCCTTTTATAAACAACTGCAGAGCATCAGTGCAAACAATTACACAGCGCTACAATTCATTCTGAGGTGTCACAACTTTGCTGCTGTCAGCGTCAGGCAAAAAAAATGGGTTTCAGTTCAGAAATGATGCAGGAATGGTAGCATTATGTCATGGAGAAGGACAGGAAAGCTGGTAGGACTCTCTGGGCCGGATTTATCAAGATCCAATTTTGCGTGCAGTAATTTGCGCTCGCAAACTGGAATTTTGCGCGAGGGGCTGAACCATGGTTTGCGGGTGATTTAACAAGAGTGATTGCGTAACTGGTGGAAGGTGCAAAACTGTTGGAGACGCCCTATTTAAATGATGGTTTTGCGCGTTTTGTGGTTTGCGGCAAAGTAGTTTGTAGTCTGTACAAACTAGTGCATTAAGAAATTTAAATCTTACAGTGACCCCCAACAAAAAAAATAAATAAGTAAATATATATATATATATATATATATATATATATATATATATATATATATATATATATATATATATATATATATTTATATATATATAAATTGGCAACCTTTATTCCCTAAGGTGGTATGTGCTGCAGTAAAAAGAAAAAAAAAAAAAAAAAAAAAAAAAAAACAGGTGTTTTGTATTGGCCTGTGACTGTGGATGAGATCCCCGCAGCATTTGGCACGTTGCTCCACAGGCGCAGGGGGAGAACCCCGACCCCGTCGGACAGCACTTCTGAAAAAACGAGATTAGGAGATCCCAGCTCTCGCTGCAACCGTACGCTGGAATGACCCAGATGCAAAAAAGTGCAATGTTGCAAGGAGTTTCGTGATATCTGGTATTGCGGGAGTCCTCTTGTGCCTGGCTCCAAATCCATTCGGAGTTCCCCCAACAGCTCCAAAATGGCAATGCTGGATAAACTATATGTTTTGATGATCGTTTCCTCATTCATTGCAAAAATATTCACACGGAGTGAAAAAATGCGTTCTCTGCGTCTCCTTGCTTTATTTCCATGTCTCCTTCTTGCGACAATAACCGCTGCCATGTGTGCGCAATTACGCATACAGACCATTTGCACCTTCTTTTGAAACGTGTTAAATATAGAGTCAGATACCGTTAGCAAAATTGCGTTCAAGTTTGATAAATCACTTTGCGAGTGCTAAATTAATATATTTACATGTTCTCCTCCCACAAGACGCACTTTAGCGTGTAAACGCCCCATATTGCATATTCATTGCAGAAAAAGTACTAAATGGATCAGAGGCGCTATTTAGCACGTTTTAAAGACCAAATGCTTTTAGCACGCTGTTGATAGATCAGTTTGTACATTTTTTAGCGTGCGCAGTGAAATAGCTCACGTTTTAATACACGCAAACCTTTGATAGATCCGGCCCTCTGGCTGTATCTGAAAGTCCACCCTAACCCCTAGATCCCTCCATTACTATATAGAGTAGGGACTATAAAGTGGACATTTTAGTGAACTCAGTTAACTGAAAGTTTGGTCAGATGATCACTACTTTTCGCTCCCCATTAATCACATAACTCTGCCTCCCCCACACAATGCAAGTCCAGCAGATACCAGAACAGCTTCTTCCCTACTATTAGACCGCTGAATGTTAGAGTTGTAAAAAAAAATGTTGGAAATCATATACCAGTCTAAGAATCTTCACCAGCATACACCAGTGTTATGTTTACATTTGATCAACATGTTTACATTTTGTCACTGCTGCACTTTAGAAATATAAAAGTCTTGAGAGCTGTACTGAACAAAATTTCTTTTTGTATACACTGTGGGCCGGATCTATCAAAGGTTTGCGTGTATAAAAACGTGAGCTATTTCACTGCGCACGCTAAAAAATGTACAAACTGATCTATCAACAGCGTGCTAAAAGGATTTGGTCTTTAAAACGTGCTAAATAGCGCCTCTTATCCATTTAGTACTTTTTCTGCAATGAATATTCAATATGGGGCGTTTACACGCAAAAGTGCGTCTTGTGGGAGGAGAACATGTAAATATATTAATTTAGCACTCGCAAAGTGATTTATCAAACCTAAAAACAATTTTGCTAACGGTATCTGACTCTATATTTAACACGTTTCAAAAGAAGGTGCAAATGGTCTGTATGCGTAATTGCGCACACATGGCAGCGGTTATTGTCGCAAGAAGGAGACATCGAAATGAAGCAAGGAGACGCAGAGAACGCATTTTTTCACTCCGTGTGAATATTTTTGCAATGAAGGAGGAAACGATCTTTAAAACATATCGTTTATCCAGCATTGCCATTTTGGAGCTGTTGGGGGAACTCAGAATGGATTTGGAGCCAGCCACAAGGAGGACCCACGCAATACCAGATATCACAAAACTCCTTGCAACGTTGCACTTTTTTGCATCTGGGTCATTCCAGCGTACGGTTGCAGCGAGAGCTGGGATCTCCCAATCTCGTTTTTCAGAAGTGCTGTCCGACGGGGTCGGGGTTCTCCCCCTGCGCCTGTGGAGCAACATGCCAATGCTGCAGGGATGCGTAATCTCATCCACAGTCACTTCTTGTGAGCCATTTGGTATGTGCATGTTTCTACAGGCCAATACAAAACACCTGTTTTTTTTTTTTTTTTTTTTTGTTTTTTTTTACTGCAGTGAAGTAGAAATTCAGCCACATACCACCTTAGGGAATAAAGGTTGCCAAAGTTTTTTCTTTATATATCACTGTAAGATTTTGTGAGAATTTAGGAAGATCCTACCAATTAGGCTGTGACTTAAATTTAGTCCAAGGTTAATTTGAGGAACTTGGTTGTTTCAGTTTCAGTTCATTTATATAGTGCCAATTCACAACACGTCATCTAAAGGGACTTTACAATTCAACCAGATTGTGCCAATACTAATGGTTCTACTGTGCCAATATAGGGACATTTGCTGCAGAAATATTAGAAATTGCATAGTTTCAATGTAAGGAATCCAGCTGTGTAAACAAAAGAAAAATAAATCCAGAAATATATCAAATATTAGTATGATAAACCATAATCTTCTTCAAAATGTTAATATATAAGTTGGTATTTTGACCTTAATGATGTTGCAGTTTTATTTTTTATAACAATGTAGGAAGGGTGTTTGGAGGAGCCAGATTGAGAGTTGGAAACCTACTGTGTCATCTATCAAGCAGGCTAGTGGCGCAGTCATGCTGACAAACATCTTTGGTTTCAGAGATACATTTACACTGCAAAAGTGGACTCAAGGGGCTACCTCCAAATTCTCTGTACTTCCCTTAACATCAGCTACTGAATAGTTGAAAAAAAGACACAATTGGGTGTTTCAGAGGAAAAATAATCAAGAAAATAAAAGAAAAAGAGGATAAAGAATAAGAATTTAGGAAGATCCTACCAATTAGGCTGTGACTTAAATTTAGTCCAAGGTTAAGGTTCAGAATACACTGGTAAAAGTTAGGGTTAGGATAAATGTCAGGGTTAGGCATAAATGCATAAATAAAATGAAAATAAGTCAATTTAAAGTCTAAATATGGACAGAAATACAAACTTCTGTGTGTGGGTGTGTGGTTTTGTTTTACCTGCAACACAGAGAAAGTATTTTGTAAAATATCAAACATGTGGGGAATTACAGATACATATTGGGACATTCAACTGGTCCCCAAGGTAAAGTTCTGTTCTTTGAGTTGGGGTTACTGTAGGTTTAGGAAGAAGGTGTAAATTCAGGTTAGATTAAGGTTAGGTATATGTTGGTGATAGTTAGGGTTAGGGTGTGGTTTAGACCATATAAAATGAATGCAAGTCAATGAAATGTCCCCCATGAAACAAGGCTGTGTGTGCGTGGGTTTACATGTGAGCATATAAAACTGTCTGTATTTATATTTTGTGTGAATTAAAAAAAATATCTCTTTAATTCGTATTTTTCTCTTATAAAAATATTGTTTTAGCCTAAATAAAATACAGGTTGATTAAATGAGTGAACATATAAAATCTTAAATAATCCAGATGAACTTCCGTTTTTTTTTTTTTTTTTCAGTAGCTCTATTTTATTTTGTCTTTTTTTATTTGAAGTGAACTTATTTTAAGAAAATACCACCAAAGAGTTGATCTTTGAGGGAAATGCATGACCTCAGATGCCCTTAGTGAAGGAGAAAGCTCTGTGTATGGTCTGTTGTCTCTGTCATTTCTTTTTTATTCTACTTAAAGAGTTCCCATGCATGCGGGCCTCCCATCAGATGTTAATATATCACCATGAGTCTGTAGCCTGACCTTTGACTCTGTGCAGTTTTGTCAGCGGGACAGCTCAAGCAGCTGAGTCAAAGGAGAGACGCACGCCCTACAGGTGAGCCTGAGCAGATATTTTGTCTTCTGCATCGCAAACATTTCAAGATGTTTACTTGTTGCTTTTCGCATCATGATAAATGAGATTTGCTTTATTTGGCAGTGAAAAAATTCTAAGAGCTGCAAAGTTTTGGCAGGATCTTGAGCTGCCACTCTACCAATTTCCAAACAAAAATGACTGAGACTGAACAAACGGCCGGGAGCAATTCTTCACAGGGCAAGCCTGCTGTCAGAGCCTGGACTCAATACAGAACAACAGGTACATAAGTTCAACTGCTGCACTCGGTCAAAGTTTAGTTTAATGAAAAAATCAGCAGAGCTGGTCAGAATATGGTAGTAAATTCTGTTTCCAACACATGCTAAGATGTGGTAAACGGCATATTGTCATAATGTATTTAAAGAGATGGGAACTTTATGCATTCATGATGGAGACCAAAGAGGTATTATGTATTTTAATTATCTTAGAATGAACAAATGCTTACAATGCATGCTGCAAATAGAGCCTATAAAAGATGGCCCTGCAGTATTGACTAGGACACCGAGTTCTGTTTTTTCTGATGGAAAGCAGGAGCTTTTTTCCAGGTAGGACCATGTCATCTGTTCTTTGCTCTTGTTCTTCCTTTGTTTACTTCTGGAACAAATTTCTTTTGTTCCAGCTGTTTTAGAAGCTTCCAATAACACACAGCTGGGTTTTACTGGAAACAATTTAACATATTTTTAACTTGCGGAAGCTTTTTGTGTCGACCTGATTAATGACTGTTTATTTGATGTGTAGATTGCAGCTTTCTAGAGACATGCCCACGATATTATCTCTTAGGAAACCAAAGAGAATCAAAATCTGCTCACATGTTGCTTGCTGACATGTTAACCATTACAAGGAAATCATGTTTTTATGAGATATAAAAAAAATGGACCTGAAGTAGACAGTTTTAGAAAAATATGCTGAGGTAAGCGTTGTAAAAAGTAAATGAGAATGAGAACATGTGACCATGAGCAAGATTTATTTTTCTATTTCTGTGAGTCTAATCAAGTACAAATGTGTAAAAAAAATGTATTTTGTATTTTATTTATGAATATAATCTTCTTGGATTTTAGACGCCAATGCACTTTGTAGAGTTCTAGACATCTAATGCTGGTGAAAAATGTTTGCTGCCCCCGTGTTTCCTTTGCTTCACGTCTTCAAGTGTTGCCTGTTCTATGTGACTCTCAGGGGTCCTGAGTGAGACCAGGTCCCGCTTTGAAGGAGATGGGGTCCGATACAAGGCCAAGCTGATTGGCATGGACCCGGTTCCCCAGGCACAGGGAGAAAAAATGTGTTTGGATTCTATGATGAAACTGAAGGTAACCTGCCACTAAATACCTGACAATCCATGTATTAGGATGGTCAATAACTAAGCTCCTTAATTTGTCCACGATTCATACAAACATCAGAGGTTAATAAACAAAGGGTAAAAAATTAGATTTGGATGTCTGAATTTAACCAAGTCCCAAAAATGTTTTAACCAGAAGTTATGTAATGTGTCCGCAGCTTCAAGACTTTTGCTCAGTCTACCTCTGTTTTGTCTTGACAGCCTTGTGCTCATTTAGTCAATGAGAGCTGCTTAAATCTAAGGGATGCTAAAAAGCCCCACTGGCTACATAGAGTGTTGAAATGCCTTTAAAACAAATACTCTTGCTGTTCTTAATTAAAAAAAAAATAAAATAATTAATATTCTGTTTAACATTTTTTTGCATTTTGTTTTTGGTACAGTTTTGCTTTTTTGGTGGCATCTTGATAAATAAAAAAAAACAACATATTTTATTCCATTAAGTTTCTTTTTGTCTGTTTTTTTAGAGATTTTTGAAATCCTGAGAGGAGACAACCAAATAATGGGAGGATAAAAAAAAATGATAAAATATAAGTTATAAAAAAATAAGCTGCGTCTTTTCTAAGAGCTAATAATTTTATTTCCAATGAAAATCTTTATGTGAGAAGAAATATGGTGTCGTTCGTGTTATTGAAAATACAAAACAGTATATAAAAAAAAAAGAAAAATGAAAAAAAAAAAAAAAAGAGTATGAAATCCCATACTCAGCAGTACTGGTGCCCAAAACCTTGTACAACTCCAACATATTCTGTATGCAGAATAAAACAGGCTTACTTGCACAATTCTTGCACAATGGTAAAACATAGTAAAAAAGAGAATATGGCAGATCTGTAAGAACATAATAAACAGGGGTGGCCTAGGAGTTAAGGCATTGCACTTGGAATCCAGATGTTCTAAGCTCCAGCCCCATACCCCCAGTCTACCACACTGGTTCCCTGAGCAAAAGACCCCTAAACCCACACTTCTCCCTGGGCACTGCACAATCGCAGCCCACTGCTCCCCTGTGGGGATGGGTTAAATGCAGAGAGTGAATTTCGTTGCTCTGTACTTGTGACAGTGTAATGACAAAAAAAAGCTAGAATATAAACAACAAGAAAAAATGAACACAAACTAAAACCATTACCTTATACTAAATGATATGAAACACATGAGCAGTGCAGGAGGAATAAGGTTGATTAAAAAATAAAGGCACACAGCATGAGAACTAAATCCAAAACCTACTCAGTGCTCAATGATCCTACAGATTTTTAACAAACAACACCAACTAAACATGCAATATGTTCTTATGTTAAGTCTTACCTCGTGATCTGCAGGTTCATTATTTTTACATGCTTGTATTGAAGGGCTTTGAGGTTGCAGAGAGAAAAATGGGAAAACACAAGATGAAAATATGGCTGAAAATTTCTTCCAATGGCTTAAAGATTTTGGATGAGCGGACCGGGGTAAGTAAACCATCACAGATTTAATCTCAACAGTCTCTAGATGGCTAAAACAACATAACACAATTAATCCTTTTTTGTTCCTTCCCAACTTTACCAATTTCCAGAATTCTTTTAGTTGATTTGAATACAGGAAATAAATACTTTTGAGAGTAAAAATGACATGCACAGATATATTGATTAAACTGCCTCCTTTAAACTGTGTGATCCCTTATTGAAGTTGTATTCATGCAGCCTAATTTTGAAGCAAGGAAGCATCTCTGTAACTGCAGTGAACAAGCCTTAATAACTCTAATCTAAAGAAGGTGATGTGCTTTCTACTGTAGAGTGGCACTGCTTTTTCCCTCTGTCCCTCTCTATAAAGTAAATGAATGCCAAAGCAAAGGGACACCAATCAGAGATTTGACCCAAATAAAGCATTTTTCAATTACCCTTTTCCTCAGCTCCTCCTTTTGTACAGACTAGAACTTCATGTTCTGTAATAGTAGTTTTAAAGTTGTATATATTGTGTGGTATTTTCTTTGTCAGGTTTGTCTTCATGACCAAGACAGAACCAGGATCAGCTCGGTAACAAAAGACAAGTCGGACCCCAGAGCTCTGGCCTACATCTACAAACATGAAGAAACCTACATCCTCTTTTACATCAAAACAGCCACCCAGGTGCAAACACTCAGTGCTGTTACCAAGGAACACATAAACTGTCCCCAAGATTGTTTAACATCCATAGAGAAATACTTTCCTGGTCCACATTACCATGATTATATTTTAATAACAGAATCAATAAGAGTAGATGGTAAAAAAGTGTCATAAACACAAAGATCATAAACTCCTTTATGATAAAACAGATAAATTTCTTTAAGTTTATTGCAAATATTTTGATTTTACATAAAGACAAGATCGTGCATAAAGAGATCAACCTTTCAGCATAATTTGTATCTAAAGATATTAGAGGATACTATACCTTTAAGAATACAAAATGTTTTTTTTTTTGTAATTTAGGGAAACAGATCAAATCAACACCTGATTTAGCCTTATTCACCTGGAAAATCCATTTAAATATTGACGAGCAAAAGCTGCCTTAAACCTGGGGTCCTTTTATAAGTACAAGCCATCTTTTCACAAAGCAAGTTTAATAAAAACATTGTTAGCCATGAAATAAGGAAAACTATGAGTTTTACGTTTATCGAAGAGAGGTTAATCAACCTTTGTATGTGTCACAAATTATATCTTATGCAATAAATATAAATCTCATTGTAATAAATTAATTGCAAAGCACAAATGACTGTTGTTGAGCATCATCTTTAACTAATTGTTTAAGCCTAGGAAAAGAGTCACACAACGTTTTTAAGCACAAACCTTCACTGCAGTTCTTTTTTTAAGTGCACCTTTTATTGTAATTCATTTGCAACTTCCAGCAGTATGTTCACGTATCTGTGATTTTTTTTTAAACAAAAGAAATCTGATTATTGCCTGCAGTTCAGACACATTTACAAAGTCCTTTAACTGGCAACAGGAAATAATGGTAGAAATAATTGTTACCAACCAAACTTCATCTGTGTGGTGGTTTGATTGAACTTATTATGTGAAAGTTACACTTTGATCTTTTCAATCCAGAAATGAAAGCATCGCTAAGGCAAACAGACTTTTCATTGCAATAGCCCTGTGTCTCTCACCATGAATCTGATAAAACACATAGAAAACTTTTAAAGATGTTACAGGAAACCCAGTCCTGCTATTTAACAACAAAATCATAAATTTTTTATTTAGCTGAAGATACTAAAATGTTCCATTCATCACTTTTTATGGATAATTTATCCACATTATTAAATTATTCAGTCTTGACAAAGTTGACATAACAGATCTGTATGTCCATATGTGTTACAAAAAAAATGTTTGTAAGTTATCCATTTTTTTAAGATCATAAAAGGAGGGCAGTCATAGCTTTACATTATATGAAGCCTAAACAGACTGAGACTAGATGACTGCCTGCTATTGCTATGACTAATACCAGCTACAACAGTGATTTACTTATCTGTTCTATGTGTTCCAGGCAGATCCAATCCTTTCAGACATCATGGAGGTTTGCCAGCGTGTGGACCAGGAGACTTCTCATAAACCTGCAGAGACCCCAGTCAGACTAAATCTTATTCATGTCTTTGCCAATTTCATATGGTTCTTTGTCTGCTTGCTTGTTTATTACCTAGATTTTTTTTTTTTTTTTTTTACAGGATATATCTTTAGTGGTGCTGAATGAAGGTGTGGCTTCCCAGGAGATGGTAAATAAAAAAGTCAAAAAAAAGATCTGGTATCCCCTGAAGATATAAATATGAAGGATATGATTAGATATTCCCTGTTTTTTTTTTAGGGAGAAGCTGAGGAGACGGTGCTAAATCCACCACCTGACTCCTCATCAGGACAAACAAACCAGGTACAAAATAACGCATCTTATTTAATTCTTCGTTTTATGTCGACTTGTTTTGTTGTTTCTAATCTTGTTTTTACTCCCACACCCAATTTTTCTTACTGTGGGAGAGTAAAGGTATTACATACCTTGTCTCTGCTTATTGTCAGTAAAACTGTAGGTTAAGCTTTCTGTTCTTGCCTTTCTGTCTGCAGACCTCTACAAGTAATGAATTGATGCAGATATTTTCCCCACCAATGACAGAGCCTCTGAGCCCAGATCAGATCCCTTCTGTAAGCCAGCCAAGTAAGTGATTACCTGAGTACCAATGAGGTTTTTTCTGCTCTGCCTCCACCTGCAAGATTTCTTTTGTCTGGAAATGTGAGGATATCATTGATTCATGTGGCTAGCATAAGGTTTATTGATTTGAATTTCATACTTCTGTTTGTTAAAGTTGACCTCCTCTGCTACGGCTACACGTAAAACAAATATCTAAAGTTAGACCAGAACAATGTTCCAATGATGGCTGGGATGCCATTCAAGTGTTTGGATGATAAACCATGTTTGGGAAGCAAAGAGAAGGAATGCAAATACAGTTTGTTTTGGCAAGACTAGACAGAGAATAAAACAAAGTTTACGGAGATGTTTAAACCATGACAGGAAACTGCACAAAGAACCACAGGAGTTTATAAATAGACTAGGGCAGTGCAGGACAGGTGGTGGAGATCAACCTGCAGAATCCAACCTGAATACAAAGTCAATTTATGGTTGTTTTTTTTGTTTTTTTAGAAAAGACATTCATAAGGCTTCAAGCAGCAATTGGAGAGCAGAGAAGTGGAGACATGTTATCTATAGTAATAATTTGTTTCTCCCTGAGTAGGGGTTTGGTAGTCGCCAGGAGAAGGGCTCCTGCCTGACTGCATAATGTCAAGTCTGATGTTCGGATGTTCGGTGTAGAGAGGAGGATAGTGTGAGTGCTTTCTCTGAAGTTACCCCTGGTTAGTTTGACTGATTAGAAGATTTAACTTTTATTTTCCTGATCCCAACTTTGTGCAAACTGTTTGCATATGGTCCCTCCTAGTACAATTATGGTTGAAATTACTAACAGGACATATTACAGTGTCTCTACTATATCTACACAAAGTCAAATAAGGTATCTGCACAGAAATATTTCAGTGTAAAGATGAAACAACATTAAGTCAGGAGCAGGAACGAGGTTGTTGCAACAATTCCAAGTCAACGTGTGGCTCTGTAACAATGCTAAAGAAAAAGGCAGAAAAGGAATAAAGAAGCAGTATGTAAACGATGCATGAAGAAGAGTGTCAACCAATCACAGAAGAGAAAATCGTGTAGATATAAAATTCAAAATAAATCAAAAAGCTTCTGAAAACTTGTTTTAAAACAGAGCTACAAATCTTATGTCTACCATTGCTGTTGTTTGTGTTGGTTCATGCATATTAGAGGCAGTGAGGTCTACATTTAATTGCATGTGGAAACTTAACATTTTGTAGTCAGTTTTGTGGATAAGGGGAGATTAAGACAGAAGTTTTTCCTTTATTCTAACTTATCCGTATAACAGAACATTATTCTGTCCACATCTAACATTTTAAAAATGTGCCTAAAAGAGAAGGTGTTAGGTGGACCAGGGAATACAGAGGCAGAGGCAGTGACTGAAAAAGATAGTATTTGTAATGATCTTGGTTCTGTTGTTTTTCTTTAAGTTTTCTGTTTCAAGTTTAGCCAGGTTTTTCATTGATTTCTAGCTTTTTTGGTGTGTCTGGATTCATTTAAGTTGCTTAGGTTTTTCTGTCTGTCCCCTGCTGCCTCCTTGTGTTCTTTTCCCTTGGCTTCCTCGTCAGCTCTAATCACACCTGTTCCCTATCAGCTCATTACCTCTACCTTTGTTCAGTCAGCCATAAATACACTCCCTCTGCAGTCCCTCTTTGCTGGTTCCTCGTCTTTACCTTTCCTCACCCTGGCTCCTTGTTGGTTTTTCCCTGATGTCTCCATGGTTCTGGTTAGTGTTTGATTTTTATGTTGGATTTTTGGATTCCTGTTTTTGTTAAACATTTTTTAAGTTGGATTTTTGGATTCCTGTTTTTGTTTACCATTTTTTAAGTTGGATTTTTGGATACCTGTTTTTGTTGCCTTATCTTGCAATAAACCCTCCAAGAATTCACCTCTGCCTCCCAGCTTCTGCGTTTGGGTCCAATCTAAACCTTTTAACCAAATCGTGACAGTATTAGACACACAGACACACAAACAGAGTAAATTGCCAATGCCCCAGACATGTAGACAACACAATAAGCGACCCTGTACAGTTTATCAGCAAAACAAGTGGATGATCAAGTTAGATACAACAATTTTGGACAGATATGACTTATGCAATCAACTTTCAATTTACTGGTCGGTCTTACAGCTGAAAATCAGCCCCTCCAAGTATGAGGCCATGGTTCTCGACCAGAAAAGGTGGCTTTTCCCCTCAGCATGGAGGAGAGTTACTGCCTCGAGGGAAAGAGTTCAGGGAGATTGGGGTCTGGTTCATGAGAGAGGGGAGGATGGAGCGGGAGACTCATAGACAGATCCAAGCATCTGCTGCAAAAATGTGGATGCTGCACTGGTCTGTGGTAATAAAGAGAATGCTGAGCCAAAAGCCAAAGTTCTTGATTTACCAGTTGGTCTATGTTCATGACCAAAAGAACAAGATTCCAGTACAAGCGGCTGAAATTAGCTTTCTCTGCAAGGTGGCTGGAAACTCCTGTACAGATAGGGTGAGGAGCTCGGTCAGGAGTCAGCTGAGGTGGCTCTGAAACCTGTTCCAGATGCCCCCTAGATGCCTCCCTCGGAAGGTGTTGTAGGCATGGAAGAAGGGACAGGAGACCCCCAGGACACCCTGGTGGGATGCTCTCGGCTGGCCCTGAAGTGCCTCGGGCTTCTCCATGAGGAGCTGGAGAAGGTATATGGGGAGAGGCAGGTCTGAGAGTCTCTTCTGAGACTGCTGCCCGCCCGACCCAGTCCCAGATAAGCTGAAGACGACGAGTATAAGTATTAAAAAGTCTTTAAATATTCAGGAAAAACACAAAATTTGGTAATAATTTAACAGTCAAATGTCACCTGATTTATTGTTCTTATAAGTACCATATTCCAGTAACTTTCATTTGGTACAAATCTACTAAGAATCTTGTCTGATATAAGTTTCAACCAAAATATTAACAGACTTTGTAAGATTAGTACATATCATATAAGTAGTGTTGTTTACTTTTAATTAATTATGATGGTAGGGTCTGAAACCTTTAAAGAAATAATCAGCCAAAAACTCAGTTTAATTCAGAAATGATAGGTTTTTATGTCAGACTTCTCAGATTTATCAAATTTAAGAATTTCCCTTTCGAGTTCTGTAGATTAATCTTTCTGAGAAAATTGCTGTTTTTGTGCTCTGGATGTTATTGGGATCTACTTGACCTAGACCATTACTCTTTCATTAGTTTATAATAATAGCTATATCAGAGTTTATTAAAACAATATTTTGGAGTGAATCCATTCTGGATTTCCCTGTGGGCCGTTCACATAGAGGAGGGTGAGTCTAAAAGTTGTGGCTATTTCTGAGCGGAAGGGAAGAGATTACAGCCGATAATAAAGTAAAAAGCTGTGCAGCACATGTATTTAAATATGACATTGAATGTATACAATGTATGCAAAAGTACTTTAGACAAACATATTGAATATATTTACCTCTTAACATCGGCACCTGTAAAAGGCTGTTCCAAAAAGTCAGCATGTCTGATAGTATCACTGCTACTGTGCAAAGAATGCAGAGATATTTTAATGTCAGGAAAACAACCCAGGCTCCCCCTGTTTTGGGAATTTGTTAAGCTTAACTACAGAAAGTAATACAGAGGCTTATGAGCAAACAAAATTATAAAAAAAAAAAAATTTTGATATCACTTATCATTAGGTCTGTCAATGTCAAACCAAACAGGCATAGACTTTGCTGCAGCTGGAAAAAAATGTTATTACTTAAAAGCTATGGTAGCATTAATTTGTAGTTAAGAGGGCTTAAAAACAAACAAATAAAAAAAAAATAATGTAACATGGAGCACTGATGGAAGGTAAAACAAGGGCCAGATTTTAAAGTGACAAGACAAGAGCGGTGGATTCCTCACACAATAATACTAAGTTCATCTGACTGCGGAACATCTATCTAAATCCGGTTGTCCAGCATAATATTGTGCAGATCTGCACAGACTAAAAAGGATGTCACACTATTGCTGTATTGTGTGTGAATTTGCAGGGGAAAAGAAAGGAATGAGTTAACTCATGAATTAATGCAGACATGTTTAATTTTCAAAACATGAGACCTCATGCATTGTGTAGTGATTATATTGCAGAATAACTTTTGGATTTATTTCAGCTTCTCCTGCAGAGTCTCCACAGCAAGGCCTCTCCACCGCTCAGATTCTCTCCATGTTCCCCAGACAGCCACCAGGGGGCTCCCCATACATCTCTCCACCATTATCTCCAAATCCAATGCCCTGGGGTCAGCAGGGTCTTCTGGGCAACCAGACAGGGTTCTGGCCCTCTGTTCCTGGAATGCCAGCTGGGGGGCCACAAGGTGTTTTGGCGCCCCCTGCTGTAGTTCAGCCTCAACCTGGATTTGTGATGATGATGAGCCCAACTGCCCCCCAGCCACTTAACCAATATCCCAATCCTTTAAACTCCATCGCTATGCCTAATGGAATGGCCGGAGCACCTGGAGCCCCTGCGATGGACGACAACCCCCTCCTTGGATGAACTGGATATAATTGGAAATGCTTAACTTTACGGTCAGAAAATCCAAATCGACTCATATATATTTTTTGATCAAAAATGGAGATGAAGACTCAACACATCAAAGAATTGTACTATTTGGTGTTTTTTCTGCTCCCCTTAAAGAATCTTCATAAATTAATACTTCACTTTTCTTAACATCAACCATCTGAAAAATTTCTCAGTGGCCCTTAAAGAAAAGTTGTTTTATAGACTTACATTTATGATAGAACTCGTGAAAATGAACAATCTGCAATATCTACTGATCAGTTATTGTACATCCATTTGTATTACTGATTACAATATTCTTAAATATCATTTAAGCTTCATAAACTGAGTGACATTATTTTTTGTAAATAATAGCTTAGCAAATGCATTATTTGTTTTTAAGGAGTTTTTGCCAGAGATCATTTTTGGCTGTACCTAGATCCCATTCATTTGCCCTATGTTTAATTTTACATTCTCTCCTACTGTTAACCTTCTGGACCTCCATAAATACAGGAACAATAAATGGTCAGTTTGCCTTTATTATGTGATTCACTAAAACTGTGCTTTTTTTTTGGCATTTTAAGTAACTCTACGTTTTATCAAGCACGCAGAAACAAACAGGGGAGGAAAGAAACCCCCCGCCTGACATCATATAGTGTCGTTTGCAAACACCCTGCTGCCCACGCTGACTTGCAGATCATTTCCTCCTTTTCTGTAAGTTTAGTCACAGGTAATATGGCTGTTTGAGCAGCAAGACGGGCTACTAAGGAATAATAGCTGGACATGGAACATTCTATTCATTGATAAGTCATCTCTAACTACAAAATGGTAAGAAAAAGTCTATTCTACAGTAACATATCTTAAGGATATAACAAAAAAAGACCCCCAGTTGGACTGTTTAAACTTCTTTTCAGGGTGGATGTTTGACTCTGGTCATCTCCTACACACCGCTGAGGTCTATTTATAGTTTAAAGATGAGGATATTTTTGTGTTTCTGTTGTTTGAATTCAGGTTCCGTCCACAGACTAACCAAGAAAAAGCTCAGAAAAAGTTGTATATTTTTTTTCCAAAATAAAAAAGGGAAGTTGGAGGTTTAAAAAGGAAAACTGTCCCTGCTGCAGCTGATGAAAGGACGCCTTTATTGCAGCGTTATCATCAGTCAATTATTGACAGCGTCGCTTTACTTCACCCTCTATAATCTGTTTTTCTAGCTAACTTTCCTTCTTTTTCTGTATTTACAAAATGGTGATATGTTTTGACTTTTAGTTTTTATTAAACCTAAATGATTACCTATTTAAATTTATTTCACAATAGAACTTTATGAAACAAGTTACAGCTTGACTTTGATAGGTTTTCATGACAAACTTTATTTTAATCCGCTTTTGTTGCAAAATGGTGCCATTCAAAGATTATTTGAAGTATTTAAAAGGCCTAATTTCTTTTCGTTACTAATTAAAATTTATGAGGAATGAATATCACAGTAGAAAAGCCTAATTTTAACACATCAAACATGTTCAATTCACCCAGCATGATGTGTGTCTCGACCACAATTGAGTCATATTCCATTTATGTCACCATTTTCTGTTGCTCTGTTAAGCTGCTCTAATTCCTGCGCCCTGTCTCTCACACCTGCACAGCTACAGTCTGTGGCAAGGCAGTTGTCTGAGCTCATGTACTGAAATGCACACATAACGACACACGCGCCTCCTTTGCTGCATGCGCCCTCTGTCTGACTGAAAGTGGAACCTATGAGTTTTGGTGCATGCTTGTTTTGTGGTGGAGAGACATTTTTTTTCAAGCTTCCTTTGTTCCCTGTAATAAAGAACAGCATTGCATAGAGTAAGCAGCGAGCAGAGCTTGCAGTTTATTGGTGCAGGGTTGTGCTTCCATGGTAACCAGCGCAGGATGCTGGCTGAGGCAGAGGTGTGCGGTTGCAAGTACTTCCTGTTCTTCATCCTCTGTTTGACATTGGACAAAATATTGATAGTTTTTGTTTAATTCTTTTGCCTTTTTTCAACATAATTGATTCTTTTTTACTTTAAATGTACTTTTTTACTTTAAACTTTTTTACTTAAAATGTCATTCAAAATGTAGATAAAATAAGATAATTTTTTTTAATCACTCATTTAGGTTTTAAAAAAAAAAACAAGCAGAGGATTTCTGCCTAAGCCTCCCTGTCAAGCTGAAAATGACCACATCTGAATTAAATGTATTTTTATTTCTAAGTAATGATGACAAACAACCAAAGAACAATTGGATAAAATGAAAGTAAAATTATACTTTCTGTTGATGGGGCACTCAAACAGGAAACCTAAACACAGACAGCCATAAAGATAAAGATAAATCACAAACTGGACAAAACTTGATGAACCTCTATTATGTTTCCTCCATTCAGGATGCTACACACAAGTTTTTATAGATTATTTAGGACAGAATAATTCATTTAAATAATGATCCAAGAACTTTAAATAAGTTCTTGGATCATTATCTACCTATAAGACCCAGTCATGTTTTTCTGTCACAAATGCCACAAGATTAATAAAAAAAATTTCCCATTTGCATGGCTGCTATAGAGCCTTGGTGACCCCAAAAGACTCCTTGCAGCAGTTCTTCAACAGATTTTTAACCTTCCTTTATCGTCCTGCTCCCCATACGTGAGGGCAGGATAAACCTCTACATTTTTTGATTGGGTTGATCATGTTAAATTTGGTTGGTTTCTTGTAGGTTTGCAGATTTCAAAACTCAGCATTAAATGTCCTATTTATTACTTTCCTTGGTATAATCATTTTATTCTCATGTGTTTCCCCCTTATTTAGGCTGGCTACAAAAATATATTCTCTACATTATATATTTTTACAAACGGTTTTGTATCTTCATTCTAAAAAGTAAATAATGCTGTAAAGAAAACGCTCAATTTACTTATGAAACTAATTGTATGCAGGTGCATTTATCATGAAATGTGTTATTTTGTTTGACTCACACATAAACACACTATCTAAAGGTCCAGCTCTTTATCCGTCTGGCAACCTGTCCAGATTCATCACATCTCAACACAGAAATACAAACTTATTTCTATGGACAACATCTGAGAGACCAATTAACCTAAAAGTCATGTTTTGAGATTGTGAGTGTTGAGTTTAAAAATTCTGCCCGTTCATTTATCTGAGAGGGTAGTGGATTCTATTGGTCAGATGTAAAAAAAAACCTTCAAAAAAACTGAAACATTTCTTTGTCTCTGCCTCAGGTTAATGTTGATCCCAGCTGATTGGTTTGTTTTGTCCAACTGTCCAAATAGTCATTTTAAATCAGTAAGTCAACGATGAAACTCACAACCTGTGTCAAAGCAAGACCCTTTCAGAGTGGCTTTAATAATAGACACAATCCAGCTGAGTGCTGTGTTGACCTTCTAAACCAGTTTTATTTAACTGCGGTCGTTCAAACACTTTCCCCTCCAATAGAAAATGTCTTCATCTAACAGGTGAACAGGCACACTGAGATCATGCAAACTCCATGCAGAAAGAGGTTGCATGAACCCAGGCTCTTCTTGCTGCCAGGCAATAGTGCTAAGCCACTTCTCCACCATGCAGCTCTTAAATAAATGTGCTGAAATTAGAGTTTATATAAAAAAATAGTAAAAAAAAAAAAAAAAAGTTACAATTATGCTGCTATAATAGTAAATTATTTATTTAATTTTATTTTACAACTTGTTCTAGTAATAACCAGAACAGGACATGTGAATGAAAAAAATTACATTTAGAATAAAATAGAATAAATATATTTTAAAGCAATTTTTATCCATTATATAAAATTGCTTTGTAACTCAGATATAAATACTGAATTTAAAATTGAGCATTTAAGTCTATGCATGCTTTATTTCCCTTCCCCCAATAAGATGCGATGTGCAGAAATAGTTTGCTACAGAAATATATTCTGCCAGTGAAGTCTTTTCTTTTGCTTTCATAAAAGTTCTGTGGTTCCTTTGGGTATTAGATGAGTTCTTCGTCATATAATTCTTAAAAGGGCTGTACTATGTAGGGTTGAGCATATCAAAGAGTGTGGTGTTTCAAGCTTTAAAGTTCACATGAAATAACACTAATTGAAAAATATCTGTGCTGAGAATTATATTCACATGCTTTCTGCTTAATGTTCCCTCTTATGACTAAAACGGACATGCATCTGCAGCGGTCTTAAGCAGAGAAAGGGATAAGTACCCTCAGTAAGGTTTTTGGAACCGCGAGTTGGAGATTTTTAATTCATTCTGGAGAATGCAGGTTCTGCCACATAAGAATGCAACTATTTACCTCAATGGATACAGCATTTAACGACCAAACTGCACTGCTGTTGTTTTGGAGGGCCTTTTTCAAATGTTATTTACCAAACTGTCAATAAACCTTTACAGCTTTCCACCTTATTGTTACATCACCTGATGCTGTGCATAGACTACTGGAAGCATAAGTTTGGCAAATACAGAAGAAACCCTGTGGGAAAGTCTAGTTTTACACTTTAAACAGTGGCACTACTGCACTATTTAGTATTTACAAAACCTGATCTGTTTTCATCAGCACTGTTTATGATTTCAGGAGCCATTGTGTCTTTTCAGTCGAGGAGTTGCAGCAAAAGCGATGGAATGAAGTTTTCATCCTCCAGGGGTTTTGTATGTCAGTGAAAAATACTGGTTTAAAGTGTGACCTGTTTCTCATCTGCAGGCTACGGGCGGTAAATAATAATCCATTTACACAGGGAAATTCTCCATACTTAACAAAACAGCATTGGATGCCACGGGTTAACCTTATTATGACAAAAGATGCAGCTGCAATCAAGTCATATATATTTTTTTGTGTTAGTCAACACAATCTTGGTGAGGTGGTCTTCTCCTAAGTATCAAGCTAAAGCCAAAACAAACTTTGACTTTATTCTCCTTTTTTTCACCAATTAGCACTTAGTCTGCATTCAAATCAAACATCTTCACTGGTCTACAGATGAGTCTGAAGCAAGTTTCTAGATGATGCATTGTGTGAGAGGAAAGGAAGCAACATTAGAGGATTTTTTTTTCTATCTTAGATGCCAGAGAATCTTGCTTCATCAAGAATCATGAGGTTTATTTTTATTTTTTTTACCTTAGGCGTCATCTTCCCTCTTAAATACACATCTGAACTCCCATGTCAATTGGTTGTATGTGCCCTACAGTGGACATTTGGCATTTGCTTGACTAACAGAGCACTGTTTATGTATGTAAACATTATCTATGTATGTAGGTATGTATTCCCTGTGCATTTGTGGGCTCTCACTGGGTACTCTGACATCCTCCCTCAGTACCAAAACATCTTAGGTTAATTTCCAATGCCGTCAATCTATGGGCGTTGACATGATTGTTTGTCCTCTGTGTGTCTATGTGATGGACCTGAACGAGGTGCCAGAAGGTAAGTGAATAGATGGACATTTATTTAGTGCGTGTTTCAAACCATCTTATGGGATTGCAGCTTTGCCACCCTCAACAATTCCTATAAGATAAATCTAACTGAAGAATTTTTCTATTGCACCACAATTTTTAAAACGAAAATTATATATTCCATTTTGCATAGCCATCTTTGAAAATGAGAGGGCAAGAAAACACAAATAAGAACAAGGAATGTGTAAAATCCCTTGAAATACATTGAGCATATATGCAGCTGGAGATTATCAGTCATCCAGGTCATAGTAATTCCAAAAAAATAAACAATCCACTGGACTTTTTTTCCAAGTTCGAAGACGTTTCGCTTCCCATCCAGGAAGCTTTTTTAATTCAAAAAGGCAAAAATAGTGAGTTAAAGGCTTTATAGAGTGGACCAAAGCAAAGCATTGTTTTGGCTTAGAAACATCCAAATATAAAGATATTAAAAGACAATATAAAGATCAGAGCATTCCTCTTTATATTCAAGAAACCAAAAAACCTCTCCATAGAGGCATGGTCCAACACAGCAGAGCGGCCTCCTCTGGACAAGACTCTGCGGTACATCTACACCTTATTGACAGAGGACATTCTTTTGAGAAGGTTGACATTTTGGACAGAGAGGATAGGCGGTTTGGGAGGGGTGTGAAAGAAGCCATTAATGTTAAGAAAGAAAAAACATCCTTAAACAGAGGGGATGGACTCAGATTTCAGCTTTAATTGAGTGATTCAGCAATTGAATTGATTTCTTCCCGCTATCATCACAACCCCCAACCCATTACAGGGGACCAGAGCACCTTGGCTCTTCAGCCAGGCCAACAATTCCCTGTAATGATCCCCCTTTCAGAGACATAGAAAGCTTTCGGGTATTACAGGCTAAAATAGAAACAAAACAGCCCCTATCCTAAAGGGGTGGGCCCACTTGTCAGGTTCAATTTGCATGTTTCTATGCCAAAACAAGGCTTTGCTTTGGTCCACTCTATAAAGCCTTAAACTCAACACTATTTCTGGCATTTTGAATTGAAAAAGCATCCAGGATGGGATGTGAAACATATTCAAACATGGAAACAAAGTCCAGTAGATTGTTTTTTAACTTTCTTGGAATTTATCTTAAATTTCATTGCTTTATATCATCAAGAACACTGTAAGATTTAGGCTGTCTGCATTGAGTGGAGTGAAATAAAATGTAATTGTTGCACAAAATGTTAATATATCTTACATACCGAAGCCGAGAGCGGTCATACTCGATTTTTTTTTCTTTGCCTTCTTGAGATAATGAGATAACTATCTCGTTTTCACCGTTAAACCATTAATTGTTTTCTCGAGATAATAAGATAATTACCTCTTTATCACGAGAAAAATGTTGCTGATTTCTCGAGATAATGAGATGATTATGAGTAATAATTGAGGGTGGCAAAAAGCCCTGGATTCCCCGTTCATCCACTCCTGCAATGCCCATAGTTGTACAATCACGGTACAGTGTGTGCTCAAATAATCAGGTTTTTAGTTTCCTTTTTCTTTTCACTTCTTGTCAGGTCGTGGTGGATGATTGGATTGCGTGAAATACAGTAGAAACAAATCTGACTGTTTTTTAAATGAAAATCTTTAATCTGGATCATTTTGGGTATTAATGCAACACCAGAGCTGTTAAAAAAGAACCCTGTGCTAAGGTGATGGAGACAGAGGTCTAATTGCTTAGGAATCAAAAGTGGAAGCAAATCATCAAACCAACAACGTTTTGTCTCGTCTCGTTACCTAAAAGTTAAACATGGGATTATTACAGAATTACAAATAGGTTGCCATGATTTACACTTATAAATCATTTCCTGCTGCGTTGGTATTGAAGAATGTAATATGTTTTAAAACACACCAATCATCTCGTTATTCCAAGACAACCGCCTTTGTTTTCTTTAGATTATGAGAATATTAACTTGTTTTCAGGAGAAAACCACGGTGAAAAAGTATCAGAGGGACACGACCGCTCTTGGCTTTCGTATTTACACTGCAAAAAACTTAAATATAAATAAGTATTTTTTTGAATTTAGGAGGTAAGTGAGGCTTTTTGCCAGCAGAACAAGACAATTTACCCTTAAAATAAGTAAAAAATAATTGCTGTGTCTTATTTTAAGAGCATTGTATCTAATTATCTTATTTTAAGAGTAAACAATCTTATTCCATTGGCAGATCATCTTATTTATCTACTCAAATTAAGGACAAATTCATTTAATTAAAGACAATTTGTACTTTTTTTTATAAATGTTTTTTATAGTGTACATCCATTTAATAAACAACAGAATATCCGCTGATCTCCATAATATTACACACTGATGTTACAGACAAACAAACTGAGCCAAACATCTTGTTATTATTCAGTTTTTTGATGTAAGACATTCAGCATCCCACAGATGTTCCACTATATCTAACATTGGTAATCTGGTGTTTTCAAGTTTTTTCCTTCTTTTGTTTTAACACCAGACCAACCTAAATGGATTGTTGCTGAAATCTCAGTCTTAGCCTTGCATTAACAAATGCAGGGTCCCAGGTAGAATTAAACAGAACTGAACAAACCTAGCATGTTAACATACTTGATGGTAGGACTGAAAAGTCTGTTTCCTTTCATTGTTCTTGAAAAACAGATTGACATGTGTTTGGATAATTATCATTTATGATGTATGAGGTTATTACAGCTTAATATTCGCTGCCTATTGCTTGTCAGAACTGATGTTTTCCCCCAGTAGTTAATCTAAATAGGCCAGTTCCTCCGTACGGCTATATACATTTATAATCTTCATTCTGTACGTTGTAAAGATTTGGTAATGGAATGAGAGCGGTGTCCTTCAGCTAAGAACAAAGTGTAATTTTCATAAGGCTGAAGCGATGGATGTCTCCTCATATGCAAACACGTATGATGTAATGATGTGGCATACTGAAGCATAAAATGCTTCTCTACCTGTATGTCAGGGCCACTTCCCGAGAAGTGAGCCCGGTTGGTAAGATGCTGCCTTCTGCAACCCTAAGCAACTCCTCTGATCTGAGTCAGATTACAATCTCTATAAAAATCTGTTGTCATATCTCATGGTTATTTCATACATATATGTTATGAAATGTTATTTAAAGAGTTTGTCCCGAGTTATCTCTTTTCAGGAAAACGAACCAGAGAGAGAAAGCATCAACGCGTAAACACAGAGCTATCTTTTAACACATGTGGGTTCAATGGTCTTCAAAGACACTTTGCTACAGTTCTGTTCTTGTTAACCTAAACGATTTTATTTTACCTTAATTACATACTCTCTCAAGTAGTGTGTAACGCTTATTTAAGGCTAGGCGCCTGACTGCAGCCAGTTATAATAGGCACTCAGATAGGTTCGCCTATGGAGCCCGTGGGTGTGAACAAAATACCATTAGACCGAAGTATGTTTCAATTATTATATTCAAGTTTGAGTCTTTTTCAAATATATATATATAAAGGTATGCAATATTAATAATATTTATAACAACAGTGACTTCTTTTATGATATAACCAAAAATACGACAAGAAACAAAAACAAACAAACTCATCAACAAAACAATAAATCCTTATGTCACCCAAGAGTTTCCTTTTTAGTCCATTCATGAATCTAGAGTGATTCAACGGTTCATCAATCAATGTCTGATTGTTGTAGGGTTTTTCTTGTCCATAACCCAAAGCAAATAAGTTCAGAATGAGAAAGTAACTTGGTTCATGTAAATCCTACCGCGAAGCTGCGGTGATCCGGTAGCTCGCCATCTTGACGTGACACAGGGGGTGAAAAAAAACCTGACCGTCGAGCGGTCGACAGAAAACACTCAGTTAAATCCTTCGGCCGTCTTAGTAAGCCTTGATCCAGCCGTATTCTTCTATTAGTTTAGAAGACGCCGAGACGAGCAGCTAGCCACAGCGACAGCAGCAACAGCTATTCAGATCTGAGTCACCTGTGACCCGGAACTTAAAGGGTGCTATCAATTTGACCCGCCAAAATAAAATACGGGTTCTTATTTTATGCAGGTTACACCCTCCCCTCCTGATCCCATGTACGTCCTCGTACATGCACCAGGCTGGCAGCAAATGGGAGGCTGACTGGAGTACGGAGCAATGAACTGTTCTTCTTCATCTTCTTGAAGGGCGAAGGAGAAAGCAGAGCTCAAACCGTGAAGCAAAGCCTGAATGCTTTTCAGTAATGGTTTGCCAGGTTTAGTGTACTGTAATCGATCAGGTGGATTTCTTGTGCGGCTAGAACGTCTCAGAGGTTGGTCTTCACTGTCCAGAGATACTGAATCCACTGGTGAGTGAGGTTCTTCAGTATGGCTGGGAATGTCAAATATATCAGTTTCTTGTGTGTCATGTTCTGCATTGTCAGACTGGAGTATCAGGATCTGGAGAGAGTCTTCCTTCAACTCTGGAGGCGTTAGCAGGATTGACTTGTCCAGCATCAATTTCAGGTTCCTCACTGTCTACTGTTAGTTGTTCCTCTTTAACAGTCATAGGTTCCCCTTCCACAAATTTGGGTTCATCATCCTCAGCATCACTGTCCTCTTCAGTTACAGGCACTGGAGATTGTGTGATGGGAACAAACTGTTCAGTTCCTGGGACAGACTGCTCGACAGGAGGCAGGTCAATATCAATCGTAAATCTGACAGGTTCAAAAGATGATGGAATGTGCAAAGGTGGATCGACTAGTTCTTCCTCTGATGGACCCTCTTCATCATCAGGAGATACTGGAGAAAACACAGGAGATTTCCTTTTAGCTCTGGTAGGCATTTCTTCCTCAGGAAAAGGTAAGTATCCACATGGCAATAAAAGGTCTCGATGCAGGGTTCTTAGTGGTTTGTTCTGGCCTTCCGGTCTGACTGTGTACACAGGAAGATTGCCGGCTTTCTTCACAACAATATACACAGATGACTCCCACTTATCTGCGAGTTTGTGCTTTCCCCTTAGTCGCACGTTCCTTACTAGGACTCTGTCTCCAACATTAAGTTCTGATGCAGTAACTTTCTGGTCAAATCGGGTTTTGTTACGCTGCATCACTTTAGCTGAGTTCTTACTGGCCAGTTTGTAGCTTTCCTCCAGGTGGGACTTTAACTTTTGCACATACTGCGTATGGGAGCAAAATCCATCCTCATTTAATGGCAGTCCAAAAGCTAAATCCACCGGTAGGCGGGGTTGGCGTCCGAACATCAGCTCGTAGGGTGAGTATCCCGTGACATCGTTCTTTGTGCAGTTGTAAGCATGCACTAGTGGTTTTACAAAATCCGTCCAATTAGTTTTTTTCTTTTTCAGATAATGTTCCCAGCATGTCCAGAAGCGTTCTGTTAAAACGTTCCACAGGATTTCCTCTTGGATGATATGGTGTGGTCCTTATTTTGTGAATGTTGGCCATTTTACAGAGTTCTCGGATGGTTCTTGATTCAAAATCTGGACCCTGATCACTGTGCAGCTTTTCCGGAATGCCATAATGCATAAGGAAATTATCCCACAAACACTTAGCAACGGTCTTAGCTTTTTGGTTTGGAGTAGGCACAGCAATGGCATACTTTGTAAAGTGGTCTGTTATAACAAGGATGTCTTTGATTCTGCGATCCGGTTCTACAGAGAGGAAATCCATACACATCAACTCCAAGGGGTGAGTGGTTTTGATGTTGACCAAAGGTGCAGCTCGTTCTGGTAATGATTTGCGTCTCACACATCTTTCACAGGTTCTGATTTTATTGACAACATCAATAAACATCCTAGGCCAGTAGAAACGGGAACGGACTAAGTCTATAGTTCTGTCAATTCCCATATGACCCATTTGGTTATGCAGTTGGTGCAGCACAACAGCTCGATACCCCTCAGGTAATACTAGTTGGTACTTTGTTTCACTTCCCACTTGTCTCCTCCTAACGAGAAGGTTGTTTTGGAGCTCCATTTTATTTACTTCTCGGAGTAGAAGGGGCAGTTCAGGAAGTTCTTCCTTCACCGATGGTGATGGTGATTCTCCTCGTTCCAGCTGAGCTATGACATGGCGGATAACAGGGTCGTCACGCTGCTTAGCTGCAATGTCATCTGCTGAGAATAGATGAAGTGAAGGGGAGCTGAACTGTTCATCATCAGTAAAGCTGTCAGGTAGGCTGTTGACATGAGTGGTCATAGACAACACCAGAGCGTGATCAAGATGTGCACCTGGGCTATACACCAGGTGACGGGCACAAACTGCTTCGATGGTGTGCTGATCAATGGAAACATAATCTGGTTCGTTGAGGTGATGCTGAACGAACTTCAGGACTCGTTCATGTTCCTTCCGGGAGGTAGGATCATCAGACAGCTCACCATGAGGTCGTCGAGACAATCCATCAGCATCCATGTTCTGCTTTCCGGCTCTGTAGATGATCTTGAATGTGAATGTTGACAAAGCTGAAAGCCATCTGTAACCGGTAGCATCAAGTTTTGCTGAGGATAACAGGTAAGTCAGTGGATTGCTGTCTGTGACAACTGTGAACTGAGCACCATAAAGATAATCATTGAATTTCTCTGTCACTGCCCATTTCAGAGCGAGAAATTCCAATTTGTGAGCTGGATACTTGGATTCACTCCGCGAGAGACCTCTGCTGGCATATGCCACAACTCTGTTCTTTTCGCCCTGCTCCTGATACAACACTGCACCAAGACCGGTAGAACTGGCATCGGTGTGGAGTATGTAGGGTTTTTGTGGATCAGCAAATGCCAATACAGGGGCAGAGACTAATCTTTCGATTATGGTTTCAAAAGCCTTTTCACACACTGGAGTCCATCGTCCTCCAAATGGTGCCTTGGGGTTCAGGTAATTCTCTGGCCTTACCGTTGGCTTCAGTTTCTTCTGAGATGGCGGATAACCAGCAGTCAGGTCATGCAATGGCTTAACTATGGCTGAATATCCTTGGACGAAACGGCGGTAATATCCAGAGAAACCGAGAAAAGACCTCAGCTCTTTTAGGTTTTTGGGCACTGGCCAGGAGGTAAGTGTTTTGATCTTATCTGGATCTGTCTCAACACCATTCTGGGACACAACATGCCCCAGATACTTCACAGATGTTTGGAAAAACACACACTTCTCAACTGACAGCTTCAACCCAAAATCCTTAAGTTTGTTGAGAACTTTCATCAGGCGCTCTTCATGTTCTTCCAAGGTAGGTGCAAAAACGATTAAATCATCGATGAAAACCAAAACTTCTTTTAAATTTAAGTCTCCCATGCATTTTTCCATCAACCTTTGGAATGTACTTGGGGCATTGGTGACCCCTTGCGGCATGCGGTTGAATTCCCAAAACCCCAATGGACATACAAAGGCAGTTTTGGATTTATCCTTTTCCTCCATTTCAATCTGGTAATAGCCCGACTTAAGGTCTAACACAGTGAACTTTGATCCAGAAAGGGCAGAAAATGTATCTTCAAGCTTGGGTAGAGCATAGGCGTCCTTTATTGTTTGAAGATTTAGCTTCCTGTAGTCAATACAGAGGCGTACACTGCCGTTCTTCTTGCGTACAACCACAATTGGAGAAGCAAATGGTGAATCAGACTCGCGTATTACTCCGGAATCAGAAAGCTCTTGCAAATGCTTTTTTACAGCATCAATATCCTGAGGGTGGATTGGTCTTGGCCTTTGTTTGAAAGGAGTGGGATCAGACAACTTGATTTGATGTTTAACTTTGTCTGTCCGGCCGAAGTCCAGCTCGTGCTTTGCAAACACCTCAGGAATACTGTTGAGTTTCTGGATGATTCGCTGCTTCCATTCTGGAGATAAAGGTGAGTCTCCAAACTTGTATTGTGGTTGAGATGGTTGTAGGGACTCTGTAGACTGGGTTGAATTGTGGACTGTTTGCTCTTGTGAGATCACACTCTGGAAAGTGCTGATTTCTGCTATGACTGCTCGTGCTGGAATATGAATCTCATGGTTCGACTCATTGCTCACAACGACTGGCACATGACACGGCCGGTGTTGAGGCAAGTCAATGAGGCAGGTTTTTACCATGAGCCCACCAGGGAGGGCATAGGAACTCGGATGTTCCAGGAGGACTTGTTTTTCTCCTTGCCACAATCTTGAAGCTAAGCACCCTTCTACAACTGTGGTCTGCCCAGCAGTAATGATTTGGGGCTGACTAGACTGCAGGGTGACAGTTGCAGTAAGTTCATTCGAACTCTGGGCATAGCGGTGTTGGAGGATCTTATACACCGCTATATAACCAGAGACTGTAGGTTGAAATGACTCGTCAGGGTGAGTGTCAAAATGTTTGCTGTAAGCAACATCTAAGGTATTTGTGCCAATGAGAACCAGATGTTGAGATGGCTTATTATCAGGCACAACAAGAGCAAGTGTGTCAACTTCAACAGGTAAACCAAACAATTCAGGTGGGAAGGTCATGTTGATCTCTACATATCCCAGGTAAGGCACTGTTTGTCCATTTGCTCCTTCTTTTTCCAACAGGTTGTTTATTGGTTTGATTTCATGGTCCCTGAGGTAAGTATTGTAGAAGGAGTAGGGGATAGTAGTAACCTGTGAGCCAGAATCAAGGAGGCAGTTAAACTGTTCTCCTTGTATCTGAACTTGACATGTGCTCTTTGTGCCAATAAGACCTTGTGGCAGTGTTCTTATCCTGCGTTCTTTGGGACTGTTCATATACACAGCTTCTGTGTGTCCCACTACAGGAGCTGTTTCTAGTTTAAAGATTTTGAATTTTTGGCATCCCATGCTTGTTGCTTCTGGCGTTTCTTTTTCTGCTCAACCAGACTTGGGTTTGCTTTATTTGTGCAGGAGGAGGAAAGATGGCTGTCTTCTCCACAATTAAAACAGTACCAAGGCTTGGGCTTGGTTCGTACCTGAGGTGAAAAGTAGGACTTGTTCTGTTTCGACATGGATTTAAATTCAGCTGGACTCTTCCTGGACAGAAGTTGAGACATTTGCTGCTGTAGTTTCTGAAGTTGTTTTTTCATTTCGTTTAGCTCTTCATTGGACGTAGAATGTCCACAAGAACAGGCACTTTGGGACTGAACGTGAACTTTCTGTTTAGACGTTCCAATGTGCTTTTTCATAAGTGACTCTTTAGCATGTTGCCTATCTTCTTCTGTCCTGAGTAACAACAACAAGTCAGAAAAAGATGGTGGGTTGTCTCTCTTTTGTTCCAGCTGTAACTTTGTGATGACAGTGTTATCCCAACACCCACGACAAAACTGTTTGAGTAAATGTTTATTGATGTCAGCAGGTGAAATTCCTCCTTGCTTCACAACAGTGTTGAGGGTGAGCAGAAGCCTTTGAAGGTAAGTGGATGGTCGTTCCCCTGGATTCTGCAGAATGTTTAAGTACTGTGCAAACAATTCTTCACCGTCCTGCACTGTTCCAAAAGCAGAATCTAGTACTCTTAGCAAAACTGTTGGTACTGTATTGGGGCTCAAACCTTTGACTAAATCAGCTGCAGGTGATGACAAACTCTCTGTGATTCGTCTAGTGACATGTAGTGCAGAGAGACTGGAATCAGCAAGCAGAGACTCAATCTGGGAACGCCAGGACTCAAAGTCAGCTTCATGACTCGGCTTAGGAAACCTTCCTGAAAAAGTACGGAGACGAAGTGAGGTTGGACCAGTCAAATCAGTATTTCGAACCACATGTTCAACAACAACCCGTTGTATCTGAGGTGGGTTAAGATCATTGGTAGAAAGCGACAGTCCTGGAGCTGGTCCAGTTTGCTTTCGACGAGGTCGTGCTCCCTGGCCCGAGGATGAATGAGCAGGAGGAAGTGAGGATAATGATCCTAAGTCCGTTTGCACTGGCTGTGCAGTAGTAAATTTATCCACTTCCCTTTCCTCTTTCACCTTTACTCCGTCCTCTTCCTCATCATCGTCATAGTCATCATCATCATCATCATCATCATCAAAATTTTCATCTGCTCCTGCTGCATGCAGATGTTGGCCTATCTGGCTCATTACTGTCTTCAGAACATCTTCAAAACGATGGCCGCTTTGATCAGCAATTTTCCTGAGCTCAGCGATGTAGTTGGGCTTATGTTTGCTGCTGCTGCCCTCTGTGGCTGCATACTCGAATGCCAAAGCGGTGACACAAAACACTCGGTCAGTATTTGTTTGAGAGGTGTAAGTATAAGGTAGAAGCGGTTGTAGTGCGGAAAAAGCAGCTAAATCTGCAAACTCAACGATCAGGTTTTTAAAAAACGTGCTTGAGGAATCAGTTACATATAAAGTGCGGTTAAGTTTACCGTATCTACTTAAGCAATTAAGTATTTCCTCATCAACCTTGGTATCGGTAGCACCAGTAATCATCACAGACTGTGATACATTTATACCAGATTGCTCAACAATATCCATCATGTTTTTTTTTAAATTAAGTATTCTTTATTTTACCTTTTGAAAAAGTTGAATATTTTACTTAGAATTTCCTATTCCTACAACTGAAATAAATGTTCAAAATGAGAAATAGCCCAAAAAAAAAAAATGTTCACACACACAAGCTCCTGGCTAGCTCGCCACGTGTAACGCTTATTTAAGGCTAGGCGCCTGACTGCAGCCAGTTATAATAGGCACTCAGATAGGTTCGCCTATGGAGCCCGTGGGTGTGAACAAAATACCATTAGACCGAAGTATGTTTCAATTATTATATTCAAGTTTGAGTCTTTTTCAAATATATATATATAAAGGTATGCAATATTAATAATATTTATAACAACAGTGACTTCTTTTATGATATAACCAAAAATACGACAAGAAACAAAAACAAACAAACTCATCAACAAAACAATAAATCCTTATGTCACCCAAGAGTTTCCTTTTTAGTCCATTCATGAATCTAGAGTGATTCAACGGTTCATCAATCAATGTCTGATTGTTGTAGGGTTTTTCTTGTCCATAACCCAAAGCAAATAAGTTCAGAATGAGAAAGTAACTTGGTTCATGTAAATCCTACCGCGAAGCTGCGGTGATCCGGTAGCTCGCCATCTTGACGTGACACAGGGGGTGAAAAAAAACCTGACCGTCGAGCGGTCGACAGAAAACACTCAGTTAAATCCTTCGGCCGTCTTAGTAAGCCTTGATCCAGCCGTATTCTTCTATTAGTTTAGAAGACGCCGAGACGAGCAGCTAGCCACAGCGACAGCAGCAACAGCTATTCAGATCTGAGTCACCTGTGACCCGGAACTTAAAGGGTGCTATCAATTTGACCCACCAAAATAAAATACGGGTTCTTATTTTATGCAGGTTACACGTGTGATCAAAAGATAACTTCTCATCCAGGCTTCTTAAAACAGTTTTAGTTGTTTTAAACAACAATATCTCTAACTGAGCTCTGAATTGTTTTGAAAAGGGCTAGAAGAAGATGAGAAAGTCCTTGGAATTTTAATAAGAAAGTTAGTTTTAGGTAATATATTTTGGGTTGAATTAACTTTTTATAAATATTTGTCTTGCTTTCTGTTGTATTAGAGGATGGATTGATTGTAATACTTTTTGCACATGTTTCCCAGACTAAATGGCAGTGAATAGTGTTTCATTTGCCAAAACTCTAATGAATCAAATATGTTAATCGTGTCTAAGATTAACAAATGTGGCCTAATTGCAAAAACTTATACACCTTATTCTATATCAACCTGATAGAACTACAAACTGGATTTGCAGTCAGTCTGATGCAAAACAACTGTTTCTATCTGAATCTGTCTCCCCTGCACTGCCTTGATGGCAGGGTATCTTCAACTTATTCTGGATATCATGTAAACATGAATCTCTGCTCCCTCCCTTCCCTGAAGACATCTGTGAACCTGTTCTGTGTGCAGTCAGCTGATGAATATTACATTGTAATATCAAGGAAAATGGCCTCTGGGACAGTTCTTCATGCACATATGTTGCACACACTTACATGCACACACACACACACACACACACACACACACAAACACACACACACACACACACACACACACACACACATGCTCATTGATATAAACATACTGTATGCTACCCCCCATACCACCTTCACCATTCTCCCGCAAGATGTTGTCTTCTATCTGTGTTGCTTTTTTTTTTTTTTTTGCTGAGGTTTTTTACAATCTCAGACTGTAACCTGCTAAGCTTGAAATGTGATTTTTCTTTTGCCTTCATCTTACCCATAGTGATCCTTTCTCCATTTTTTTCTTAACTAAGAACTGCTTTTGACAACACGTCCTGTGTTTTGTCGTTTCTTGGACGGGCTGTACAGAAACTCTTTTTTTGCCATACTGGAGTGAAAAATAAAGCTATTCTGATTTTCTCACATGGTTTTGAACAGATTTATTAAACAAGAATTAAAGTTAGAATAATTGTTGGTCCTAATGTAGACTGATGGGGTGTCCAGGGTTTAGTTGACCTCTTTGAACCTGAAACTAAAAAAAAAAATTATAGAAATTAGGAAACACAAATAGATTTTAATGCAGAGCAAGCTTTATTATAATCAACTTTAATTTTTACGTTTTTCTTTGAAGTATCTGATTGAGGGGATTTATTGCTTCTTCTCGTACATTGTTATTCAGAGTATTCAGGGAGGCTTTTTTTGGTAGAGCAAAGAGATTTATAAACTCTGTGAAAATGAAATCAGGAAACTGAGATGCTGCACTGTGCCTTCTCACTTTGAAAAGTTAGCGTAGGAGTTTGTAGAGTGCTGTTTGTTTCATAAGGTTTATGCCTGCAGTGCATTGCTGACTTCCTGCTTCAGAAACAGAACAGCAGCAACTGAAGCTGTCCTCCTGTTTTGTCTGCAGGAGGAGTGTGTTGATGTGAAGGCTCTGAGGGCCAGGTTTAACAGCCAGAACAGGACCTCTGACACCAGCAGCAGAGACAGCGGGTCTCCGAAATCTCCAAGGCCAGGATTTGGGAAAGTGGTCCAGCCTGTTAAAGAGAACGAGCTAGCCCAAAAAATTGCCTTGGGAATTCCTCCTCGGCCTTATCAAGGTCTCTCAAAGTATCCAAAGGAGGATCCAGTGACACCCTCTGTATTTAATTCTTCTTCTCGACCTCCTCCTGTCTCTGCGGTAAGAGCATCCAATCAGCCTGGAGACACCAACAAGGTCAAACAGACGGGAGAGATGCTGCAGAACATGATGCTGAAGCACCAAAGACCTCCTGGCTCTGCACTGTCCCCAGCGAGATCTCCGGTGCTCGGTCCATCTCCCACCACCACACCTCTTCTTCTACGACATCAGCCTCGCCAAAAGAGCTCAGGAGAAGTGACCCCTCTCAGGAGGCCTTTGCCCCCTGAGGGGCCTTTGCCTTTAAAACCAAAACGACCCCCAAATGTCAATTTGGAGCCTTTTAAGAGGTTTAGGCGTGGAGCTACCCCGTCTGACCAGAGGAGATGTAAGTCTGTTTTAATACCTCTTATTTGCTTAAACACGCAGACAAAAGTTAAGACAGTTTTCTCTTATATCAATTAAAAGAAATACAAATAGAACAGGCCTTTAGCCCGGCATTTTATTTTACATTAATTTAATTGATATGGTTTCATGTTATGTCTTTGAGAGGATAATATTTCATGTTATTTTTCACAATTTTCCCTCTCTGGTTCTCCCAATCTTTTAACCAGGCTCAGTGGATATAAGAATGCCTGTACCAGCAGTAATGAGTCCCCCAAAACCTCCACAACGATCCAGCAAACCGGGCAGGCTCCTGCGACAGGTCGCCTCAGAGTGAGTGCTCCAGTCTCTGGAAAAGCATTTGTTTTTTAGTTTCAGATCTATAAATCATTAAAAAGGACAGCATAGATAATACATGAAAGTTTATGTAGTGTTTATAAGTAAAAAAAAAAAACAACTCTAAATCCCAGACTCATAACATTAAAAGCAGCATACTGTAAAAGGGCCTCCATTCCTCAAAGAATAATTAATTAGAAAACATGATTAGTCACTAGTCACTAGTCACACGAGGTTAGGTGAACATGATTAGAAGATAAGTAATGAAAGAGTTGTTTGCTACTGACAGGGTGGCAGGAAATTGAAGAACACAATTTGGTTTATTTTTAAAGGTATATTTTAAAGACTGTGTAAAGTATAAATAAATGTGCGTTCTTGTCACATGACAGAAATGTGGTTTACTAATCACCCATCCAAATTTGAATCAATGAAAACACAACTAAGCATATAAAATCTAGTCTCTAAACTAATAAAAAAAAGCCAGTTTTCTCTCCTGAGACGCTGGGGGCGTGTCCACTAGGCCTACCAAAACCTCGCTCACTAACTTTACACTAAGGGCCGTGAACTAATAAGTGTTGAGTTATCAACAATGCACAAGCGGACTCGCTGTTTGCTTTTATATTGCTGGGCCAGCAGGGGCTGTGCCTATGCTGAATGCAGCTGTCGATGACAGGAGGCAACATTTTTAGACTCACCTAATGTATCCTGAAACACAAGAATATTGAAACCGGAATTAAATTCTAGTCCTACAGTGCAATCATAAAAGGTTGGGAGACTATTTACATGTGTACAATAAAACATTTAAATTTATAATGTTTAGAAGGAGATTGGGGAATTTTCTTTACATTTTCTAAATAAAATGAGAAAATACTGAAGTCTGATGATTTTTAGCAAGATAAAAAAAAATAGAAAGGAATTCTTTCTGGATCCGCTTGATTTATTTACTTTGTGTTTTGATGTTGAAAGCAAGTAGATGAAATCCTAAAAAAAAAATACAATAGTGAAACAAATCTATTTATTTGAAAACTTTTTCTGAGATGAATCTGTATTTTTTAAGCCCTTGAGTTTCTTTGTGCCCCTTTTTAACTCCACTGATTTAGTCAAAGTTTTGATTTCGTCTGTTTATTTTAACAGATAAAAATTTGTTGTTTTTTTTAATCTGTTTGTTGTTTTCAGAGACTTTGAAGATGAACAAGAGACGTATGATGACATTGGAAGCTTTGATAACAACGGTAGGGTTCTGATAAAACTTCTGATAATATGCATATTGTGAATATTTCAACACCAGTTACAGTTAACTTTGTTTTGACACTTTGCAGAGTCCTGCAGTGACAATAATTCCCAGTGTAAGGATGCGGTAAGTAAAACAACGGCCGCAGTGGCTCTCAAAAGTCTTTACACCTCTGAAATAAAATCCAGATTGTTGGTGTTATCCTTTGAGTCCTTTAACACATTTAATTCAAGATAGTTCTTGTAGCTACAATTTGACTAACAAAAACAAACGAGTGTAAAAGTATGGCTTCGCAAGCTTGCACATGTTTAACCTTATACTTGGTTTATAGACACTTTTAATTTAATTTCAGCATCCAATTCTCTTAAGTACACACTGCCATCCATCATTTATAATCTGATTAACTAACCTAACTAATTAATTTTCAGTGATGTTTCAAATTATATACCTGTATGGTAAAAAGTATCAGTGAGTAGTGTGTGTTTTAAACAATGGTAAATGAATGAAGATACAGTAGAAGACAAAAACTGTCAGGAAAGCTAAAAGCACTCCAATAGAAACAGAAAGAGAATCTGCAGTGAATATTGGTTTGTTTCATGCAAAAAAGCAAAATATTTCAATCGTTTGTTGAAAGAAGTGTATTTTCCTTTGGTTTGGGCAGGTTAGTAAGATGGCTTGCCAATAGAATAAAATTATTTATACTTAAAATAAAAAAAAATCAACAAAAAAGTGTAAAATATCTAATTATCTTATTTTAAGAATAATAATACTCAATACATTGGCAGATAAACTTTATTTACTGGCTTAAGTTAAAAGCAAATCATTAAAAGGAAATCATCTTGGGGCAGCTCATTCAGCAAGCTGATCTGCAGAAGGGCTGCAGACTATGGTCCACTGGTGGACCTAACTTCTTCCTTCAGCTGCTCTACCACAACACTTGGTGCAGAACCCTTTAACAACCTGCTTGGCCAAGAAATCTGACAAACTTGGAACAAGTTAAACAGACAGTCCAAACATCTCCGAAAATTGCATGCATGCAGCTAAATTTTAACTTAGCATGGAACAAATATAGGGTACACATTTTTATTTAAAGAGCAAGACTTCATAACTTTACCCTCAAATATTATTTCTGCACCCAAAGCTTATTCTATTCTTTATATACGCTTTCCTTTAATCTTTGCTTTCAGATGAAATGCACCTTTTCTCCTCCTGCTACCGAGCATGAGCTGCAGGCAGAGCGAATGGAGGATCTTACTCCCTTTCTTCTTCTTTCTGCACATTATAAAGAAAGAAAGCAGACATGTATTTGCACTGAAAGCTGTTTCTGCCTCTAGTTTTCTCATGGTTGGCTGGGACACTAGTAGCAACATCCAAATTGTAATGTGAAAGTAAGAATTTCTTGGTGTCGCTCAAACGCAGAGGTCCAAAATTGCTGGTACTACTTTACCAAATTCCAAAGTGCATGAAGAGGGTAAATGAGGAAAAAACTTCATCAACCATTAAAGTGCAGGAACACAATTTATTGGAGAGCAACATGTTGTGGCTGTGCTCTTCTTCAGGGTCACAATGCCACAGACACAGCTGAAATGTGTTGGTCTCCAATTAAGTGTATCACCGCACTTCGAGTGTTGCTCTCATTCAAAGGTAGCCAGAACTTTAACACGAAACTTATGACATGACATTAAACTTCTGCTCTGGTATTGTGTGAAACAATCCAGAGCCCAGTACATAAAAGACCAAACAGGAAAGTACAGACAAGTCTTTGGCCTAGAGCACTAAAACACTGGCTGATTAGCCTCCTAACATACGACTGAACATTTTTAAAGCTGCTGTAAACATTGATTGAAAAAAGGCAAACATCAAAACAAAAAACAATTGCGATTAAGTTTCATGCAATCATTTGCTAAACAACAATTTTATATAACAACCGAATACTGTTTGCAGTTTTAAAAGCTGACATAAACTCCCTTTTTATTGCAGGATGATGAGGATGAGGATGATGTTTACGAGTTTATAGATGAGTAAGTATGAACTTCCTGCTTCTACACTTGAACCTTGGTTTTTAAAACTCTTTGATAGCCAAAAGTAGAAAGTGGTTACAGCTGCATGAACCTCATTGAACAAATTATTTATCATTTATTTCTCAGAACTCAGCTATTTTTTTAACTGTAGTTAATAACCTCTTCTGATAAATAGCAAGGCTTTCAGGTAATGCTTAAATATGATTTTTATGTTAACTTTTTTTCACGCTTTTACTAAATCTACATTTTAACCTGTTGATGCTGAATCGTGTACCAGACAAATGATTTTAAAATGAGCTGACTCAAAAACATCATCAGGGTGAATTTAAAAAACAAAACGACATTATATAAAAGCAGCCTATAGAGAAGGATAATAAAATGAATGATTTTTTTTTTTTTTTTTGTCCTTTTTAAGTGACCAGGTGGGGGCAAGCCCCTTGCCTCCTGAGAGAACTAACAAGAAGGACCTAAAGAAACAGCAGGAACAAGAAAAGAAAGAGCTGTTGGAACGTCAGAAGAAACAGGCTGAGCTGAAGAAGAACTTTCAGGTAACGGAATGAAACCAGTTAATCAGGAACCACTGCTGATCCCGTTTATTAAAACAAGCTTTTCCTCCCTTAGATACAAGATGAGGTGAACGTTCTTCATACGGCTAAGGTTCGGGTGGACTGGGCCGCTGAAGGAAAACTTGACCTCAGTGTTCGACAAGGAGAAAGCGTGGAGATTCTTCGTGTGGAGAACAACCCCAGGGGCAAGTGGTTGGCCCGTTCAATGACCGGACAATGTGAGTCTATACTTTAAATACACACATCCCCCTTCTATCAATTCTGCTATCAAAGGTCATTATATATATATATATATATATATATATATATATATATATATATATATATATATATATATATATATATATATATATATATATATATATATATATATATATATATGTATAGTAAAAGCAGATTTACAGGTTTTCCAAGTCTTTTTACTTTACAAGGCTGATTAGAGGAGGCAAATACTCATTTTAATGGGAAAGCTTGATGAAATTTAAATATGCTGCTTTAATAGTCAAACATGTGAAACCATCTTTAGTTTGCCTCTCTTTCTCTGTTTGCACTCTAATCAAAGATAAAAACGCGACTCAGTCATGATGCAACTCTATTCTTTGCTTCTTTTTACCAATTTGAGTATATTTTTCTGTGAGTTACATTATTTTCTGTTATTTTTGCTGCTATAAATAAAAAAATTTGCCTCGAGTTTCCTGCTTTACAATTAATATAAATTATAAAAGATTATTTTGATGGAACAAAAACCTTATTGTTCCATTAGGACAGATTGCTAGAGGTCCCTCCCTGCCTCTTTTGTTCAGTTTTGAGAAATCATTCTAATTTGTTCAGTAAAGAAAAAGTAGATTTTAATTCAGATATTTTGTGTCTCTAAGCTTTTACGATTAAATAAAAGACAGTAATTAGATGGTTTCGGACTGGGTGGCAGAAAAACTGCCTCAGTGTGGTTACTGGTGAGTGCAGCAGTGGTTAACTTGTTTCATACTGCATAATGCAAAAGCCTTGAGTGGTACAGTATTCTGGCTTAATTATTCTTCAAATTCCGGTGGGCTTTAATATAATTCTTTAAAATGTATTTTATTTAAACATGTTTGTTTTTTTCAAGCTTTATACACATGTAACAGTTTTCTTTAAAAATATTGTAGAGCAATTATGAAATAAAAAAGTCAGCATAAGGTTGTTAAAGACATAGCTGGATGTTAACGAAGTGTGGTGATATCATGTTTGGAATAGCAAGTTTAGGAATCAATGCATAAAATTACCCCAACCCTAAAAAAAAAAGTAAATAGTGAAGTCTTGATTTTTAGAAAATCAAGTGAGGTTATGTGTGCTGATTTAAACACTGAGGTGGAAGGAATTAAGATAAATGTTCTCTGAAAGCAGGAGCTTGGATACCTAACAAACCATCACCCTATAACAGGGATTAAAAGTATTGTTCTGTGAACCTTGTCCGTCATCTTTAAAAAAAAATTCACAATAAAAGTTAAACATGACGGCTTGTATTTCAACAATAACAATGAAATTGTGGCAGCATTTAGATTGATGCTGTAACTTCTGCTCCAGTTCTCACCAGCATTTTTACTTTGATGTGCAGAAGTGTGAAACTGTATCTATCTCTGAACAACTTTATATTAGCACTATTGTACAGTGGTTGTGCTAGTGTCCTTTTCCCTTGTAATCAGTTAGTTGTGTTCACCCGAGGGATTCCCTGCACTGCAGTAATATCGGACCATGTAAAAAAAAAAAAAAAAAAAAAATCAGGGCTTGTCTTTTCCTTGAGCCCCTGTCACACCTTTAATTTTTAGCCAGCATATGCCAGACGTACCAGAACCTTCTAAAACACTTGTTGGCATTGAAGTTTCTGTGTATTTTTTCAATTTTGGGTATATACATAGAGTATTCATAATGAGTCTTGAACTTATGTCCAATGACAGCCTAACTTATACATAACGCTCAGCAATGTAATGCCCAAAAGATGTCACAAGCCAGTGTCCTGAGGGGGGCTGCAATGCACCTGGAGACATCCGGCCTGCATAAAAAGATATAATTGATTGTGGTATTATCCTAGCTGTTGTTTACTGCCTGCCAAAAAAAAAGAATAAATAAATAAATAAAAAAGAAAAAGAAAGAAAGAGGGTTTGCTGTCGCAGCAGATTCAGCTTCATGTCTGCGAGGGCGTTGGTTGGTCGTGGCTGTGGGTGTGAACGCAGGGAGGATCCATCACACTCACGTTTCGCTCACCCTATAACGGGGATGAAGTCTGGAGAACAGTCCTCCTGTGAACCCCCTTTTATACTAAATGCTATAAATACGGCATTATACAGTAGCTGTAAGTTAGAAACACGTTCAGCAGTTGTCTGGATAAATAGTGTTGATATGCATTGAAGATAAGTTCTTGATAAGTTACGCATACCTTACTCATAGATTTTGGATAAGCTAGACACCATGACTTATGATTAACTTTCACTTAATGTATGTAAACCTATCAGATAACTTACCTGTAACATATGGCCCACATATAAGCATACACTGGCATACCTCAATGTACTTGCAATATGTCATCTGTCAGCGTGTTCCAGCGTGCCTCAGTGTTCTCATCTCTTATACAAAACTTATCCAATGTATGCCACCTTTTTTTGCCAGATCATTTGTACGTCAGGCATACGCTGGCTAAATCGTCAAGGTGTGACAGGGGCTTCAGGCCTGTTAGCATTTAGTCTACCCCATGACAGCATGTTTTTTGACTCTAAAACATAACAAACGCTATAACATGTTGGATGATGAGGAAATTTAAACAATGATCCGACTGCTGCCAAAATCATGCACTCATTTATATGGCTTAAATGGGAGGAACAGCAGCGATAAAGGGTTTTTTTATACCAAAGCACTGATTGAGGAGTGATGCATCCTCTTAGCTTGTTTACTTCCTACTTTTTTGCAGCCATATAAGGATCAAAAGGACTTACTTAATCCTCTTTCCTTGTTGTCAGGAAGCAACCACACCCCCACTTGAAATATGCATGTTAAATGTCATGTGTTGTATACAATAGTCCATCTGATGTATCATCCATTCATATATGGTACTCACTTCCTGTTTTTAAAAGGTTACACAGACATTTTGCCTTGAAATTACTTTCCTGATTGAAAAAAAAACTATATACTACTATTGATGATATAAGTAAGCACTATGTTTTCAATATTTACAACGTTTATTGCTCCAAATTATGATATTTAACCTTTTGAAAGGTTTTTGATGATTGGTATTCAGGCCTTTGTGAAGATTAGTTTATAGATTTTCTGTTGAATTTGAAAGCAAAGCTGGAGGTGTAGCATGAAGTTCCCTATCCACAGAAAGAGGACACTTCTTTTTTGCGTAAAACAATTGTTTTGGTAGTTTTCAAAGAAAAAAAATGTTTCTTAGATCATGTGTAGACTGGGCTTTTGTCTTCGGTTGAGGAACAAAATTGTTTGTCGTGAACTTGAATAAGTCTGTGGTTTTTCATGTCGAAAGATCATGGATATAGCCCAAAGAGGTGTAAGAAATATCCAGAGATTGGTAGTAACTGATCAATGCTACTGGAGTAGTACCATTATGCAGTATTGATTACTTTTATTTAATACTGCCTCTTGCTAAAACGTTTTACCTACTCAAATATTTTAAAGATTTCACAAAATGAAGAACCAGCTCCTCCTGTGCTTTCAGCACTAATAGC
This sequence comes from Cyprinodon tularosa, assembly GCF_016077235.1. NCBI lineage: Eukaryota > Metazoa > Chordata > Actinopteri > Cyprinodontiformes > Cyprinodontidae > Cyprinodon > Cyprinodon tularosa. Next base: position 1,290,378 of record NW_024039063.1, on the reverse strand, counting down.
GTCATGACTCTCGTGCTCAAACCACAATATTTTTTTACTTCCTCCAGATGGATATATCAGCAACTCATGTGTGGATATCGACTATGAGGCAGTTAAAAAATATAAAACGTCACCATTACGAAAAATGGAGACATTCGATTTACCTCCGCCCCCCCCGGATCCTCCTATGATGTCAATTATGGAGTCCAACAACAGGGACAGGTAAAAGGATGGAGGATTAGTTTCGATTAATTTTTTTTTAAAGACATATGAGATAAATTTTCACATGTTAAGTTTTAATAATGAACTTTTTCTTGCTTTAACTACAATTTGTTTCTTTCTTAAATTTGCAGCTTTTTTCAAGATGATGGTGAGTTACATCTTTCAAACACAAATATATCAGTTTAGCTTTGGTGTCTAGTTATATTGATATATTTAAGTCTACTTGGGGATACTTGGGCCTTGGTTCTCTCGATGCATGTTTTGGATCTGTCCTGGTACTTTTACTAAAGTCAAAATACATGGCATCCAGGATGTATCCCACCTCTTGCCCAAAAAGCACCTGTATCCTTGCAAGGATAGGCAGGTCGTCATTAGATGGATAATTTAATCTAAGCTTTAATTCTATTTTCATTCTATTTGGTGTATTATGTAATTTTCATCCTTGTATCGGAAAAATGTGTGATGTATTTTTTTTTATTTCAGGTAATGATGTTATAAATACTACTAGAAAAAGATTCATACTTATTTTGTTTGCTAACATTCTTTCCAAACCCCCCCAAAAAACTCAAAAATTCCATTTATACTGTATTATTAAAAATGTGTAACAGTGCAGTGTTACGGTAAAAGCTGATGACATTTACCAGTTTAATTTACAACATTAAGGACTGGGTGTGAAGCCAATGACTTCTGTGAAAAACACATACCTCAGAAAAACAGCTTTTAAAGCATTTCTGAACAGCAATTCTTAGGTAAATCTAAGGTTACATTGAACAACTTAAAACCACTTTATGCCTCAGAACATTTTAACTTATTCATAGTTTATTGGTCCAAAGCATAACAGCTCGTAAGGCAGCTAAATATACCTTTTTCATCATCACATGCAGTTGTTTTAGATTGAATACCTATTCAGTTTGATGTGTAAAGGTTGACATGCTTGCATGTTTGTCACCTGTTTGCTGCAGTAAATAAAGCTCATGCTTATTAAACTATAACTGACTCCATTTTCTCTCTGCCTATAGAGGATTATGATGATGTTCAACCATTGCCCGCTGAAGATTTCCCTCCACCTCCACCAGAAATTAGGTAACACATTACTTATTCCGCCCATTAAGTGATGGTGTTCATTGTGCTCAGTGGAAGAGAAAACTTGCATTTCTACTGCAGATGTTGAAGTAAAGGTCTGTCGGATGAATAAATTTAGTAATAATTTGATTAACTCACTTATTATCTTTTTTTTGCAGCATAAACCCCAAATTGGAAAAAGAGCTAAGAAAGAAATTTAAGGTAAAACTTTCACAGCAGGTTGATAAAATTACATAGTTTAATCTATTGAGAAGTTTCTTATGGTTTATTGTAGGCTTACTGTATATCTGTTCACTATGAAACTAAGAAAGAAAAGAAGAAGTTAGATGCATTATAAAATCCACTAGAAACTGAGTGTACTGTTTTCTTTCAGTATGATGGACCTCTCAGGGTTCTCCACAGCATGATGGTGGATCCTAACTGTGTCATAAAGAAGCTGGGAGGAAAAGATCTCCAAGTGACTCAGGGAGAAATTGTGGATGTCATTGAAGAAACAAACAGCAAGAAGTTTCTGTGTCGAAACAGCTTTGGAAAATGTACCTAAACAATTAGTTTTTTGTTTTTTTTTACATCAGGAAAGTATGCTACAATTTATCACATAAGTGGAACAACATAAAGATTCAATGTGAAGAATATTCTGGGTCAGTGACCATCTCGTCTTTCATTGCAGTTAAATATTTAGGTGATCATTCAAGACAAATAGTGAGCCCTGAGCAAACCAAAATAACTAAGCGGCCTCCTGCTGGTAGATACTGCTAACTCACATGACCACACTGTCTCTATGGCTGGTTTTTATAAGTAGCACTGTGTAGCACTGACCTGAAGATAAAAGTCTAGAAAGTTGAGTTTGCAGAGGTGTGCAACCTTCCACTGTGACTCTTAATAACCTAGAAATGAGAAAAGACCAAAATGTTTATAAAGATAGATGCAGTAAAAGGTGTTCTGTTTCTTTTCTTAAATGATTATATTGAATTTCCATAACAGGACAGAGCTATTTTTCCATATTAGATTAAAAACCATGATCTTCTTTCATGTTTTACCAGGTTGTATTCTAAAAGGTACTCAGGGTGAAGGAGATACATTGCCTGCACTTATCAATTGTCAATCAGCAAAATACCTTCTTTCTTCCTTAGTTGACTTAGATAAATGAAAGGCTTTATCCTCACAGACATGAGATTTAAGCACTTTAAACTTGCATTCCTGTATTACTAAATGGGGCCAATACGAGTCAAAAATAGAATGAAAAATAGTCCCCAGGTAGAACCGTACATGGATTTTAATTTTATCCTGTGTAATCTTCCTTTAGGTTTGATGAAGGAGAAAAGTTGATAAACAGTAGCTGACAGAAAGAAAAAATAAGTGCTTGTCAGGGTTGTGTGGAGGTTTTTGAGGACCCAAATGCAGAGATGAGGAGGAAGAGATGAGTTTGCAGATTTGATGAAAAGACAAAGGCAACTGAGGCAAAAATCAATAAATATAGAAAACCAAAAAAACAGGAGATGCCAGGGAGAATCCCACACAGGGAGCTGAGTAACAACAAATCAACAAGAAATCAGCAATAAAGGAACTGTAGAGGTGGTGTATATATGTATGGGGAACAGAACAAAGCTGACATGGAGCAGGTGTGAATAGAACTAACTAGAAGGGAGCTAAGGGGAAAGGAAACAAGCACAAGGGGGCAACAGAGAGTAACTAAAAAAATAAAAAAAAACTTAATAAACATAACCCAAATGGAAAAGAAACAAAATATCAAGAAAACAAAGAATAACATAAATCAAAGTGGAACTAAAAACTTTAAAAGAAACATAAGTCCATAAAGAGGGAACCATAACAGTGCTGGATTTATTGCGAAATTAAACTGATTTTCTGTGTCTTGTCTACCCAGCAACAGAGTCTTTGGTCAAATAGGTCAGACCTGAGCTCACAGCTTTTTGATGACTCATGCAAACCCTGACTTTGCTATCCTTAAACCACTTAGTAACTAAATGACCTGTAAACTTAAGGTCATTTAGGCCAAAACTTTCACTGTCTGCTCATCATTTAATTGGATTCTACAGAGTTCTTTTTGTTCATGATAATATACACTCACCGGCCACTTTATTAGGTACCCCATGCTAGTAACGGGTTGGACCCCCTTTTGTCTTCAGAACTGCCTCAATTCTTGGTGGCATAGATTCAACAAGGTGCTGGAAGCATTCCTCAGGGAGTTTGGTCCATATTGACATGATGGCATCACACAGTTGCCGCAGATTTGTCGGCTGCACATCCATGATGCGAATCTCCCTTTCCACCACATCCCAAAGATGCTCTATTGGATTGAGATCTGGTGACTGTGGAGGCCATTTGAGTACAGTGAACTCATTGTCATGTTCAAGAAACCAGTCTGAGATGATTCCAGCTTTATGACATGGCGCATCATCCTGCTGAAAGCAGCCATCAGAAGTTGGGTATATTGTGGTCATAAAGGGATGGACATGGTCAGCAACAATACTCAGGTAGGCTGTGGCGTTGCAACGATGCTCAATTGGTACCAAGGGGCCCAAAGAGTGCCAAGAAAATATTCCCCACACCATGACACCACCACCACCAGCCTGAACCGTTGATACAAGGCAGGATGGATCCATGCTTTCATGTTGTAGACGCCAAATTCTGACCCTACCATCCGAATGTCGCAGCAGAAATCCAGACTCATCAGACCAGGCAACGTTTTTCCAATCTTCTATTGTCCAATTTCGATGAGCTTGTGCAAATTGTAGCCTCAGTTTCCTGTTCTTAGCTGAAAGGAGTGGCACCCGGTGTGGTCTTCTGCTGCTGTAGCCCATCTGCCTCAAAGTTCGACGTACTGTGTGTTCAGAGATGCTCTTCTGCCCACCTTGGTTGTAACGGGTGGTTATTTGAGTCACTGTTGCCCTTCTATCAGCTCCAACCAGTCTGGCCATTCTCCTCTGACCTCTGGCATCAACAAGGCATTTCCGCCCACAGAACTGCCGCTCACTGGATGTTTTTTCTTTTTCGGACCATTCTCTGTAAACCTTAGAGATGGTTGTGCGTGAAAATCCCAGTAGATCAGCAGTTTCTGAAATACTCAGACCAGCCCTTCTGGCACCAACAATCATGCCACGTTCAAAGTCACTCAAATCACCTTTCTTCCCCATACTGATGCTCGCTTTGAACTGCAGGAGATTGTCTTGACCATGTCTACATGCCTAAATGCACTGAGTTGCCGCCATGTGATTGGCTGCTTAGAAATTAAGTGTTAACGAGCAGTTGGACAGGTGTACCTAATAAAGTGGCCGGTGAGTGTATATGTAACATGAATTGCACCAGGGAACTTATTCCCCCAGGCTTATTGTGGTTACCATTTCACAGGGAATATTGTTAGGAGACATGCAGGTCTCATCTAATCATTGAGGCTAAACACTATATTTTCAAATGTTTTAGACCTGAGTGCATATCAAAGCTGTAATCTGCATTTTTCTTTCTTTTCTTTTTGTTTCTTTTTTGAATTATGACCTCTTCCTCTCTGAATGGGCTCTCATCCTATGCTAATACAGGAGTTATTCGGCTCTATATAATCTTCTCTTGTACATGTGACCCATGGGGGACATTTACATTGTAGTTAATCTTAATGAGGGTTGAACAGATTCATTGGAAACCTTAAAGCTTCTGGAAATTATACGTAAGGAGGAAGCAGACCTGAGGGGATCCACCGCCATATCCTGGCTGACGTCTTCTGATATTGCTATCGTTTTATACAAGACGCAGTGGGTTTAAGGAGTTGCAGTAAAAAAAAAACAGCTTTCATCCTCCATCACTCAAAAAAAAAATATCTCAGTGTAGTGTAAATCCTAGAGATCAAAAGACGTTTATTTTAACCCACCTACCCTGTATCAGGTACAGTACTCCCATCTGACCTTAAAATAACGTGTTTTCATGGAGTTAATATATCTGGATACCTGAATGTTTATAACAAAAAAAGAAACATTTTTAGACTAATATTAATAATAATTAATGTTCCATGTTTTTAATTACTGGGAGGGTAAAATTAGGAAGTAAAGAAGCAGAAGAATAATCTCTGCAGTAGTGTTTAGGATGAATATGGTTCTGTATAATAAGTTAATGTTTTGTATCTCTTTTTGCAGATGGATACATCTCAAAATCTCTTCTTCTCCCGATGTAAGTAAATCTGTCTCAGTTTGAGACTCAGTGTCTATTCAGCATTATTGGATTTTTATTTGGTTTATTTTCATAATTTTTTTCAATCATTATTTGAAATAATGGATTTGTATGCAGAGATATATCCAGACAATATGTTAAGATCATTCTTTCATTTCACTATGCCTAATTCTACCATAGATAATTATATATCTAGTTACATGATCCAAGGATTTCAGCCAATGTTGTACTTTACTAAATAACTATTTATCTTTAGGGAAGGAGACATTTATGATGATGTGGACTACAATGATGGTAAGCTAAATATATTCTAATATTCATCAGATTTGCTTTTAAATGTACAGAGGGAACAGAGTTTTCCAACCTCTTTAATATTTGTATTCTTGGTTTCATAGCAGCCATTTGCTAAACAAAAAAGTTTATTTAATACCTCCTAAATGTACAGTTAGAACCATATCCTTCCTGAAAAAATATGACAATTTATTAAAAATGAAAAAGTAAAATATCACATGGTCATAAGTATTTAGACCCTTTACTGTGACGCTCATATTTAACTCACATGCCGTCTATTTCTTTTGATCCTTCATTGGAGTCTAGCTGTGTTTAATCAAACTGATTGGATTTGATTAGGAGAGGCAAACACCTGTCTATACCTTACAGCTCATGAACATGAGGTCCCAAAAAAAATTGTGTTTATGTTGTTTCCATCTCTTGTGAGAACTGACAATAAGTACGCCATCCTTCACCATCCAACCCACTGATCTCTATTTATTCACTGGATTGCTGATAGGTCGAAAAAACCGAAGTCAGTGCTGCCATCTTGGTACTCCCCACTTTCACAGAGTTGCGCAATAAAAATTTCTGTAATGTAATGTAATCAATACATTTATATTACATTTACATCACCAATTTACCACTTTTTGTTCATCAGATAGTGTGTGTAATATTCTTAATATCTAAGTATAGTATTACTGTGCTCCAATAAGACCCTATTTTTGTTGTGTTGTATTTGTATATTATGTTATATTATATGATTTATAGACTTCATGGACTCCATACTAAATATGCAATTTGATGTGCCTATTTTTAATCCTAAATTACAGTCATCTACTGATGCTATGATGCTTGTTTGATGCTGTAGCGCACATATTGTTTACATTCAGACCGGTCTAACTAGGGAGTACCAATATGGCGGCTGGTGACTTCACATCACTGTGTTCTACCAACGGCCTATCAGCAATCCAGTGAATAAATAGAGATCAGTGATCCAACCTGACAGAAATCTCTGCAATGAAACAGAGTGCAAAACATAAATGTGTCTGAATACTTTCCATACCTACTATGTACACCAAGATTAAAAGGTTTATTCATGCTGTTAATTTGTTTTCTTTTTTCTTTTTTAGATGTTTATGACAACGACACAAACTAATTATGCACCTGAACATGTGGGGGTAAACTATCCAGGAAACAAACTAAAGCCTAAAGTTTTTCAAACTAGAATACAATCAACAATAGCAGAGATCCCTCTAAGTACAAATAGTCTGTTTGGAAAATTGTCGTGTTTTGTACATTTTTTTTTTTTTTTACTTTGCTGAACAGAAAAGGACAGATTTTCTTTTCATCTGTCATATAAAAAGCTGTGTTGTAAAGTCAAACTAGTTAAAGTGATGTCTGTCAAACTAATTAAAATTCACAATAAAAACAACTCAACTACAGTTACATGACTAAACCATCTTGAATTAATAAACTATAACCAACATCTGTTGATGGTTTCGTCTTCTTCCATTCACAGGACATCAGGTATATTTTCTCATACTTGCAACACCAACACACACATACAGTCTCACACACACTGAGAATTATGAATTGTTTATTGCACTGTTTGTGAAAATGCTTGTATACAAATTGAATACACTATTTCTGTTGCTTTTTTTTGGCATTGAAGATAATTTAAAATAAAAGTAATACTGTTCCTGTTTGAAAAGTGTATGTGTTTGAATTTGACAAAAAAGAATGAAGTGCTATAGGTACAATGACGAGATTATTACGAAACTATGAATGTTTTTTCAAAAACCCTCTCTCTCAGCTGGGATTCCCCAGGGCTCGGTTCTGGGCCCTTCCTGTTCTCTATTTGCTTCTGCTAGGAACCATACTTAAAAAGAATGGGATTTTTTTAACCATATGCAGATAACAGTCATAACAGATGCCCACTCTATCACTGCCTTAATCAAGTGTCCTGATGACATAAAGGCCCAGATGTCTCAGATCTTTTAAAATTCTAATGAAAGAAAGACTGAAGTGATGTTTTTTTGGTGACACCACTGGAATAAATCTAGGCTCTATGATACAGGATATCAAACCAGTCATCACTAACCTAGGGGTAAAAGTGGATGCAGATCTGAAGTTTGGTAGCCCGATCAGGGACAATTGTTAATGCAAGTTTTTTTTTTTTTTATAATTTGAGGCAGCTGGCCAAAATAATGCCAATTCTTTCATCTCCCACCTTCAGATGGTTTGAATGCTGCAGCACGCCTTTTAAATGACACATGCAAGTATGACATGCTGCCCATACATTTTAAAATTAATTTAAAAAATGTATTTGCTTTTAAATCCTTGAGTGGGCTTGCCCAGTGTACCTCTCTGAGCTTCTACATCCTTATAGACCTACATGCTGTCTTAGTTCAGCTGCTTCTGAGAGAGCCTAAAACTAAAGCTTCAAAGCTCTGAAATGACCAGCTTAAGCACATCAAACAGACCTCAGGCAGGCCTCTTCTCTGTTTTTGAATCTCTTGTCAAAACCCACAATGTCTCTTTAGCACCTCGCAAGACAGTGGGCTTTATTTTATTTTTTTCTTTTATTCCTTTTATCTTTTACCCACTTCTATTGATTTGATAGATTTTTGGATGTTATTGTTACCAATGTTTTAGCTGTTTTTATTCCACCAGCTTTTTATTGTTATTACACTGTCACAAGTACAGAGCAATGAAATATACTCTGCATTTAACCCATCCCCTTGGGGAGCAGTGTGGGGTAAAGGGTCTTAGCTCAGGACCAAGCGTGGCAGTCTGCTGTAGTGGGGCTTGCACTCAGGACCTCTGCATTCCAAGCGCAATGCCCTGGCCAACACTCCCGGCAGTACAGTTTTTATCTGTTCAGTTTTATGTTTGGTTTTTTTTTTTTCTGTACAGCACTTTGGTCAGCTGTGGTTGTTTTAAGTGCTTAACATATCAGATTGGAGCAGAGGTCTGTAACAACAATAATAATGGTGGTGTTGGGGGGGGGGGGTTGACAACACTGATTGCATCTAAAATCTACTTGCTAAATGATAATATAGCTATTTCCAGAACAGAGATTCAGAAAGCATGAGTAATACATGTATTTTTAAGGACCTGAAAAAATCTCAAATGTTGCAGCAGAGCAGCCTGTTAGGTCTAATTTCACTAAAACAATGTTTCTAACTGCAGAGGAATGTTAAACAGCTAGACGGGGTAGCACTGCAGGTTAAGTGAGGATCAGAACTTCCTCCAGTAAGAAAATAGATATTTAAAATGAACCTTCTATTAGGGTTCTGTGTTTAAAGCCCAATGCAAGTGATTTGGTGATTAAGTCACAAGGTTATTTAATACTGCTGTGTAATGATTGCAGGTTCTACTTCCTATACATTATGATTAAAAACATCTGTACTTTTCTAAACTCAAAATGCTTGATTTTCTTTTTTTTTATTGGAAAAACCTTGCAGGAGGAATACCAATTCCCCAGCTCCCATGTAAGGATAAACAAGGGATGAATAATTCTAGAACTTCATTAAACACGGTGGTGCTAAATTTGCTTCCAAATTTTTAGAGTTGTAGAGAAACATTTCAGTGCTACTTTGGCGTTTGGAAAGTCGAACTCTAAAATCTGCAACTCACATACAGGTGCTGGTCATAAAATTAGAATATCATGAAAAAGTAGATTGATTTCAGTAATTCCATTTAAAAAGTGAAACTTGTATATTATATTCATACATTACATACAAACTCATATATTTCAGATGTTTATTTTGTTTAATTTTGATGATTACAAATGACAACAAATGAAAATCTCAAATTCATCATATCAGAAAATTAGAATATTACTGAAGACCAATAAAAACAAAGGATTTATAGAAATGTTGGCCAACTGAAAAGTATGAACATGAAAAGTATGAGCATGTACAGCACTCAGTATTTAGTTGGGCCTCCTTTGGCCTGTATTACTGCAGCAATGCGGCGTGGCATGGAGTCGATCAGTCTGTGGCACTGCTCAGGTGTTATGATAGCCCAGGTTGCTCTAATAGTGGCTTTTAGCTCTTCTGAATTGTTGGGTCTGGTGTATTGCATCTTCTTCTTCACAATACCCCATAGATTTTCTATGGGGTTAAGGTCAGGAGAGTTTGCTGGCCAATTAAGAACAGGGATACCATGGTCCTTCAACCAGGTACTGGTAGCTTTGGCACTGTGTGCAGGTGCCAAGTCCTGTTGGAAAATGAAATCTGCATCTCCAAAAAGTTGGTCAGCTGCAGGAAGCATGAAGTGCTCTAAAACTTCCTGGTATGTGGCTGCGTTGACCCTGGACCTCAGAAAACACAATGGACCAACACCAGCAGATGACATGGCACCCCAAACCATCACTGACTGTGGAAACTTTACACTGGACTTCAAGCAACGTGGATGAAGTGCCTCTCTTCTTTTCCTCCAGACTCTGGGACCTTGATTTCCAAAGGAAATGCAAAATTTACTTTCATCAGAGAACATGACTTTGGACCACTCACCAGCAGTCCAGTCCTGTTTCTCTTTAGCCCAGGCAAGACGCTTCTGACGCTGTCTGTGGTTCAAGAGTGGCTTGACACAAGGAATGCGACAGCAGAAACCCATGTCTTTCATACGTCTGTGTGTGGTGGTTCTTGAAGCACTCACTCCAGCTGCAGTCCACTCTTTGTGAATCTCCCCCACATTTTTGAATGGGTTTTGTTTCACAATCCTCTCCAGGGTGCGGTTATCTCTCTTGCTTGTACACTTTTTTCGACCACATCTTTTCCTTCCCTTCGCCTCTCTATTAATGTGCTTGGACACTGAGCTCTGTGAACAGCCAGCCTCTTTAGCGATGACCTTTTGTGTCTTGCCCTCCTTGTGCAAGGTGTCGATGGTCGTCTTTTGGACAACTGTCAAGTCAGCAGTCTTCCCCATGATTGTGTAGCCTATAGAACTAGACTGAAAGACCATTTAAAGGCTTTTGCAGGTGGTTTGAGTTAATTAGCTGATTAGAGTGTGACACCAGGGGCCATCAATTTTGAACCTTTTCACAATATTCTAATTTTCTGATATGATGAATTTGAGATTTTCATTTGTTGTCATTTGTAATCATCAAAATTAAACAAAATAAACATCTGAAATATATGAGTTTGTATGTAATGTATGAATATAATATACAAGTTTCACTTTTTAAATGGAATTACTGAAATCAATCTACTTTTTCATGATATTCTAATTTTATGACCAGCACCTGTACTTTTGAATGAGTAGCCTATACTAAATGCAAATCCCTTTAATAATTTGGTTAATATTTTTAGCCTGTTTTTCTTACCAACCATAGAAATGTCATTTTTTGAATTTGTTATGACAATGATTTCAATCACTAAGTCTAGTTGAAAACTCAAATACTTTGTTGAAAATGACAAATTATGAATTTTTAAAAACAAATCAAAAGCTAAACCTGTATATAAGCCACTGAGATCCAAAAAGACCGCCTGGCTAAAAGTTGAAGATTCCTCTTAACCAGCAAAAATGGTCGGCACAGGATGAGAAACGTGTAAAAGCCTAAGGTATATCCAGGAGAAGTACTACTTCTGTTTCTTACTAGTTGAGTTCTGCATTAACAAGGATCCTGTTTCAGTTCTAGAAGGGGAAATCTTTCCATATTAAAGGCCCATAAGATAATACTAATGAACCAGAATAACTCATTAAATTGCTTAAAATACTATGCCACCTAGTGGCAACACTTTGCTTAGCATTCTGAAATCTCCAAGTACTTGTAATTTTTGGATAAAACAATTCAAGGAATAACAACTAAACATAAAGGAATATTTTAAGAAAATACTCAACAATGCATATTTAGTGAATCAGAAAAATTAGATTTAGCAAAGAGGATCCTTGAAGGTAATATATCAATGCTGTAAGACCTAAAGAATCTGTGTATCATTTGTTCATTTATCAAATTAAAAAAGATTAAAAATATTTTTTTATTGTTGCAGATTCAAAATGTCACATTTACCAAACAATTTTTGACAAGAACTTAAGTTTCATCATAGCATACTCCTCTTAAAAAGCAGTTTTGTGATCTCACATGCGATGTTTAATCTTTAAGAATGCAAATATGCTTTTGTTGCTTTTGATTATAAATAACACTTTTAAATCCAAACATTGTGCTACAGAGAATGACAGGAGATGTGCATTTATCCCTTCATAGTAAAAGAGATGGGGAATAAACTAAAAGCTATGTGGGTCATACTTTACATTCTTTACAGCATTTAATGAAATAGCAGAAATAAACAACAAACTTCGCCCTCATAGGCAAAAGGAATATTGGAAAATCAAATGTTTTAATTCGTTGGTAGCTTTACTTTATGATGCAGCTAATAAGTCAAACAACATCTGTAAACTGGAAAATATTATTTTAATTAGGAATGAGGGCCTTTACAATATGGCGTATATACAGCATTTTACATATGAAGTGCTGATATTTTTTATGGTTATTGATTTTCTATCTGAATTGAGAACCAAGAACAAGGAACATTTTGCTTAAAAATAAAACGGTAACAGAGGGGGTTAGCTGGGGCTAAAAAGAAAATTGGTACATCATTTTAAAGAAAATAAACATGACTCAGGATAATCGATTCGGCATGACACACGGGGACAATTTGGATGATATAAGCATATAACATTTTTGTAAATAAAAAGGTCAGAGGGGAAGAAGTGTCCAGTTACGAAGATGTTTGAAACATCTTTCTCGGAAAACGCTGATCATGATCCAAAGAGTCTGCAAAAAAAAACAACAACATTTGCTTGGTTAGAAAATTTGAATCTTACAAAGATTTCAAATGCTGTCTTTAAACAGTAGAAAAGTTCAAACCAGGTCAAACACAAGAAATATTCACTAGATGTTCATATCAAACAATCTGGCTTTCTGGTAATTCTGCGGTGCCGCTAGTGGCATCATGTTTCTTTATTTCTGCTCATTGTGCCTTTTGCTGGTATTCCATTTAGGCGTATGGAGGATTATTTTAACACTATCAGGATGAACATTTGGTTAAATAATTTTTTAATCAAATCAAAATGTTTATGGTCCATTATGTATAGGCATATAGCATGACATTTAAAGGATACAAAAATGAAGTATCATAAAGGTTTAAAATAAGATAACATTTGATTATTTCTTAGGGTAAATATCTTGAGTTGCATGTCACCATTTTTTTGTGTGCACAGACAAACAGAGGGTGACTTACACGATCATGCAAAACATCATGAAGATGTTCCAGAAAGCGATAAAGATCCTGAAGTATCGCAGGCTGAGAAGGAACTCTCTGATGTTGTCACCTGTTAGCAGACAGGAGGGATAGAAAAATATCCAGATAAACAAGTGAACGGAAGTTATCCCAAAAAAAAGGTTATTCAGGAAATTAACTCACCAGTAAAAGCTTTACATTAAAAACAAAATTAGTTTAGAAAATTGCTTCTTCTGCCTGGATTTTCTATATTTTAAATGTATTAATCATTAGTTTATTATAGTCTGTAACATACAAGAAATTTCCTCATAACTTTACTATTTTCTGCCGTTATTACATAATCTTAAATATGAAAAGTTCTGATGAGTTACTCAGTACTTTAGTAACCTTTGTTACCAAATACTTGTTACTCTTTCTTCAGTGATTTCATAAATTTCTTCTTTTTACACTTAAATAGAAATAAGATGAAATAGTGCTATTCTTACTTCAGTAAAATTTCTGGGTACTCTACCCACTTCAATTTTACTTACTAAATACATAAACTTTAAAATACTTTTGTAGCTAACCTGTAGTGCTATGTATTTTCCAACATTCCTCTGCTTATGCTGCATATCAAACATCTTTCTTTACTTTCTCCTACACATAAATACAGACCTGTTGTCGGAGCTCCAGACTCATCTCCAAACCCATGAGCCTCCTTCCTTTTTCTAACAGAAAACAAACACTCCATCAGCTACTAGCCTTTACCTGACTATTGCATCCATTTAACTTCTTCTTTATCATTTTTACAGTTAAAGAGGCACCTGTACTTACAGCTTGAAATTCAGCACTGCCCCTGCGTTCACCAGCAGCGTCCTAAAGACAACAGAGATTCACAAATGTTCACTGTGAGGAAATGTCCACTAGAGAGCTAATGATGTTGCTAGCTGCTGAGTTGGCAGCAACGTTTCACAGGATTGATCGATATTCTCCAAAAGCAGCAATAAACTGCTACATTCTCATAACAAACTGGTAGGCAACACATTTTCTGCCGATAAAAAAGAAGAAATTATATTCATAAATTACCCAAATATTAACAGATCCCCCAGCATTTTCTTCACATCCCAAAACGCCTGACTTCCGGGTATCGTGACGTGATCGGGGTGGTACCCAATACGACTGCGGGACGTCAATGAAGCGTATTTGATCAGCTTTGTCCTGAGGTAAGACTTAAAGGCACGGCTCGGGTTTATATCTATTTGAAATTAGTTAAGAAAAAACATACCTTAACAAATTAGACCAAAGCAAGAAGTCATATTGTACATTGGAAATATGAGGTAGGAAATAAAGCTATGTATAGTCACCAAAAGAAAACCATCTAACACACGTTATATCATTTAGAGAGGCTGATTTCATTAATTTTTTTGGTAGACTTGTATTTTAGATTTTGCCCCTTTGTTACATATATTTAAATAATCTTTTTTTTTATCGATTAATCCAAATATTTATTTACAACTCCTAGGCAAAGAAAATCATTAATTATTGCAAAGCTTATTTAAAATAGGATTGCTTTAAATCAATGACATGTTATGTGGTCTTTTAAGCTGTAATTGTAAATCTAGAGAGACGAAAAAATTAATCATCTAAACAATTTATTGATGTCATAAATTATAATATTATTATACTATTATACTAATCTGCAGGTTTACTAGTGGTTCCTAGAATTTCTAAAAGTAGAATGGGCGGCAGATCTTTGAGCTATCAGGCTCATCTCCTGTGGAACCAACTACCAGTTTTAGTCCGTGAGGCAGACACTCACTAAAGTTATGCTGCTATAGGCTCAGACTTCTGGAGGACATAGGGACCCCTATTTCATCATTCTGCTTCATTCTATCTCTATTCTCCTACTCTGCAGAATAGATTAGTTCAATCTCTAACGTTATGCTCTCTCTGCCTTTTCTCATAGTAGCTTCGCCTCATCTGTTCCTGTTTGCCTGTGACAACATCCTGGAGAGAAATATCAGCTGTGCTGCTGCCATCAATACCTTTGTTTATAGATGTTGGAGATAGGCCTTTTTTTCCAGTGTAGTCCTGTTTCTCTGACTGTGACTGGCTGGATGTGCTCTCTTCATCCTCTGACATAGGAGCTGGCTCAGAGCTCATCTGCCTAGCTGTGTGTTTCCTGGACAGGGCCGCCTTTTACTGTTGCTTTTTGTATTTCTGCTTCTGTCTCCTTGAACCCCAGCCGGCCTCGGCAGATGGGCGTTCCCACTGAGCCTAGTTCTGCTCTAGGTTACTTCCTGTTAAAAGGGAGTTTTTCCTCTCCACTGTCGCTACAAGCATGCCTAGTGTGAGGGATTGCATTGGAATCAATGAGTCGATGTAATCAACTGACTTTCCTTAGATAGAAAACAATCAATTTGGCTGTATGATCTGGTGAACTGTAAAGTGACTTGAGATTACATGTGTTGTAAATTTGCGCTATATAAATAAACTGAATTTAATTGAATTTATACTTCTGTTACTGGATAAAACAGAGTATAAAAATATGACAGAATTAATTATTTATTGATCATATATATATAAGCTACTAATAAAAACACCATGCTAATATTATTTATTTACACATTTTATATATTTACACATTTTTATGTTCTTAATGTGGTATTTAAAAATCTAATAGATAAGATTATCTTTTTTTAGTCACATTTGTATGTTCATTGAGGCACTTTTTACCCTCACAAGAATTTTGGAGAAACCAGTGGTGTTTTGTCGCCATCTAGTGGACAAGAATATTAATGCTATTTTCATTTGTCGCAAATGAAGATAAACAAATAATGAATTCATTATAAAATAAAAGATATCGGGAATTTTATACCACCCAAGTATATCAGTAGAATTCTTTCCATAGTCGGTAGGTTAGGTTTTATCGAAAAAATATTTATATAAACGCTGGGTATTAAATTAAATGGATTTAGGCTTGTTTTTCTCTGATCCACTGAATAAATTGTCCACATTACGCATGGACACGTGCCTCGCGCTTTATTATGATCCGAAGCAGCATTAACCCTCAAACAGCCTAGCGTGGCCCAGTTTGCAGCTGTTTGCAGTCCAGACAGAAGGACAAGGCGTTTGTTTTCCGAGCAACTGGCATGAAGCGCTCAAGAGGATGAGGATGAAGCGGAGACGCGGTGGATATGGGTGGTATTAATAGGAGCGCTCCAGCGTCGCAGGCGTTCACTTTCGAGACTAGGGGGCTTGGTGGAGAGTCGGTGGGCTAGAAGGGGGCTTCTTATCCAGACTGCGCAGTGTGGACAATTAATAACAATTAATAACAATTATAACCCAGGGAATCAAAGGGATTTTTCTGCTCATCAGAGTGGCAACATGGAAAACGTGCTGGCAGTTCTGAATTTGGGCGATTTTGCCCAGATGTTTTCCAAAATGGGAATGTTTCCTGTATTTGATCTCGCATATTACATCGTTTCCATCCTATATCTCAAATATGAACCAGGTGAGTGATTTTGACAGACTTATTATTATTATAATTTTTTGCAAGCTGAATCTTTAATTCAGTTGATAAGAAATAAAATGTAAAGTCCGTGATATGACCCAGTTGCAACGGATCTAAAAAAAAAAAATAATAATAATAATAATAATAACTTTGTTGAATCTTTGACATATTTGGAATCAAATTATAGCATTGGTGGTCTACTACAAGCCCTCATATTAGCTGAATAGTCCTGCAGATAGATTTTAACCTTTCCTTATAAAGCATGACCTGTTACATAAACTGCAGCAGTGCCTCTAAAGCTGATCTCGGTTTTTTAAAGACCTTGTGTGTTAAAGCTGCAACCTCAACTCTTGTAGAGTAAACTAAGCCTCTCAGATATGGGTTGATTTTTCTCCACGTTTTGGCCCATTTGACCAAGGGAGCCTGCAGAAGAGTGAAACCTGAGAGAGGAGAGAGCATGTGCATGCCAGCAATAAATAGAAGAGCCTGAAATAGACAGAGTTTATGTGCCTCTGAAGACACTGTGTTACACTTTTTTGGGCCTCAGTGAGGTCTGCTAATCCCTGCAGGCTCAAACATTAAGAATACATCTAATCCCAAAACAGATTTTCCTTTCTATGAAGTCAAAAGACATAAAAGTATAAGCCATGTCTGCTCCCTTTTCTTTCAGTGTGACATGTCCTACATATAAAATGAGGTAGAGCAGATTCCTCTAACATCTTTTTTGTAGCACCTTGCACAGTTTGAATGAAATAGCATAATGGAGCAAAATATAATCCTTTGGTTTCAGGACTAAGACGAAAGCTCAATCCATTTTAATTATGGTAACTTTTCTTTCTGACCAAAGGTTCAATTAAAGTTGGAGAATATACTCACAGCCACTGCTATATTTCTGTTATTAATGTGTTACAAAGGGTTAACACAGCCAATGTTATATACAAAACACTGCTGTGTTAATCATATTTGCCTGTTTAGAAGTATTATATGTGGTATAAAACACATAATTATTCAGCTTACATTGGTTTGCACTTCCACTGTTAAACATAAAGAGCATGAATAATAATAAAAACAACTTTTTTGCATGATTAGAAAGCTGTCAGTTTGTGGTGTGAGAGTAGGACGCAAGTACAGACAGGAACATGGGAGCTGTGTGGTGAGTTGAAGGGTTTCAGTTATAACCAAAGGATAAAACTTAATACCAGACAAGAGGAGAAAAGTGCATGGAGCCTGAGGAGGGAGACTAATTAAGATGAATAGAGTTAAAGGAAGGTGAATAGAGGTACAAACCAGGGGGGAAAGATCAGCAGAGATCTAAGAAATAAATACAGCAACATAAATGAACAGAACAAAAGGGAAAAACTAAAAAGCTAAATAAAAGAGCTAAATAAAAGTTGAAGTGATTTGGAAAGACTTAAATGGATATTAATTTGTAAAGAAAACACCCTGGAGATTGTGATACAGGTTTGGAATAACAGTAAATCTCTTCTGTAGATCATTGATTCTGAAAGTTGTATTTAAAGTTATAGAAACATGACTAAGAAGTAGATAAAACCAAATAGAATTGTTGTTGATGCCTTTTTTTATTACTATTGTACCAATGGGTAAAATAAATGTATATGTTAACTGTTGGTTGAATATTTACATTCAACCAACAGTTCGGGACATGATTCAATTCTGGTTCTTTTAATAAGTTTGCAAACCTCTGCTGAAGATAACGTTAACATAGATGCAATAATGAGATGCTTTTGTAGATAAACTTTTACCTTATATTGACTTTATGGCTTCCCTTGAGTCTGTCAAAATTTGAGAGAACACTGCTAAAAAAAACTGCAACAAGTTGCAGCTACAACTTAAATATATCCACTCTTGTTAGTGATGTAACTTGGTGCCGTATTAATAATTTGGGTGGCAGGATTTTCCCTTTATACACCAACGAATAATGAAAAACTGTCAAGAAGTAGAAGTAAGTGCTGGTTGCTATATATAAAGCAGTTATAAAAGTTTTTATTTTGTGTTTCCTCGGTTAATTCTCTGCGGCCGTTTTGCCCTCCTGAACGTGAGCTTATTTTCATAGCCGTAATTTGACAGTCAAATACCTTCTGCTGCCACGCCAGCATGTATGAGATTACCCATATTTTCCACCATCAGAGACGACGAGCCCTTAGTGCAGGAGAACATGAATGAGTCTTTAGGACCAAAATGATGGAAGACAGACAAGTATGAGTGTGAGGTCAGAGGTCAGGCCTGAGGAGGGAGGAGGACTGCAGATGAATGTATTTATAGGCAGAGCAGCATGTTAAAGATCAGATTGCTCTCACACTGAGCACCAGTCAGACCATGTCACACCCACCCACCTGTTGCTGAGCATTTGCTCCTGCAGCTCAGTTTGAATGTCGAAGCAGCAACAAGTCTATAATTGTTATCTGTAAAGATGTTGCTTTTTGTCGTTTGCCTCACGTGTGCACATTTGAAATATTCTTCTTAGTTCCTTCCAGGGATTCATGTTCATATAGATATAAATAAAATCTTGGTGTGATTGTCCTCTCATGCCAATACGCTTCAGCTAATTTTGGAGGACCCAAGATGAATGAAGTCATGGATTCTTGGCTCACTTCTCTTTTGTATGTGACTAGAAAATCTCTAGAGGCATCATGATCACTTCCTCTATAACAATAAATCTAAATGGTACATCTATTTAATTCAGTTTATATAGTACCAATTCACAACTTCATCTCAAGGCACATTACAGAGACAATTCAACCAGATTATACAGTCAGATTGGTTTGAAGTTTTCTATCTAAGGAAAACCAGCTACAGTAATTGCATCGACTCATTAACTCGAAGGGAATTCTTCAAACCAAGCATGCACGTAGCGACAGTGGAGAGGAAAATCTCCCTTTTAACAGGAAGAAGCCTCAAGCAGAACCAGGCTCCGTGTCTCACTCTGGATGAGGAACCATCTCTGAAAGTGTTTAGGGCTGATCTCCGGAGCATCCCGGGGATCCTTCTAGGGCCTACTCACCGACTCACACACTGTTTAATAATAATAATAATAAAAAATGCACATAATCTAAAAGCTCAACAATTTTTGTTTTATTTTTATATTTGATTGCAATTTACATGTCCAAAGTTGCCATTGTTGTATGCATTGTTGTTTTCCATGGGGTTATTATTTTCATATACCAGACCACAAACCCAAATGGAAGCCTTTTTTAACCTGTTAAAACTTTTTATCCTAAATTAAACCGGTAGAAAAACTCATCTTTGGGATCCAGCTTCTTTCCAACCTATGTTTCAACAACATCACTACAAAGAGACAATATAAACTAATAGATATAAAATGTTCAGAATACAATAAAAAATGAGTTCAAACCGAGACATTAAGATAGTAAAGAGTTCCTAAGGCAGACCAGAGTTAAAGAGACAAGAACAAAGATTTAAAGACAGTTTCAAAAATATTTAGAATCTGGTTTAAAAGCTTGTATAACTTTTGTAGATTTTATTTTTACATCAGCACCCTCTTTGCCCAAACTTTCAAATAAAAATTTACAGTCACGAACAAAAACTTCTACAAGGTCAAACACTTTACCTGCATGCTGTTTTAAACAGCAACATGTAATATCTGATATATCAGCAAACATAATAATCTCTATAGTTTGGATGGATTTAGAGCAAGTTACTTCTGAAGGACTTCAGTGGATCATTACCAGCCAATCAGAAATTCTTTATTTTGTCCTTTCTATATGTCCTCTCTGAGTTTTTAATTCTGTCATATCCTCTGGTTAGTTGTCAGGTTCAGCTGAATGCTGTTATAGTGAAGCTTTATAATCAGGGCGTAAGCTGAACCACAAGACTGGGTGTAGACAAAGATACCGCTCACAGGGACACACTGGGAACACTGATAATACGTTTCTAGTTGTGACTAACGAATGTGTATTCATTTGTAATGCTTTTGTTTTGTTTTTGAGTGTAAACCTTCAGAAACGTCTAGAGATGCACCAATATTTATACTGTACTGGTTCTAGTATTGAAGATAATTCTACTTTGGGTATCTTGTAAATGGGGCTGATTCATAGGGCAGATCTATTCAACTTATTTCTTTGATACATTTAAATTGGGTTAAAATCTCTTTAACAGCAGCAGTATTAAAGTTTCATACTGTTTTCAGGGTAGAATTTGTTCTTGTAACACAATTTAATTCAATTCATTTTATTCATATAGCGCCAATTCACAACACATGTCATCTCAAGGCACTTTACAGTTCACCAGATCATACAGTCAAATTGATTCAAAGTTTTCCATCTAAGTAAAATCCGTTGATTGCATCTACTCATTGACTTGAATACAATCCCTCACACTAAGCATGCTTGTAGCGACAGTGGAAAGGAAAAACTCTCTTTAATAGGAAGAAACCTCCAGCAGAAACTGGCTCAGTGTGAGCGGCCATCTTCCGAGGCCGACTGGGGTTCAAGGAGACAGAACTAGAGATACAAATGGCAACTATAAAAGGCGGCCCCATTCAGGAAACACACAGCCAGGCAGACAAGCTCCGAGCCAGCTCCCATGTCACAGCCAAACAGGAACAGACGAGCCGAATCTACTATAAGAAAAAGCAGAGAGAGCATAACATTGGAGGTTGACCTAACAGATTCTGCAGAGTGGTAGAATAGAGATAGAATGAAGCAGAATGATGAAATGGGGGTCCCTATGTCCTCCAGAAGTCTAAGCCTATAGCAGCATAACTATAGAGATAGCTCAGGATTACCTGAGCCACTCTAACTATAAGCTTTATGAAAAATAAAAGTTTTAAGCCTAGCCTTAAAAGTAGACAGGGTGTCTGCCTCACGGACTAAAACTGGGCCTGATAACTAAAAGATCTGCCTCTCATTCTACTTTTAGAAATTCTAGGAACCACTAGTAAACCTGCAGATTGAGAGCAAAGTGCTCTGTTAGCAACATAAGGACCTATCATATCTCTGATATAAGATGGAGCTTGGCCATTTAAGCCTTTATGTGTGAGAAGGAGGATTTTAAATTCTGTTCTGGATTTACCGGGAAGCCAATGAAGAAGCCAGGATAGGAGAGATATGATCTCTCTTTTTAATTTTCATCAGAAATCTGGCTGCAGCATTTTGGATCAGCTGAAGGCTTTTAACTACAGTTTGTGGACTTCCTGATAGTAATGAATTACAATAGTCCAGCGTTGAAGTAACAAATGCATGGACTAGTTTCTCAGCATCACCCCTTGACCGGATATTTCTAATTTTTGCAATATTGCACAGATAAAGGAAGGAAATTCTAGAAATCTCTTTAATATGGGATTTAAATGACAGGACCTGATCAAAAATAACACCAAAATGTTTTACTTTATTGTCTGAAGTCAGTTTAATCGCATCCAGATAAAGTGACTGACTCTTTTTCAAAGAATCTGGTCCCTCTTATTTAATGTTTTTATGAGTATTTTTTCTTACCCTATACTAATCTCAAGTAATCTTTTTGGATAAATATGTGAATATGCATACATATACTTTATTGAAGAGAGTAGTTTATGACAGCCTCTTTAAAAAACAACATAAATGATAACGATAAGCAAACTGGCTCTGGTATTGATAAATATCTGGTTCTACAGATATCCATGTGAAGTGTCACAATCAGACTGGAATTGAAAAAATGTGGATCCCCAGAAAAACCAACTAACTATTAACCAAGCTAATATATGTTAAAAAAAATAAATAAATAATAAAAACGAGACCAATTGTAGATCCTGTCTTATCATTACTAAATGATCAGGGTAATAAACATATTTTAGATACATAACAATGCATAGAAATAAATTTATTAGAAAGGATTTTTTATTATTTTTAAGTATGCATTCAACTTTTTTGTGTGCACCTGGAGCAGGGCATGTTTTTTATTTTACCACTAGGTGGCAGCAAAGTGAAGCATGTTTTACTTGCAAAAAATTTTTTTCCTTTCCATCCAATCATTTTTTCTTTTTCTTTTTTACACTGATGAATAATATTTTTTAACTAGTTTTGCACTTAAAACCTAATAAATGTTCTTTAGCCTGCTAATGGTCCACTTCTTCCAGAAGTTCTGATATGCTTATTTTAAGGCCCTTTTTTTGCACCCTTGTTTTACAGGCTCAGTGGAGGTGTCTCGCAGAAGTCCTGTGGCCTCCTGGCTGTGTGCCATGCTCTACTGCTTCGGTAGTTACATCCTGGCAGACATTATGCTCGGGAGCAGCCCTGTTGACTATTTCCAATACAACAGCCACATCCTGCTGGCCTCAGCTGTCTGGTGAGAAGACAGCTGGAGTAAAACCTGTCATTCTGTGTATTCAGCCTAAACTTGTGTTAATCATCATGGTGATTTAAAGACTGGCCACAGTGTTTAGATACTATGAGCTACAAACATTTAAAGTAAGATTCATTTGGAAGCATTTGGATCTCAAGACTTTCAGACAAAAGCTTTGCATGTTTGAGGCAAATTATTTAAGGTGCTAAAAAAAGGCATCTTCAAAGTTATAATAGTAAAGTATTCTTTTTTAAATTGCAACTTTGTGCCAATTCTAAACAGGTACCTCATCTTTTACTGCCCCCTGAACCTCTTCTACAAATGTGTGGCCTTCCTGCCCGTCAAGCTGGTGCTGGTGGCTCTGAAGGAGGTCGTCCGCACTCGCAAGATCGCAGCAGGCGTCCACCACGCCCACCACGCCTACCACCATGGCTACTTCATCATGGTGATTGTTGGATACGTCAAAGGTTGGTGTTTGGTGCTCGTCAGTGTCTCAAAGCAATTTAACAGTTAATACTAGAAAAACTGAAAATCACATCTTTAACAGCCTATATATAACTGAGACGAGTGAATCTCTGAAACTGTGATTGAAGCACTGGTCTGTAGTTGTTGTTTTTTAGCAATTCCGAAAACGAAGTGTGGACTTGTCTGTTCCACCTAGAAGCAGACTTTTAACATACTTTCTACTTATCACACAAACTTTTTTCTGATGTTATATATTAGTCTTACAGTCTTAAAGCAGTACATTATCATACTTTTCACCTGCTTTCAGTGACTTGTTCACATTTCTCTGTTTGTTTTGTTAGGAAGGAGAAAATGACACATTTTTAATCATGGTCGCTTTAAGGTTTAGTGGAGAATTTTCACAAATTTTTGCAAAGATCCACACTCTCCACTTTCCATGCACATGCACCCGTACCCGCTCCTGAGAGGAAATGTCTATTAAAGTCGTGTGAGAGCATGCACAAGCCCATTTCTTCTCCAGCTCACTCTGTTTAAAAGTTGCTGTTTGCAGCGATCATACAAGCTTACTTTCCAAAAGAAGATTAGTAATTTTTCCACTATGTCAGACTCACCACCTGTAAGTGAAAACGGGGACAAACACGTAGGACGGCCTCATGTAAATATATCACCAGAATGATTGACAATTAGGAGGACCACTTATTTTTGATGACCCACCTGAAAAAAGGACACTATACCTTTGAAAGTGCTCCTATAAAAAGTTTTGGCGAACAGAATCTGAACAGGTTTACTATAAAGAAAAAAATAGATCAGGTTTTTATTCCAGTTGGGAGTGTTAGATATGATAGATTGTCTCAGCTGAGGTCTAAATGCACTCTATGGCTGAAACTCGCTCTTGCAGGGTACAGACAGAACCTTGCCTGAAGATACACTTCCCTGTCTTGTTTGCCTTTCTCTCTCCTTTAGCCTTTTCCATCAATTTCCTCCTCTTTCATATCTTTTTTCATTTAGATAGAAATTATTTTGAAACCCTGTTCTTTATAACATTATCATTTATAACATTAGGAGAAAAGTATATTATTGTATATTATTAAAAAAGAAGATTTGTTTAGTTATTGTCTTTGACCCTTTTATTTATTAGATCTGGTTTTGCTTAAACCAGAAAATGGTAAACTTGCCATGCTAGTTAGCTGCAGGAAGAAAATGATTGTCAGTTTTGGGATTTAAATGAGTAAAGCATGAACCTCATTTTCTTTATCTGGTGGCATCCTTTACTGTATGGTTTAAAAAGGTCTTGTAAGGACTAAAATAAGAGATTTGAGACCATTTTGGATTGTCTTTATCAAAGAGGGAGAGAGCACCACTCAATAAAACTGAGAAAGACCAATTTTAGTCTTTGCAAATTTATTCAAAGGTTTCATACACATTTATACATCCCAGTGGGCACAAAAGAAGATGTATTTTTTCTATCTATTTACTTATTCATTGTTTTTTCACACACATATTCAGTACATCTTCTAAGACTAGAACTCATGTATGAATCAGCACTCCTAAAAAGCTATTAAAGCCTTTAGGAGGAAGCTTGCGGACAAAATGAAAAGTACAATTGCCAGGGAAAAAAACAAAAAGAAGAAACAATAGTAAGAAAATGAAATATGGCACATTAGCTACATACACATACAGCACATACATATAAGACATCCACATACCTAACATCAAACAAAGAAATACAAAACACATCCCATTCCCAGAGCAAATACATGCTGGAGTTAATATTTCAATTAGGGCTGCAACTAACGATTATTTTGCAAATCAATTATATGATTTTTATGATTAATTGATTAATAATCTGATAGCCGAAGGTTCCTTAAAGAAGATTTTAATTAAATTAAATCAGGTGAAACTAAAAGTTTTCCACTTGAGGAGTTCTGGATAGAGCATAGTGACAGATTAAAATGTTGTTTTATCTTTAATGCAAAATGTTTATATATTTTTTTTTTTTACAATGTTAGTATAATTACTGCTCTAAGTGGGTTGTTCTGTCAGCTATAGGCGTGTTTTAGAGTCTCTAAACTTAACGATTAATCAATTACTAAATTAATTGACGATTATTTCAATAATTAATTGATCACGATTAATCCGATTAATTGTTTCAGCCCTAATTTCAATAAACAAATAAATTTGGGAGGTTTGTGTTTAACATGTTTTAAAGGTGGAGATAGATTTCAACACTTTGATCTCATCACCGAGATCATTCCGTATCTGTGGTCCCCTGCAAGTTATACTCAGGCTGGTGCTTTTTAAGCTTCTTTTTTCACCACTTATGAGATATTTACTCCTGGTATTATGATACCTTCCAGAAATGCCAGCGCTCCACCTCATACCCGTCTGATTTGGTTCTTATCTGTATCTAAAGCTCCCACCAATAACAGAACTCACTTATAGGAGAAAGAAGCTGACCAGTACAGAGTAAGACCTGGTGACCTGAGTATGCAATGAATCTGGGGAATGCATCTCTTCTTAAAAAATATATGATCAGTGTTACACATCAAAGGATAGGATCAAAGGATGGACTTAACACAGGGTCCATGAAAATGTTCCATCACATGAAAAAACAGACCTTCTTGTGTCCTCATCTCTTTCCTTGCTATTTTTATCCTCCCAGGATCTGGAGTGGCTCTTATTTCCAATTTTGAGCAGCTGCTGCGTGGTGTGTGGAGGCCTGAGACTAATGAGATCCTCAACATGTCATTGTAAGGGACATGGTCTCTTTTAAACTTTTCTAGATTTAGGAAATGTTTCCTCTTAGGATACAGCAATGGCTTTTATAAAATAAATAAATACTTTCTCTATATTCTCCCTAGCCCGACTAAAGCCAGCTTGTACGGAGCGATTCTATTCACCCTGCAGGAGGCCCACTGGCTGCCAGTGTCCAAGAGCACCCTCATCCTGGTCTTCACCCTCTTCATGGCCACAACCAAGGTAAAACCCTAACTAGGAATCACAAGATGGTATTTCACACAGTTAAGCCCAAAATTAATCATAGTCCTGCAGATTTTGATGAATAGTTTATTTACTTTGTAAATGAAAGTAGCAGTCTGAATTGAATCTGATAAATAATCGGTGGAAGGATCTTAAGATAAGAGCAAAGAAGAGGAGATCTTCAAAGACTTTGAGCTCTTTGCAATCAGTATTCAATAGTTATCCTCCATATAGTCCTCCATATCGGGTCAGCTACAGTGGGTTGGACATCTTTTTCGGATGTCCCTGGTGGCCTTCCTCAGGAGGTGTTACAGGCACAACCCACTGCGAGGATGACCAGAGGACGACCCGGGACACACCGGAGGGTCTTTGTGTCACAGCAGGCCTGGGAGCACCTTTGTCTTTCCCTAGCAGCGCTGGAGGAGAGGGAAGTCTGGGAGTCTGTGTGCTTGCAATGTGCTTATCAACCTCAAATGAAAGCTGTGAATGTTGGAGGTGGCTGTTTCATGTCAGGAGGGAACACTCTTCTTAAAATAGATGGCATCATGGGGGGAGATTCAAATGCAGAAATGTAGAACCTTTACAAAGTTTGCTTGCAGAGGTTAAAATTGTGTTTTGGAGCGAGGTTGGTTTACAAAACCTGACTCGGTTACAGCAGTTTTGTCAGGAGGAGTGGCCAAATCTATGCTGGGAAATTATTTGAAGGAAAAGCGAAATGTTGGTTAATGATGGTTTAAAATTAAATTCGGCAAAATTCTGACAAAATCTTGCCTGAATTTTATACCTAGGAAAATAAACATATCTTGAGGCATTATCTTTGTTTTGCTGACATTTAGTCTGATTCAGTGCCATAAAATTTGTAAGAAACTACTGTACATTTATTTCTCATTCAGTTTATAGGATACACTTCTATCTTATATCTTTTTTATATCCGCTGACTCTCTGCATGCTGTGGGCATTGAGCAATAGAATTCAGAGACACAGAAATATTCTCTGGACCTTTTTGTCCTTCCAGGTGGTGATGACGGCCCGCCACTCTCACGGCTCCCCCTTCAGCCTCGTTGAGTCTTGGATTTGCCATTTGCTCTTCGGCTCTCCTCTGGGCGGTGGCGAGGAAGACAACCATCATCCTCCTGCTGCCGCTGCTCCTTCTTCACCACTCAAAAGCAGGGAGGAGCTGAGCGAAGGCACTCGCAAGAGGAAGGCCAAGAAAGCCGAGTAGGATATCTAGTTGGTGAAAATGCATCGGACTTATTCTTCCATCTGACTTCCAATTCCTTTTCCAAGGAAATGAGCAGTTTGATCCTCTCCACATGAGACCCTTTTTATCGGAGCAACATGATGCTTTATGCATTTTACAAAGCTGAGGGACTGTAAATACCAAGGCGAATGTTTAACACGTCACCCGAACCAGGATATCTTAAACCCCTTAATGAGTCTGGGAACATCTGCATCTTCGTCCAACACTGTGTGGGGATCCAGTGGCGGTTCAGGAGCTGTGTGGTTAATTCATCATGGCCATGGCTCCAATATTTTTATTTTTTTTTAGAAGCAGTCTTATTTTAGTCCAATTTTTTTTTTCTTATTCAGAAAGAAACCATAAAAAGACAGATTGATTCAACTCTAATTCACATTGAAATGTGAATTAGGCATTTTAGAAGTTACCATTTTTCTTTTTTTCTGAGATGAAACCACATTTCTATGATTAAAGAGAATTAAGATGATGTTGAGTTATAATGGTCTTTTGTTCCTGAGTGACAAAAATAACACTGGAAGCTGATTAATATTTTTGTGTAACATTAAATTGTGTGTAATAAACATTGAAGATGGGGTACTTCTGTAGGAGTATATTGAATGATGGAACCATTGCCTTTGCTGGGATGTTGCAAAAATTCAGTCCACTTGTAGTCATGACCATTCTCCGTAGAAGTTTGGAGTCCCTGATACCACCTTTGATTTGGGTGACCCTTCACTGGCTCTGCATACCAGAGATTTTGATAATTACAACAATGACTGTAATGCAGTTTATAAGTTTTGACATGGATGTTTAGAGGACTTAAAAAAAATGAGTTACATAAAAGCAAACACATTAGTAAATTTAAACAAGAAGTTTTTAGCTTTCTTCAATGACTTTGAAAGGGGAAACCGGTACAGGCTACGTTTTGTTGGTGGACAACCTCCTTCTTACCTGGGGTTTCATTTATAAAGCTTATATATAGAAACTTGCGTATGTTGACTTCCATGCAAATATTTTGATCTCTGACGTAGAAAATTTAGCTGTTTCTAAATACATGAAATTGTAGCTCCTAGCTCATGGGAGCAACAGTAAGAACACTATGCAGGGTGTGAAAGAAGCTTTGGACTGCTGTGTTGAATCCAGACAGCCTTCAGCCTTACGGACATCCTTGCTCAGTGGGTATGCACATGGAAGATGATTATTGAATTGGTAATACAGCCTCCTGGATAAGACACACAAATGTAGCAAACAGCTAAAGTTCCCTTCTAAAAAAAACTTAAAACATTTAAAGATGAATACATCTACATAAATGGTCCATCTGTAAAGACCATTTATGGTTGAATGTTGGCATGTAGAGGGCTGAACATGAGGTAGAGCTTGTGTTACAGCCGTGCTTTATGAAGGGGAATTGTTTGGTTTTGCCTGTGGACATGATTTAATTAATCAGATTTTCTTTGGGCTTATGCCATTTTGGATGCACTAAGTATAGATCCTAAGAAATGGTTTACAATTGAAATCCCTGGACGATGGTGTCATGCAACCATATCTTTATATGTGGTGCCCATTTGGGAGGGGGGGCACAAATATTCCATTTAATCAAATAACTTCTAACTTGGACTGTAATAAGTTATTTGATCAGATGACTTGAACACTGGCAACTCAACCCGATGTGTGTTAGGATCACAAATGAATGTCTAAATCAAGCTCAAATGGTGGTAAAGCAGTTAACTCTGCACAGTTAGAAATAAGGTCAAATGACTTTTAACTAATTTGGAGCAATTGTAACATGTTTAAACCAATTCATAGTGCAAATCAAGGAGGTAAATAAAACATTATTTGGTACATCAGAAATGAATAACTTTTCAGACAATTGATTCTTAACCTTCTATGATGTTTCTGCAGGAATAGTTAAGGCTAAGTCCCACCTAACTTCTTTATGCTTGTTTTATGAAACAACGGAGCTAGAAACTGGCAGACATGAGGATACTCATCTTAAAAGACTATTTGGTTATATTTGTCAATCAAATGTATTGGGCATATCATTCATCAATTCATCCATCTTCTACCACTTTATCCGTCATGCTTGTGCCTAACCCCAGCAGTCTATGGGCAAAAGGCAGAGTCCAATGATGCAACATATTCTCATTATCAGTGCGTATGAAATCGTACGAAAAGTTATGCACACTATTTCGTACGTTTTGGACGTTTTTCCTCAAAAAACCACATCAGTGAGCATGCGCTGGCAGACAGAAAAAAAAAAAAAGATCCGCGGACGGACGTAAAATTGGGAAAAACAGTGCAATCAGCACTTATTCATGTCTCTAACTACGTTGCTTGCTGTTTTATATCTTAGGGTTAGGGTTAGGGTCAGGGTTAGAGCTAATTGTAATTTATATTCTATATTCGTGAATGGTGCGTCAAATGCGCATACGACGAAAAAAACGTCCAAAACGTACGAAATTACGGTACATAACATAATGAGAATAGGTTGAATGATGACAGGTCGCCAGACCATTGCAAGGCGAAACACACAAAAAAATATTTTATATTGGTGTTTAAACACGCAAAATAACATGTGTTTTCCCTTTTAAACAATAGCTCAAAACAAGTCAACAAGGGGTACCATGTGGTCACCATTACATGATTGTTAGCTTGCTTTACAATAGTTAACACATGAAATGATAAAAAATTATAAAAAAAACTGACGTTTTTCAGCAGAAAACTCTTTTCCTAACTCTGTTAGACCTGTAACTTCTTTTGATCTTTATTTTTGGAAAGGTGAGACGTCTCCAAAGTTCAGGAAAGTTTAGCCAAGCAGAACAATATCAGAGATGTGTGGTTGAGGATGAAGAAGATCACAGGCTTCAAGCAGAAGGTTGATCAGACTGATGGAAGTCTGGACAAAGCCAATGGACTGAACACATTCTTCAACAGGTTCAGTTCAGGAACAAGCTCAGCATCTTTCTTTCTTGTCCAAAATCACATCGACATCCTGCCCTCCTCTTCCATTGACTTTCCTGTGTCTATGAGTTTGTTATCAGCCAAATCAGAAAATAGTGCTGCTCCCTCAACCTTTCACCTGTGTATCTCTACAAGTCAAATATGGAGGCAAGTGTACAAACTGAATCGTAATAAGTCAGCAGGTCCTGATTGTTGGGATCTGGAGCTGTACCACCTTCCTCCAGCAGAGTTCACTGTGGGTCCTCCTGAGCTGAGCTCCCAACACACCTGTGGCCCATCTGTTACGGCCCGCACAGGGCACACAACATATGAAGTCCAGACCAAGTTACACAGACAAAGGTTTTATTTAGACTGTGGCTGGACATAGAGGTACTGGGGAACCGTGATAAATAAACAAAAGGATGGGAGCATTCGCGAACCAGCCAGCAGTTGACCGTCGGATTCGGGCCGCTCCCCTCACCCTGCCTTGCCGGATCAGTCGCCCTACAACCAAAAACCGGAAAAGCACAGTTCGGCCAACGGTCCCCAGACCTAACAACCCAAGGGAAGATTAACAAACAAAAAAACACATCCAAGGAGCGGGAGCGAGGCTTGGAGACACGCCACCACACAGGAGTACTCCCAAACTTCCTCGCCCGCTGGTGGGTTGGGCTTGATCCCTTTAAACTCTCCCCAGCCAATCAACTGCAAGAAGAAAACAGCAATTAGACAGGGATTCATTCACAAAAGTGACAGGAACCCGTCACACCTCCACCCTTAAATGCTGCACGGGGACTTTGAGTCACCATGCAGCATCAGTAGTAGGAACGAGACAGTGCGTCAGCCAAGATGTTATCCTTACCCTTTATATGCTTTACCTCTAAACAGAAGGACTGAAGATAAAGGGCCCACCGCATCAACCGTTGATTGGAGTTACGCATTTGCTGAATAAAGACGAGCGGGTTATGATCGGTGTAAACCACAATTGGGGCACTAAAGGAGCCCACATAGACCTCGAAGTGTTTCAAAGCCATAATCAGCGCCAGTGCCTCCTTCTCTATTGTAGAGTACACCTTTTGGTGCCTATTAAATTTCTTTGAGAAATAGCACACAGGGTGTTCAATCCCGTCTGAGCCATCTTGCAAAAGAACCGCCCCAGCTCCTGTATCGCTGGCATCCACCGCCAGTTTAAAGGGGATCGTGTACACCGGTGCGGCAAGCACCGGTGCATTACTCAGGAGCGCTTTGACGCATTCAAACGCATGTTGGCACTCAGGTGACCACTTAAATGGAACCTTTGGACTCATCAGGTCAGTGAGAGGAGAAGCGACGGCGGAAAAGTTCTTACAGAAGCTCCTGTAATACCCAGCCATACCAAGAAAGCGCTGTAGCTCACGTCGTGAGGAAGGAATAGGAAATGCTGAAATAGCCTCTATTTTTGAGCCCACCGGTCTCACTTGTCCATTACCCCGACTTTACCCAAATAAACCACAGTGGCACGACCAAACTCACATTTTGCGAGATTAACAGTTAAATGGGCTTCATTTAATTTTTGAAACACAGCTTTCACCTGTTCTAGATGTTCCTCCCAAGAATCTGAGGAAATGACAATGTCATCTAAATAAGCCTCACACCCCTTCACACCAGACAAAACTTTGTTTACCAGACGCTGAAAAGTTGCCGGCGCGTTACGCACGCCAAATGGCATCACGGTGTACTGCAAGAATGCATCTGGAGTCACAAATGCAGTGATTTCCTTGGCTCGCTCAGTCAGCGGGACCTGCCAATAGCCTTTCAGAAGATCTAACTTTGTCACAAACACTGCGGAGCCTACGCGATCAACACAATCCTCCATCCGAGGAAGTGGGTGGCAATCTGGTTTTGTGACTCCGTTAACCTTTCTAAAATCAGTGCAAAAGCGGTCAGACCCATCCGACTTAACTGCCAGCAAGCACGGTGAACTCCACGCACTACAACTGGGCTCAGCAATGCCATTTAGCAACATGTATTCAGTTTGGTTTTGTAGGCGTTTTCTTTTATCTGGATTCACCCTATAGGGATGCTGCTTAATAGGGAGAGAATCACCGACATTTATATCATGTTCCAACACATTCGTTTGGGAGGGCACATCTGAAAACAAACCATGGTATGAATGAATAAGGTCCACCATGTCCCGTTGTTGATCAACAGACAAATGTGACAAACAAGCGCCCAAGTTAACCAGCATCTCAGAATTTTTTAATCGACCCCGCAGCACAGCCTCCTCCGGGTGGTCAGCATCGGATTCAGGACTGGACAGCTCCTCCGAGGAACTCGCCTCAGCTGACTGTGCTGCGGGTGGATCTGCAGGTAAAGGCTCACCACCAGAAGATAAACTCAAGGCAACAGAGTGGTTTTCACCTCGTTCATGATATTCTTTCAGCATATTGACGTGACACAAGCGGCTGCAGCGCACGCGGTCAGTAGTAGAAATTATGTAATCTGTGTCACTCACTTTACGCACAACCACGTATGGTCCGCTATAGCGTGCTTGCAGACTAGCACCTTCAACAGGCAAAAACACCAAAACTTTATCTCCGGGTTGAAATTGCCTATTACTAGCCTTAATATCAAACCAGCCCTTCATTTTGCTCTGAGCGGCTTGAAGATTTTCTCTAGCCAACTCACATGCCCGATGAAGACGAAAGCGAAACGCGCTAACGTAGTCAAGAAGGTTCTGTGAGTCAGAGCCCATCCACTTCTCTTTTAACAATTTCAACGGGCCACGGACAGAATGGGCAGAAACAAGATCAGCTGGGCTAAAACCAAGTGATTCCTGCACCACCTCACGTGCTGCAAAAAGCAGCAGATGAACTCCTTCATCCCAGTTCCTGTCAAACTCCAAGCAGTATGCACGGAGCATGCTTTTTAAGGTCTGGTGAAACCGCTCCAGCGCGCCCTGGCTCTCCGGGTGATAAGCGCTGGAACGGCAATGTGTGATGTCAAGCTGTTTTAAAACTTGCTTAAAGATGCGTGACATAAAGTTGGATCCCTGATCCGTCTGCACTACTCTTGGCAAACCAAACAAGGAAAAAAATTTCACCAAGGCAGACACCACCGACGGCGCAGTTATTTTGCGCAATGGTATAGCTTCTGGAAACCGGGTTGATGCACACATCACCGTTAGCAAAAACCTATGACCAGATTTGGTTCTTGGAAAAGGGCCAACACAATCCACCAAAACACGGTTAAAAGGTGCATCCACAGCAGGAATAGGATGTAAAGGATAAGGTGCAATTGTTTGATTAGGCTTCCCGGAGATTTGGCACACCCCGCAGGTTTTACAATATTTCCTCACATCTTTTTTTAATCCCGGCCAAAAAAATTGCCGCAGAATGCGGTCATATGTTTTGGTCACCCCCATGTGACCAGCCATAGGATTATCATGAGCAAGGCTTAAGATGGCAAGACGAAATTTCTGTGGTACCACAATTTGATTAACTGTCCGCCAGTCATCCTCTGCAGTGGCCTGTGATGGTGTCCATTTACGCACCAGCATGCCATCTATACAAAAATATCCCTCATGCATTTTCTCAATTTCTTCATTTGAGACAACACGGTCGAACAAGGGAAAAAGAGAGGGATCACGACTTTGTTCTAGAATAAGATTTTCTCTCGACATGTTGTCGTGATGAGCCTCCCCCTGGCCCACATCACATGAAGGTGCCACAGGTGTGAAAGACACCGACGTACCCGCAGAATCCAAGTTGCTTTCGATCATATCACTGATGCCCGTTTCCATATTTTCCCGGGCCATAGCACGAGTAACCGCAGAGTATCCTCTCTGCAGCTCGTCTGGTGCACCTGAAACCACTGGAACTGCCGTGACTTCCGGATTAATTAAAATTTTACCCCCGGCCAAATCATTTCCTAGGAGAAAATCAACCCCTTTAATTGGGAAAACTGGGCTTGCGGCCACCACCACCTCACCAGAAACCAAATTCGAATCCAAACAGATGCGATGAAGAGGGATGCGTAAAAAATCCATCCCAAGACCTTGCACCAGCTCATGTGAATTTAAAAAGGTCTCATCATTTAACGACAGAACACTATCAAGAATAATGGATCTAGAAGCTGCTGTGTCCCTCAAGATTGTTACAGGTACTCCTTCTCCACCCCCTATGGAGACACTCCCTGTCATGAGAAAAGGTGCATAAATTCCCAGCTCTACGTTCCCCGGCTCGCAGGAAACTAAGACTGGGGGTGACTTAGCTGCCGCGGCCGCTGTAGCTGACAAAGGCTTCTTGTTAAGCAAAAAACAATTGGCCATAATATGACCACGCTTATTGCAGTGAGCACAAACTGGCCCCCTACCAACTCCACTTTCAAAGCGGCGTTCCACCTCAACGTTAGGCTTTGCAGGAGGCGGGGCACTACGCAGCGGCACACAAGGCTGCCTATCAAATACATTTTTATGAGTCAAAACATACTCGTCCGCTAATACAGCCGCCTTGGAAATCTCAACAACCTTCTGTTCATTTATATAGGTTACAATCTGCTTTGTTAAGCAGTTCTTAAATTCTTCCAGCAGAATCAGATCACGTAACTGACTGAGATTTTCCACGCCCAGTGCCAGACACCAACGATCAAAGAGGACCTCCTTATCATGGGCAAATTCTACATAACTCTGACCTTCAGCTTTAACAAGACCGCGGAACTTTTGCCTATAGGCCTCCGGCACTAGTTCATACGCTTTAAGAACAGCTGATTTCACTGAGTCATAATTCACACTGACATCAGACGGAAGTGCAGCATAAACCTCCTGAGCTTTCCCGGTAAATACGCACTGCAATAATAATGGCCAAAAATGTTTTGGCCATTGTAATGATGTAGCCACTCTCTCAAACAGGACAAAATACATGTCCACATCCTTTTCGGAAAAGGGTGGTATCAAACGAATGCACTTGCTCATATCAAAGGTAGAAGAACCCCGCGGGGCAGACGAGCTGCCCACCTCAAGCTCCTTCAAGCGAACTTCTTTATTTGCTTCAGTTTCCAATTTACGCAGCTGAAACTCATGATCCAATTCCCGTTGTCTGAGATCCAGATGGCGGAGTTCAAGCTGCAATTCCAATTCACGAAGATCAAAAGAAGATTTTTCAGTCCCAGCGCCCTGACAGGTTTGACAGCTAGGCTGAACAAGAGGGCCAAGCAGAGGAACCGGGTCAGAGTTAGTTTTACTGTCAGCATCAGAGTTAACCCGTGGACCAGCATCAGAACCAACGTGAGGAAGAACGCCAGCGTCAATCAAAGCAGAAACAATCTCAGATTTCATATCCGCCTTTTTTAACTGTTTAGAAACGGAGAACGAAAACTCACCAGCAATTAACAAAAGCTGTTCCTTTGTACAACAGTCAATTTGCTCAATTGTAGGATTGTCCAAAAACTCCTCCAGTTTAAACTCCATTTCAGTCTAGAAAGTCGAAACAACGCTGAAAAAAACAAAACAACAAAAGAAAACAAAAACAAGCACAAAAACCAAAGACGCTCCTTGCAACCCTCAAACATCAATAAGTGCCGGAAAACCCGCCGAGCGTCCCAAACCAACGCCCCAGCAAAAATATAAGCGCATTTCCAGACCACCACAAGGATCCCACACAAAATCCTAACTGAATCAAGTCCTCCAAATATGACAAGCCCCCAATATGTTACGGCCCGCACAGGGCACACAACATATGAAGTCCAGACCAAGTTACACAGACAAAGGTTTTATTTAGACTGTGGCTGGACATGGAGGTACTGGGGAACCGTGATAAATAAACAAAAGGATGGGAGCATTCGCGAACCAGCCAGCAGTTGACCGTCGGATTCGGGCCGCTCCCCTCACCCTGCCTTGCCGGATCAGTCGCCCTACAACCAAAAACCGGAAAAGCACAGTTCGGCCAACGGTCCCCAGACCTAACAACCCGAGGGAAGATTAACAAACAAAAAAACACATCCAAGGAGCGGGAGCGAGGCTTGGAGACACGCCACCACACAGGAGTACTCCCAAACTTCCTCGCCCGCTGGTGGGTTGGGCTTGATCCCTTTAAACTCTCCCCAGCCAATCAACTGCAAGAAGAAAACAGCAATTAGACAGGGATTCATTCACAAAAGTGACAGGAACCCGTCACACCATCTCATCATCAGAGGATCCACCACTATATAACCTGCCTTCAGACCTTGCCTCAACGCCGCAGTGTTGATCTAGTTTGGTTAGCATCTGAGCCTAGTAAACCTGAGAATCTTTGCTATCTCTGGTTGAGAAAGGATTCTAACTCTTCCTTGTTTTTGCCTCACAGGAACCCTGTCTCTTCGTGAAGCTCTGGATGAGCTTAACCTGCCGAGCCTACCCTCGTGAGCCAAACCTGAAGACTCTTCTCTGGATTTCCCCGCAGCTCTTGGTTAAGAGCTGGAAACCCAAATCAAGGTCTGCCCTCATAGTCAGAAGTAAGACGCTGAAGCAGTTATTGGACTCTGCTGAACAAACAGTCTCTGGATCCAACAGTAACCTCTCTCAAAGAGAAACCCGGACTCCTTCAAGGTATTCTTCAGCTAACTCAAAGTCTCATAACTCATCTGTC
This sequence comes from Cyprinodon tularosa, assembly GCF_016077235.1. Classification (NCBI taxonomy): domain Eukaryota; kingdom Metazoa; phylum Chordata; class Actinopteri; order Cyprinodontiformes; family Cyprinodontidae; genus Cyprinodon; species Cyprinodon tularosa. The sequence continues at coordinate 1,253,382 of NW_024039063.1, read as the reverse complement.
CATGCGCTAACCGAACTATCATCTCTGCAGACTCCAGTGAACCTGCCCCCAGGCCTGAACCAGTTCCAGTTGAAATATTCATGTGCTTGTGTAACCAGGGCCGGCGATTGCTATAGGCGAGCTAGGCAATTGCCTAGGGCGACAAATGTGTTGGGGGCGCCCTCTAGCGTCGCCCTTAGGCTTACTTCCCATTAATCATAGAATTAGAAAAAAAAGCGAATTAAACCGGTTATGAAGCGTCCGTCAGTTTGACTTAACCTTACGTATATATAAATAGCAAAATATGAACAAATAAATATACCACCGTTTTTTTATTTATTTTTTCACATTTAAGAGAAAATCGGAAAAGATTCTGATCACTTTTCAAGCGCCCTCCAACCCGGAAGTCGTGACGTCAATCACTGCAGCATGTACACCAATATTTTGGAATGAAATTGTAAGCAAACAGATATTAAAAGTAAAACAAGTGAAGTCTGGCACTTAACTCTGCTCGCGACTCGAGAATGGCTGAACGGAAAAGACTCCTCCTCCTCCTCCTCCTGCCGCCGCAGTCGGGCCCCTCTTAATCATCCACTCAGAGTACCACTGGTAAGCGCACACAGACTTTGTAGCTTGTCCGGTCAGTTAAAAATATTAATTGTGAAATCCGTGTTGTAATCGGAAGCATACAAGCTAGTTAGCTTGAAAAGTAAATAAAGTTTCAGAAGTGCTGCGTGATGATGTGTTCAGATTGGCTCAGTAAAACGACAATTAGGTTATCATGATGCGTTCAAGTGTAACGTAAAGAAAACGGGAAATTTTGTTTTTGGCGAGAAACATGAGTAATACAGTTGTATATTGCTCTATATATAATTAAACTACTGATGCCAACATTTATTAAAAATTACATTTAATTTAAAATACAATTATTTATTTGTTAAATATTTTCCTAATCACTAAAAACATGATGAAAAGTGACAGTAGACAATACATTAACCAACAATTGTGAAAATATATTCTAGTTAGTTTTATGTCATTTCGAAGTGGCCTATTACATTAGCCATGTTTATTGAAGGCTATAAACGTTTTTGTTATGCTCACTTGTTAAGCAATAGAAGCAATACCAATTCTGTTAAAAAAAATTTGTTGCATCGTCTTTCCACCAAATAACAGAAAAGTATCGATAGTGGTATCGATAAAGACTCGGATCGATAAGGAGTATCGATAAAGGTATCGATATCAATAAATATCAACGATCCCCATCCCTAATGTTGACATCATTTTTTTCTCAGTATATATGCAGCAGAATTATGTGCTATATTATTAGCTTGAGAATGGGTAGAAGATACTAATATAAATAAAATATTTTGTAGTGATTATCTGCATTGAGTATTCAAAAGGGATGTACAAATAATCATCAAAATATATTAAGTTATGGCTGTTCATCATAGAATATGTGAACAAAAAAAAACCAACAACTTCAAACTTTTAATTTTGTAATGGTATTCATAAAAGCACTTTTGTTTGTAGAGGGTTAATCCTTTCTTTAATCACTAATCAATGTCAGAAATCAGGGTAAATATACCTGATATATTTTATTTAGAGGAAAAGTTTGTTTATCTCATTTCTATTTATGTTCAAATGATTTAATTGAACTGGAACGGAAAAAAATTTAATTTAATGTTTATCAATTACTTTTTTATGTAGTCCTTGGTTGAAGAATTTCTTAAATTTATAATTTTTTATTGTTATTTGGTAATTTCTGAAATTGATTTATTTAATATTTGTTTAATGTGTGTTAAATTTGTTAATTGTCTGAAATAAATTCATTGAATGATTCAATCCAGTTTTTTAGTTATACTTAACCTAAGTGTCCTTACAGATGGTTAAAAGTGTTTTTGCACAGTCCTAACTTTGAGTGTGTAATAAATTATTTAAAATAATAAAAAAGAAAAGGTACTGAAACCTATTCTGGTATTTGTCTATGCATCACTCCATGCTAAGTTACAGTTTTTTCTGAATGCTTAAACACAACCTTGATTCTTATAGCACAATTTCTAAAACTATTAATACTTATAGCAAATCCACTCACTGAGTTCACAAAACTAAAAGAACAAACACTGCTTTGCACTCAATTTGCAATTTTGTAACACACACTTTGCACAACAATTCACCGCACAGCACTCTTTGTGGAACTGTAAACACAACTCAATGCACTAAACAGATGCTGAAAACAGTACTGGTATTTCGCACGGCAAAGGTGAGGTGGGGGGGGGGGGGGGGGGGGGGGGGGGCGCAAAACTCAATCTCGCCTAGGGCAACCAAAGGGCTAGAACCGGCCCTGTGTGTAACAATAAACCTTGTTAAACTTTTCATCAGCTTCCGTTTGTGTTCTGCATATTGGGCTTACTCAGTAACCAATCATGACACTGATGGTGTCAGCTCCAAATCCTGAAGGCCTGAGAAGAGCAGCTCTGTAGGATTCTACAGCACCAGCCTGACTCAGATAGTTCCAGTGATGTGGAAGACCTCCTGCCTTATTTTAGTACCAAAGAACACTCGCCCAACAGTCCTCAATGACTCTAGATCTATTGCCCTGACATCCCACATCATGAGGTTCGTAGAGAGACCTCTGTTGGTTCAACTCAGCAAACAAACATGCACTATCAAGACCCCTGCAGTTTGCTTATCGCTGCGGAGATGGAATTAATCATGCATAATAATCAAAAAGCTCAAGCAGAACATTCAGATGAGAACAAGCAAGCTCAGTGGTTGGTCTCTCCATTTCTTTTTACTCTGAACATGTCTGACTTACAGTACCAGACAGAGTCCTGACATCTGCAATAAATACGCAGATGACTCTGCAATTATTGGGCGTGTCAAAGATGAACTAGAAGCTGAGTACAGAGAGCTGGTGTACCGCTTTGGCATGGTGTGGAAACAGCCATCTGATCCTGAATGTCGACAAAACAAGGAATAGAATATAAAATCCCTTGTCCCACAATAAGGAAATTCTGGCATTACAGCAGCAAAAAGATTATAGAAAAAATGGTCACACAAATCTGGACCTTAGAAAAGTGTATACGAATAACATGATAGTGAATGAAGATGCTTCTAGATTTCAGAAGAAACAGGAACAAGCTGAAACCTATTAACATCATCAGTCTATGAGAGTGGGGCTCGAACCTCAGGATTCCAAGCTCTATCCTCTAACCATTAGGCCGCCACTCCCCAAATACATATCTTCAATAAGTCTGTTGTGAAAAGTGTGATCTCTTCTTCCATCCTCTAACAGTATTAGAGCTAATGACTTAAAAAGGCTCAACGAGCTAATTGTTGAGCGGATGTATCGGTGGTCGGAGGCAGAGGATCAGAACTGAACAGACAAATTTAAGCAGGATAATCCAGATGATGAAGCCAAAGCTGATGTCGGTGATGTGCTTGGTTGTCAGAGCCAGGAGGTCAGAGGTTCAGTGATGTGCGGAGGGAGAATACTGGACAGAGTCAGTCACAGTTCCAGGTACGGTACACAAACACACAGAGATCTGGCAGGAGTCCGAAGACATGTCAGGCAACCAGATCAGATGAGAACAGGCAGACTAAAGAGGCAGAACGGGTCCTGATCAAGCTACCTCTATTATCATAGAGGTATTTCTGCAGCAACCTTTTCTGTACGTGTTCTTATCTGGAGAGGTTTGACTGTTGTTTTGTATGTCTAATTTACAATTACACAACTCCTGCTAAACCTTTTTCTTTGTGACTTCTAGTCAACAGTTACAATTTTCAAATAGTTTTACATAACTTGTTTTGGATTAAGTGGAGCAAAACTATGAATATCCAAGGTTTATGAAATGTGACTCAAATAATACCAACTTCTTAAAGATTAATATACATTTAGAGGTTTGCAATAAATCATCCTATTATGATGCTTATTGAAGAGCGCCCTTTGAAGATTTTTCAAGAAATCCCGAGGCTGACCTAGAACCCACAAGAGGTAGTATAAACATCTGGCCTGGGAGTGCCTTGGAATCCATTCTCAGGAGCTAGATAGTGTTGCTGTGAAGAGGACTCTCCAGGTTTGAAGATGACAATAGATGGAGGGATACATAAATTATCAATGATTCGACACTGAATATATTCTAACTGTTAAGCTTAATCTGAAACCATAGAGCTGACTGTTGCTCTGGATACCAATGTAATTCAAACCTCGTTTAAACCTCAAACTCTTGTGAACTCTATTTTTTTTTTAAGCTGTTTTCGTAGTCAGAAAATCTGAAACGGTAACTAATGAATGCAGTATGTATGTTTGTGTTTTGAGACTGAGAAGGGATTTGTTGAGGTTGTGTATCATGCAAAACAAGCTGGTCCTTTCTCTCCATCTCTTTGAGCTTTGCGGGGAAGGGCCAGAGGTATAAATCAAGAATGGGGGTTGATAGCAGGGGTGGAACATAAAAGAGTGTTGCTGGAACCAGCCTTGCAGGAGGAGCAGTGACTCTTAGTCCACGGTAGGAGAAAGACTGAAGACATAGCTACTCTTCCTGAAGTATCCAACCATGCTGTGGTTTGTGGGGCTTACCTTTGTCCTCTGCATGGGAGGACACATTGTCACGGGACAGCGAGGTGAGAGCAAACTGTTTCTGATTGACATTGTCTGAATTGGGGATAGTATAGTTTTTTGGAACTTAAGCAGAGGAGAAAAATAATCATAACAGGCCTAAATCTACAAGTTGTATATGGAATGATGAATTTTGATCACATAAAAAATAGAAACTTATAATTCATCATTATAGAGACATCAGTATATAATCATTTCGTCTTGATAATGTACTAAATAATAAAAAACAAAAAAAAAATGTAAGAGACTCACATCTTCAAGGTTTTGGGCTTTCCAAATGCAGATAATGATTTATTTTCACCCTTTTCCTGCTGTGGAATTCAGTCAGTAACAGAGCTGCTCCTGATGAGAGGAACATATTTCCTGAGCTTTGCTCTCAGGGGGGTTCTGATTCTATTTAGCTCATCTGGTGTGTTCAGAAAGGTTACAAGTTAGATAAATTGCTAAGAAGGCAAATTGCATTTGGGTGGATAAACCACCACATGCAAAGTCCTTCATGCTACAACCTTGACTGAGGTTAACACTTTTTAACCATGTAATCTGAGCTAGTTACACTTATGTTGCTCAAGTTAAATTTATATATCAATCCATTTTCTGATCTGCGGATCAGAGACCATTTGGCTTTTGGACGTAGGGTCCATTGACTAGACTATGGCGTGGTTCCTAAATTATCCTGATAGATTCTGCACACATATGCATAAAATGATAACTACTTGGGTTTTGCTGTTGACCAGATACATATTATTTAGAGAAAATTATTTTGAACATTAAATCTTACATTATTGATAAGACAAGATGATCCTTTTTTAGTCCTAAATTGGGAAATATTGGCTGTCAGCACTAAAAGCGGACAGTACAAAATAGAGCAGAAGAAAGAAAAACAACAAACAAAGCTCAATCATCGATCAATCGACGGACAGATGGAGCAGGCCCTCCAATTTTTTTTTTCTCCATAGGTCATAATTCTTACCTTTAGATTTCAGACCAGAGAGCCTGTTTGTTTAAATAAGTTGTCTACTGATATGCGTGCAAAGCACTGTATAATATGGCTTCATGATATGCTAAAAAGTCACTGTACTATTGTCATTGTTTTAACAAATGTTTATTTCCACATTCAGGCCTCATATTTGTTGGAATTTAAAAAAAAATGTTTCAATGACCTGCAATGATGCTACCTAATTGAGGAATATTTTTCAAAAATCTTTAGAAGATTCTGTTTTAAATGACAAATGTCAGATGTCAGGAAAATGTAGCTGTCAAGAAAGTCGATAGCATGTAAAATCCTGATCTTTTCATCCATGGTTCACTTGTAAACACATATGACCACCCGCTGTTTTTCATTCCTGTATGTATGCTTAGCTGGAAAATGTAGCTTCCAGGAAATCGTCTGCATATCTGGAAAATCACTTTTGGAGCTGGAGTTAAAACATTGCAGACTTGAATGAATGAATGAGCTGTTTCAAGAAAAGATCTGTGGTTTCTGAAGAAGAGGTCTTCAGCGTAAGGCAGTAGTTGTTAAAGACCCCCCCCCCCCACACACACACACACACACACACACACACACATCTGTATTTAGTGCTTAGGGAGTTTATTTTTGTTCTTGGAGTTGAGCTAACAAAGAACCTCTTGAAACAGAAGAACTGAAAGGAATCCAAGTCTGCACAATTAAAACTTTAATTTCTTTCTACTTACCGGGTAAATACCCTCTGTTTTTGTCTGATTTATGTGGCAATCATTTCCCTTTAGGCTAACAAATGTTCTAAAAATAAACTCCAAAGACCAAACCATTACAGGGTCGTACTGATTGACTGATATAAACTTCAATCATAAAAATTTTTTAAGATAAGTTAGAACCAACAAAGAAAATAATTATTTAGTATTTTTCTTTTCTATTGTTTCAAGGTCAGACCCTGGTCAGATATTACCCTCCCTCCATCCACCCACCCACCCTCCACTGCATCTCAGTGTTGTTTTATACATTAAAAACTATAACAGAAATATGAAATATTTGCCCAGAGCTGCTTGGTAAGCCTTTTCATTGTTTGCATAAGATCCTTGGTTTGGGGTGGGAACCTTTAGCTTTACATGACTGAATTCTCAAACAACCGCAGGCAAGCTGTCAAAGGGAGCTTCTTGACTGTTAACACCAGAAGAAAGGTACACAGACTTTTACCACAGCTGCAGTACATTTCATGGCCAGCTGACCTTTAATGTTCAGATATTCCACCATTTGTTGACACTGAGCTGTGATATTGACACAGCTGATGGATCATAAGATATTGGTGCAGATTAAAGTCTGCCCCCTCAGTTTTTGCTGGAGCTTTCTGGACCTCGGTTTGGACAGATGGATGTTAGCCTTTCCTGCTGGACAACAGACTCTATCTGTAGACAAGGAAGATGATAGAAGCCTAAAAGACTGATTATGAGTTTATGCTCTTGATGCTTTGAGCTAAACAATTTATTTATAGCAGGAGAATTAAAAGTCCTATGCGGTTTATAGCCTGTTTTCCTTATTCTAAATTGCTGTCATGAAAAAGTTAAATTTGTGGTCTAAATAAACAAACATTAAGAAGAGAAAGCAAAGGTAAATCTGAGGTGAGGAAATCATTTAACTTTAACTTTTTTTTTTACATATTCCCATCCCAACCACAGTTTTAGATGGGTTTTTTGCACATTATGTGCAAGACCAACACAGTGGAGCACATCATGAACAAACAAGGAAGATGATAGAAGCCTAAAAGACTGATTATGAGTTTATGCTCTTGAAACACCTCTTGATGCTTTGAGCTAAACCATTTATTTATAGCAATAGAATTAAAAGTCCTATGCAGTCTATAGCCTGTTTTCCTTATAAAAGCATCCTGCCACATGATACTGCCACCACCATGTTTTACCATGGGGATGGCTAGTTGAAGGTGATGCGGAGTGTTAAAGTGTACTGCTTGCTTTATGCTGGGATTAATTTAGACACAGGTGGACTCTGCTTACAAAAAATATCATGTTTAACACTGCAGCTGATCGAATGGTGTTTTCTGTCTGTGCCAGATGGAGAAATTATAAGTCAGATTAAAATGACTAATCTGGTCTTGGCTGAGATTAAAGAGTTGCTGAAACAACAGGTAAACCTCCTTCACTGCCATCAAAATGTTCATTACCAATTAACAAGAAAATGGTTTCATTTTGTAATTCTATTACACAAATCATCTTGATTGGATTGGTCAGTTGATCCATTGTTTATTACAGGTTAGAGAAATAGTGTTCCTGAAGAACACAGTGATGGAGTGTGAAGCCTGCGGTGAGTTAGTTAAATCCGTCGTTTAAAAATGTTTTATTTTGGCTACTCCAGGTTCAAGTTTGAGATTAAAACAAAAACAAAAACAATCCTGCATAGATTCCTAGATATATGTATAAGTAATTTCAACAAGAGTTTGATAATCATTAGAAGTTTGCAAAGCACTGACATTTGCCAGTCTGGATGACATGACAAGAGATTCAGCTTCCCATCACAGCAGTTTCTTTTTCTCTGCTAGCAATGGGAGGCGTTCAACCTGAATCCTCCTGTGATCCCAACCCCTGCCACCCCGGTGTGAAGTGCATAGAGTCCGCTGAGGGCCCACAGTGTGGACCCTGTCCTGATGGCATGCAGGGAAATGGTACCCACTGCATGGATGTGGACGAGGTAGGAAGATATATCAATATTATTTGATATTATAGATGAGCATAAGTTATTTTAACTACTCACAAATTGTTGATTAAACAGACAATTGATTACCTTGACATTCCTATAATGCAGAGAAACAACAAAACTCTAAAAATCCTAAATTCATTTTCTGATTTAAAAAAAAGCAACAAAAACGTTTATCCAAATATTTTTGGAGTTGCTAGCATTCAAAAGTGCAGGTCGGTGAAATGGTTGACAACCAAAGAACATGTTTGCTTAAATCCATCTGACTGCTATATCCAGTTATCTAATAAGAGGATCTACGAAGAGATCTAATGTGTCAGAACAAATAAAACAGCTTGTCTCATATTATTGTTTTGAGGAGATTTTTGTATGTGTTCTTTTCAGTGCACAGTAAAGCCCTGCCACATGGGTGTCCGTTGTATTAACACCTCTCCTGGTTTCCGTTGTGGATCCTGTCCTGCTGGCTTCACAGGACCTCAGGTCCAGGGGGTCGGACTTGCCTACGCGACTGCCAACAAACAGGTCAAGACTAAATGTTTAGTCATAGTTGCTGTAATTACAAAAGGATCATAATCCTGGCAGATGGGTTAAAGTAGCTGTTTATTTTCACCAACATGTTTTATTTTTGTTTTGTTGTTTTGGTGGATGTAATCCTAACTTGTTGTTGTGACCCAGACAGAGACATGACTAAGATGTAAAGATGGACAGAAAGATTAAGTTTGTTGCAAGAAGGCCCTTCATTCAAGAAGACTTAAAGACATAAAGGATAATTAGTCAAAAAACAAGCAGAAACATCTAAAAAGTCAGTCAGCAATTTTAAGAGAGGCTTGGACAGTTGCAATGCCAATAAATACTTTTAAAAGGCGATGAGAGGGTATAAATCATTTTCTATACATTTTTTCTTACAAAAGTACTCTGTCAACCATTTTAATTATATTTTAGTAGATTTCTCTCTCATTTATGATCAGAAACAAACTTCTTGGCTGAAACACAAAATCTGCAGTAGGTGTATATATATATATGTATATATGCTACCGTTCAAAAGTTTGGGGTCACCCAAACAATTTTGTGTTTTCCTGAAAAGTCCCACTTATTCACCACCATGAGTTGTGAAATGAATAGAAAATAGAGTCAAGACATTGACAAGGTTAGAAATAATGATTTGTATTTGAAATAAGATTTTTTTTTACATCAAACTTTGCTTTTGTCAAAGAATCCTCCATTTGCAGCAATTACAGCATTGCAGACCTTTGGCATTCTAGCTGTTAATTTGTTGAGGTAAGCTGGAGAAATTGCACTCCACGCTTACAGAAGCAGCTCCCACAAGTTGGATTGGTTGGATGGGCACTTCTTGCGTACCATACAGTCAAGCTTCTCCAACAACAGCTAAATGGGGTTCAGATCCGGTGACTGCGCTGGACACTTCATTACCGATAGAATGCCAGCTGCCTGCTTCTGCTCTAAATAGTTCTTTCACGATTTGGAGGTGTGTTTAGGGTCATTGTCCTGTTGTAGGATGAAATTGGCTCCAATCAAGCGCTGTCCACTGGGTATGGCATGGCGTTGCAAAATGGAGTGATAGCTTTCCTTATTCAGAATCCCTTTTACTCTGTACAAATCTCCCACCTTACCAGCACCAACCAGCAACCCCAGACCATCACATTACCTCCACCAGGCTTAACAGATGGTGTCAGGCATTCTTCCAGCATCTTTTCATTTGTTCTGCATCTCACAAACGTTCTTCTTTGTGATTCAAACACCTCAAATTTGGATTCATCCATCCACAACACTTTTTTCCAGTCTTCCTCTGTCCCAAGTCTGTGTTCTTTTTATTGGCCTGTCTCAGATATGGCTTTTTCTTTACCACTCTGCCCTGAAGCCCAGAATCCCGCAGCCGCCTCTTCACTGTAGATGTTGACACTGGTGTTTTGCGGGTACTATTTTATGAAGATGCCAGTTGGGGACCTGTGAGGCGTCTGTTTTTCCAACTAGAGACTCTAATATACTTATCTTCTTGCTCAGTTGTGCAACGCGGCCTCCCACTTCTTTTTTTTACTCTGATTAGAGCCTGTTTGTGCTGTCCTCTAAAGGGAGTAGTACACACCGTTGTAGGAAATCTTCAATTTCTTAGCAATTTCTTGCATGGAATAGCCTTCATTTCTAAGAACAAGAATAGACTGTCGAGTTTCAGATGAAAGTTCTCTTTTTGTGGCCATTTTGAGCGTTTAATTGGCCCCACAAATGTGATGCTCCAGAAGCTCAACCTGCTCAAAGGAAGGTCAGTTTTGTAGCTTCTGTAACGAGCTTAACTCTTTTCAGATGTGTAACATGATTGCACAAGGGTTTTCTAATCATCAATTAGCCTTCTGAGCCAATGAGCAAACAGATTGTACCATTAGAACACTGGAGTGATAGTTGCTGCAAATGGGCCTCGATACACCTATGTATATATGGCACCAAAAACCAGACATTTGCAGCTAGAATAGTCATTTACCACATTAGCAATGTATAGAGTATATTTCTTTAAAGTTAAGACTAGTTTAAAGTTATCCTCATTGAAAAGTACAGTGCTTTTCCTTCAAAAATAAGGACATTGCAATGTGAGCCCAAACTTTTGAACAGTAGTGTGTGTATTTATATATATATTAGGGATTGGACGATTTATGAAAACCGTCAGAACCGTTCGGTTCGACTGTCTCGGTTCGATTCGCGTGTGTTTCGTTCGGTTCATGCGCTGCTCCTTTTTCTCATAGGCGAAGCGTTTACACTCCAGAGCAGAAGGTGGCGGTATTGCGACCAAAGCCAACCACCAGTAGTAAACAAGAAGAAGAAGAAGCAAAGCAGCTTAGCCGGGTGTAGCAGGGAAAAAAATCAGTTGTTGTGGAGAATTGTGTCGGACTGGCGAGTGGGAAAGAACAGGAGTTGGAAGACGCGCCAGCAGCACTTTATAGGTCTGCTGTATGGGACCGCTTTGCATTTAGAGTGACCTACCATGACGGCGGAAAGAAAGTTGTGGATAAAAGTGCAACAGTGTGCAAGCATTGTGCAAGACGTTTTGTTTATGCTAACAGCAACATGACCAACATGTCATGCTAACCCCGAAATCCCTCATACTCCATCAGCAACCCCCGGTGCGCTCCAGACCGGCTGCTCAAAGCAAAGCCTACAGCCCCCACTGTGGCTCCCGTCCGCTCCCCTCTGAGTCCCTTGGAGATGGTAGAGAGCATGCGCGAGATGATTAAATTCAAAGCAGCAAAACATACAGAAATGTTCCAGGGTTTCCGCGGATCATTTAAAATAATTACAATCCATTATTTTTGGGGGGATTTTTTCATTAATTTCATAAATTTTTATGGGATTTCGGTGTAACAATAAACATATACCGAATCGAACCAAACCGAAAACCATGTCCACGAAACCGTGAATCGAACCGAACCGTGGATTTTGTGAACCTTTCCACCCCTAATATATATAAGATCAATAGAGGCCGGGGTCTACCACACCAGGCAGGACCCCCGGTGCAGACTGTGCAAAGATGCCTCTGAAACAATACAGCACATAACAGCAGGGTGCAAAATTCAAGCAGGAAGTGCATACATGGAACGCCATACCATGTAGCTGTCATACTGTACAGCAGTGGTTCCCAAAGATTTTCTTCTGGGCCCCCCTTTGGATTACAATAAAATTTCCACGCCCCCCCATCGCCCCCCCAACCAACCCCATCAAACCAGTGGTGCAAGTGGTAATTGGAGCACTGGGGCCTGTGACCCCCAAACTGGGAGAGTGGCTACAGCAGATTCCAGGTAAAACATCAGAGGTCTCTGTCCAGAAGAGTGCAGTCCTAGGAACAACCAAGATATTGCGCAGAACCCTCAAACTCCCAGGCCTCTGCTAGAGGACCCGAGCTTGAGGATGACACATACACGACACTATTTTCTGACCCACGAGGGGTGAGAAAATAGTTTATATAAAATCAATTCAATGCAGTTTACATATAGCACCAATTTACAACACATGTCATCTCAAGAGACTTTGCGAGACTATTCGTCCTTATCATCCAGTCAGATTGGTTCAGTTTTTCTGTCTAACGGAAACTAGCTGATTGCATCGGCTCATTGATTTGCAGGACAACTCCCCCTGGATGATGACGTATAACAACAAGTAGTTATTCACATACAGCTGAAACCACATATAAGTGCTAAGAAAACTTCAAAAATACACATTGATTTTATCCATCTAAAATGTTGTCTGTCCATCTGATAACTTAGACTTAGACAAACTTTGTCAATTTGTATACACAGAGTGTACACAAAAAAGAATTTCGATGCAAATAGCTTTTCAACAGTGAATGAGCAGCTTACAGCAGTGAAATGTACATTTCCATATATAAAGTGCAGCAGTGATCAGAAAAATATGGTGCAAATATAGTAGAAACATTGAGTTGAGTTCTGTTTAAAAGGGATTTGAAGGGTGTGCTTTGGTGAAGCACTGGTTCGTGCACACGACCCATGTTTGGAGGCCTTGGCCTTTGACGCGGGCGACCCTGTGGTCCTTTCCGGCATATCTCTCCCCCTGTCCTGTCAGACTACTGTCCATAAAAACAAGCCACTAGTGCCGTAAAAACTTAAAAAAACCTCGAAAACATTATATAAGCCTCTTTCTGAATATTTCTGTCTTTTTCTTTTCAAGGTGTGCAGAGACATTGATGAGTGTGAAGGTCCCAACAATGGAGGCTGTGTTGAGAACTCTGTCTGTATGAACACCCCTGTGAGTATGGCACTGCCACATTTCACGTTAGTCTACTGCAGATGTACCATTTGAGTAAAACAATAAAAATTTCTGGACTATTCAACTCAAAAGTTTTGCAGAATGTCACCTCATGCAATTTGCAATTAAAATGCCTTGCAAATCCTTATAAAGACAGAGGAAAGGCACCCAAGCTGAAAACCTATGGTTAAAAAAAATAAAATCAGAAGCAAATATGAATGACTACATAAAAAATTGATCTGAAACAAAACACCCAAAATGTTTTTAGTTATTAAAGGAACTCATGAACCACATGCTGCAGTATTGTTACAGTTGAGTGGAGGTTTTTAGAGGACCCAAATGCAGAGACGAAAGCTGAGGTGTTTTTTTTGTGTGGATTTAATTTTTATCTAACGGAAACAGGCCAATAAAAAATACAGAAAACCAAAATCCAGGAGATATCAGGGAAACCACATATGAGGAGCAAAGAAACAGGAGGAAGCAGCACTGAAAAACTGCACAGAGAGAGTATATATAGGAGATACAACAAAGACTCGGCTAATGAGCTGACAAGGAACAGGCGTGGATGGAAGCATCTAGAATGCTTCAATCCAAACTGAGAAAACTCAAAAATACAACCGAAAACAACAAGAATAACACAAAATGAGAATGAAACCAATGAAATTTCAAAAAGAAAACAGATAAAAAACCATGACAAGAATAGTTTGTCTGGAATAAACTACTTTCTTGTATTTTGTATTTGCCAATAATACTTGTTTTTTATATGAGACCAACATTCTTTTAATTTCTTTAATGTCTCTGAAAAGATGGACAAAGCTGGGGTACCAAGACCAAACCCGCTAATTCAGAGGGTAAACAGGTAGCCTTCATGCAAAAAAATTTAAATCAAGGACCTTCATGCTGCAAAGAAACAATGTTAATTAAGCCACCACAATATAAACTTAATGAGTAGCTAAACATTTTTGCCTTTATTGTAACAGATATCCCTATCCAGTACAATATATCTAAAAATATATACAAATCTAGAAAGAATCATAATAAAAGCAAATCTGCATATTGCGTAAAAAGCCACACGCACCCTGCGAAGCAAAGCAGCGTCTACACTGTAATGTAGGGTTACTTTTCTTCTGAAGTAACAGGATTATTTTTCATTCTGAAGGATAGTATGAACTGTTTCAAATAACAGCTGGTTTGGTTCAGAAACACACAGTTGTTCGCTATAAAGCTTAAAATAAAGCTGGGTTTTTATTCATTTCAAGAGCAAAGTCGTTGCATTTATCCAAGTAAAGAAAACAATGGCTTCAAAACAAAAAGTTTTTAGTGGGCTCTTAGATCTGACTTACAATCAGTTGAACCACCTAAAGAGAGAGGGCTTCTGAAAGACATTTCCACAAAATCCAATGGATTTTGACAGCATTTTCAAGATTACTTAGACATATGGAACCTAATAAAGACATAAGTTCATAGGCTCTTAACAATATAAGAGTACATGCTAAACTGAATCAAAATTATTATTTACAAATGTGTGCAGGCTTATTCAACCAGCTTTACTTATTGTTAATTTCCCCCCAAATTAGGGGTCAGAGGACATGAATGTCAAACTGACAAAGACAGGAAAAAAGCAGAGACCAAAAAGCCTTTACAACTATCTATATCCCTTTAAAATCATAGCACAGCTATATGTTTCATTTTAAAAGCATTGTCTCTGTTTAGGGCTCATTCAGATGTGGTCCTTGTAAACCTGGCTACATTGGGGATCAACGGAATGGATGCAAGCCTGAGAGAGCTTGTGGTAATGGCCAGCCAAATCCCTGTCATCCCAGTGCTGAATGCATCGTCCACCGAGAGGGTAACATTGAATGTCAGGTAATGCAGTTCAGCTTTTAGTTTTAATGTTTGACAAAACTGCCTCTATCATTTTAACATGTTGTTTATAAAACAAAGAACAATCCACATGAAAAAAGCTAGATAATCTCTGATTGTTGCAGTGCGGTGTGGGATTGGCGGGTAATGGATACTTCTGCGGAACAGACACTGACATTGATGGCTTCCCAGATGAGAAGCTGAACTGTCCTGACATTAATTGCAACAAGGTGAGTTTTCAGGATACCACCATGTCAGTAAATGTATCTAAAGAAACCGAGGTGAATGCAGTCTTTTAAGGTATGAAGTAGAAATACAAGAAACTATAACAAGGGTTTGTTTTTGCAGGATAACTGCCTCACTGTGCCAAACTCTGGCCAAGAGGATGCTGACAATGATGGGATTGGAGACGCCTGTGATGATGACGCAGACGGGGATGGGATCCCAAACACACAGGTTAGTGAACAAGCAAAAACCTTCTTGTGTTCTACTGGTTTTTGAAGGAAGAGACCAAATAACATTGTCTGCAGGATAACTGTTGGCTGGTGCCCAATGTGGACCAGAGAAATGTTGACGAGGATGACTTTGGTGACGCTTGCGACAACTGCAGAGCAGTCAAAAACAATGACCAGAAAGACACAGATGCAGACAAATATGGTGATGAGTGTGATGAAGATATGGATGGAGATGGTGAGAATCCTTTATCCTCCAGTTATTTTAATAAAAGAAATATACTGTATAGGTATAAAAAGTTAATTGTCCTTCAAAACAGTAAATTTGTCAAAAGTAAGAAATGTTACTTAGTTTAATTTGTTTCATATTCACTGGTATTATTTAAAACACCAGGAATCCCAAATCACCTGGACAACTGCAAAAGGGTTCCCAATGTTGACCAGAAAGACAGAGATGGAGACAAAGTGGGAGACGCGTGTGACAGCTGTCCTTACGTTCCCAATCCTGATCAGGTGAAAAATGTCATTTGCTGTTTTTTGCCAACACACCAACTGCACTCTAAAATGAAATACTGTCACCTTTTGTTTCTGACTAGGTTAAGCTGTTATAGGCCAAAAAAGGTCAGAAATGGTTAGACAGCTCATCAACCTTTTTAATGATGCAAGACGATGCACTGCATAGTAAGGTGTTCCCAAAAATCCCAAAAGTAAAGCATACTTTTTTCAAAAGAAGGTTTTAAAAAACAAAAGACCAAACAAGACAAAACTAAAATTTAAGTTGGCATGTGAACTAAAAACCCAAACTCCCATGATCCCTTTAGCTTTGTGGGGTGGGTAACGCCTTCAAAGTGACAAAAGTTGACAGGAGCAAGCAGAAACGCAGAAGTAGAGGGAGGCTGAGCATGTAGACATGACATCCAACCACACACACCCATAGAAGGAACAAGAACTCCTGTAATCTATTTGTACTGTATTTGCACATGTAACATGTTAATTGTGCACATGAAGAGTAGTTTATAAGCGTCTGTATGAAGTAAAGTTGCTTGTAGGAGTATTTATTGTGTGTGGACTATTGGCAGAATCCTGACGCTACAGTATTGACAGTATTTTCTTGTCAAGATTTTTTCACCCACCGTTGATCAATGTGATTGTCATGATTGTATCAAGAGCTCGGACCCACATGCAGAGAAGCCAATACAGAGAGACCAGGGAAAAAGTTTAACAGGTTTATTGAGAAGCTTGTGAAGATTCCAGTGTTGCTCAGAACACTGCTCAACCGGAACTGAAAGGTGAGAGGAAGACACTGCGGTTAGTTCAGGTTCAGTGGGAAAATTGATTCTCGAACTTGAAGAGGAGAAAAGGTTTGCAGACTCATGTTTCCAGAAGAGTGGCTGACTCTTTGACTCCAGTCGGTTTGGGGTGTTCCAGTGTTTGTCTCATTCGATGGAGGACGGACAGGGTTTACCCAGAATTTGGTTGTTTGTAGGAGAACGGAGAAACTGACTGCCACTGAGATTCCCTGCGGTAATTGAATGGACTGTGGTGCAGATGAATCCCTTGCTCAGTGTGAAACTCAAACGATCCCTTTGAGGATAGTGGATCCAAACCTCTTGTTTGAATCCCCAGCTCAGTTTGAGGCTCAGTTGATCCTTCCAGGGAGAGAAGGTCCGAAACATCCTGTTTGCAGGATGACTTCCTGCCGAGAGGCAAAGACAAAAATAGCAAGATTAAACTCAGGTTGACAAAAACTCAGTTTGACTCAGCAAAACTCAGCTTGGCTAGAGTACCCAAAACTAGCAAACACTCTGGCGTCAAGGTAGTGGCAGTCAGCAGCTTAAGAACACTCCGTTAATGAGGTAACCCCTTGCAGGTACACACAAACCACACAGACAGGAGTCCTAACAGTGATATTTATAGGCCAAATTATCTAGATGTTTATTTGCAAATCCCCATCAGAATGGAAGCCAGAATAGGAGCTGTTGCTAGTCTAACATGTTTTTCTGCAAAAAGCTGTCTGTCAGATTTTCCTTTACAAATTTTTCTAGGTGCGCGATGGATCAGATGTAATGAGGTAATTTCCCCCAGTAGAACTTGCAGATGCATCAACATTAACCATGGGTATACCATGTTTATACCCTACAGCTTCTTACTCATGAGTTACATTAACTAAAGCTATATTCTTTTTTCAGATGGATGCAGACAATGACTTGATTGGAGACCCTTGTGACACCAACAAGGACAGGTAAGCCAGTAACTTTATGAATGATATTATACATTTTTTTCTGACATGTTTGTGTTTCCCAGTGTGAATTTTAGTTTATGGACTTGTTTCCAGTGATGGTGATGGACATCAAGATTCCCGGGACAACTGTCCAGCCGTCATCAACAGCTCTCAGTTGGACACCGACAAAGATGGGAAGGGAGACGAGTGTGACGATGACGATGATGGTGATGGGATCCCTGATCTGCTGCCGCCTGGTCCTGACAACTGTCGTCTGGTTCCAAACCCTCTTCAGGAAGACCTTGATGGTGAGAAAGAATTTTCAACGATTTACAAGCATTTCACTATCAACATCGTGGAGGAGCTACTGTACGTTCATAATGAAAAGAGGTTCCTTCTGTTTAGAAGCCATTGCTTTATGTGTCAAGAAAAAAAAACTGACCTGGCCTTAACTTTTTATGTTATTTTGAATGTTTTTCAGAATCAGAACCAACTTGAATGTCAAAGTTTGGTTGCAATAACGAGGAATTTAACTTTAGTTTCACCTACTCACAAGATACCTGCATCTTGTATTAATATGGAAACCTTGCTTATCCATTCCCACTTATTGTTTTTCACTTTAAATTTTTCTGACTCTAACTAGTCCCGCAGTTTTCAACCGATTTCAACAATTTTGGTATCAAAACGTTCAGCTTGTTCAGGAGAATTGTGCTATGTCTTTTGGTAAAGATATTTGTTTTAGTTTTCATGATATTCAGCTTTTTCTGCGTTTTTTGTGTCCCATTGAAATGCATGTAGAATTCTTAGATTTCAGCAAAATTCAGCTAAAACTTAATCATCTTCGACCTTTAACTACTGCAGCATACTTTCAGCTAGAAACACCATTCAACTTTTAAAATTTTTCCGTATATTTCTGCTATTACTGTTTAACTCAGCTTTTTGCTAACTTTTATAGTTTTGCTTCAGTGAAGCTTCAAACTTTAAAAGAATTTTTAAAGATTTTCAGATTTATAATGGAAGTCTATGGACGGAATTCTTCAACTGCTAGAGTGCGTGCTCTAGCTTTTGAGCTGTTCTGGTTTTTCCGAACAAATTCTTCTCACTCCTTCATTTTTCACTCAATTCAAATAAATTATACATCAAAACGTAGGGATTTTTGTCAGGATTCAGGAAATGTAACCCTAATTTGTGTGGCATGTACGGTTTTCCAACAGTTTGGCCCAGACCGCGAAGAAGTCCAGACTTCCCCAATAGAAATCCAATGAGAGACTTTCCAAAAATCACAGACAAAATCCAAAACGATACATATTTTCATTACTAACATGAAAATGTTAGTAATGAAAATGTTTCCATTACTAAAAATGTAAAATGTTTCCATTACTAACATGAAACTTGGTGTAGAACATCTTCAGACCCTTCTAGCACTCACATTGAAGGAATTTTTTCAATATCATTTATGGTTTAGCTGTTTAGCTGACTTGTTCGGGCATAGGAAAACATTGATTCTGCGAAAAATCCTCATACTCAGAAAAAACACATTTTTACATCGTCACCATGGCCAAATAGTTTTTAGTAGAAACATGAAAGTTGGCACAGTCGAAGCCGAAGGATGGCTGACGCCAACGGTGTAACAAATTTTTGAATACCTTTTACGGTTTTGGCTCACCCCTCGTTTGTTCGGAGGGGAAGTTTTGCTTTTGACAGCTCAGCTCTACCATGGAACTCCATGTTATTTAATGGGACCAGCAGGTGCTACAAACCTTTTTATTTCTCCTTCCCATTAAGGTTGTGAATGAGCTACAGCCATGAAAGTTACCCCAGATGGAGACAAAGGATAGCTGTCACTTAGACTGAAAGAATTTTTAAGATACCATTTACGGTTTGTCTTCAGCACTCTTTTGTTCGGAGCTGATTTTCCCACTCAAAAAAGCCTGAGAGGAAAGAAACGAAAGTGAAGCGCATTTCTCTCTGTCACTGACAGGTTCATTAAGCGTTGTCAAGGTAACCAAGCTTCAAACGGATTTTGCCCCAGCATATGGCTCAACATTATGACCCAAACTCAACCACTTTTTTAAAAATGAGACTCTAGGAGTTTTTCAAAACACACCCTATAGCAAATTTCAAAATAAAAGCCTCCCATTGCCACTTCATCTACTGCCCTAATAACAGGGAAAAAAAGTGATTTAACGATTGGAAAGTCATCAAGTATCACTGCTGGGTCTGACCCTTTTCTCAACACACAACCCTGCTAGACTTTCAAAATAAGACTCCACTGACCCTACACAATCAAAGCCTCTATATTATACTCGCGTATTAATTGATGCAAATGGCTCAGCATTATGACCCAAACTCTACCAACTTGTTTCTATTAGACTCTAGGGACCTTTTCAAAACATACCCCGGAGCGAATTTCACAATAAAAGTCTCCCATTTACGCTCTAATACAGCATCTATTCACCCAATAACATGGAAAACCAGTGATTTCATATTTAGAAATGGATTCTATATCACTGCTGGGCATGACCCTTCCCTTGACACACATTCATGATAGACTTTCAAAATAAGACTAAAGGGACTCTACAAAATAAAAGCCTCTTCCTTAGACACACTCATTCATTGTGCCGTATGGCTCGTAGCTATGACCCAAACTCAACCAATTTCTTCAAATAACACTACTAAGGCCTGTTGACCACACACCTCAGTGCATATTTCTTAATAAGGTTCTAAGATTTACACTGTAATAAAGCATCTGCTAACCTCGTAACATGCAGCCTAAGCCTGCTAACGGTGCTTTCATCACCACAGCGGCTCATAACATGCAGGTTAGTTTGTTTTGATAAATTCAGCTCTTTAAGTGGTATTAGCTCTCTTTCTATAAGCTTCTCTCTCTGTCCTTCCTCTGCTTCTCATGGTCAGTCTTGCACATAGCTTTGTAGATTTTCAGTCCTCAAAGGATGACACTGTTTTCTTTATGCTGATCAACCTACACATTTTAAATCATTTCAAATAGTTTTCCCAAGTCTTGACATTTCCACATATGATTTCAAAATTCTGATACTTATTCAATACCATCTTCCTCAACATTTTATTTCCCATCCTTAAGCTTTTCCTTTTTTGTTCAACCAGAGAAGATTCAAGTTTTTCTTTATTTATTTTTCTGATTCAGCTAATTTAATACTATTTAGCCTATGCTGTGAACTTTGGCTTCATTCTGTTCTCTTTCTGGACAGGAATTAAGCTTTTCTGTTTGCTGCTAAGTCATAACACGCCTGACATAATTCTGTGCAGTAGGTGACCCCCCCCCCCCTTCAAAATTTCTTTAAAAATTTTCTAGAAACTTGGGAGACATTATGTTAAGACCCCTCTAGTGCCCACTTTCAAGACATTTGTTGATATCATGTATGGTTTGGCTGAGCAGCTTTTAAGATGAGTCTGTTTCTGCCATTTTACTGCCAAATGATTCTACCCTACAAAATCTTCAGATGATTCAATTGTTTTCTGCAGTTTGAAGTTTCTGATGACTTTCTATCACATTTTCATAGGTTCTTCAGGTAATTTCAGCTTTTTTCATTCAGCAGAAGCATTCTCACTGGCTGTTTCTCCGAAACAGCTTTTTCTAGTTTTAATTGTATGACTAATTTGACAATAAAAAAAACACATCTCTATGTTTAGATGTACACAAATTTTCATTGAAGCACTCAACAATATTTCTCATTTTGAAGCCTGAAAGTCCACTCTGTGAATCCGCTAGGTTCTTCTCTCCTCTCAGTCTTTACGCAGGTAAATAAACCCAATATTTTCAGGCCGCCTCTAGACTTTAGACACTGGTTGCATTTGAAAAGAAGATTATTATGAAAAGATGAAATACTGGTGGCATATTGGCACTTTTGGGGGAGTGTTGGTCTTGTGGTTAGGGCAGTGCGCTTGTGCTCTGAGAACGTTGCAAGTATCCGGTTCGATCCCAACAGCCTCCACTCTGGGTTCCTGAATATCGACCCTTAACTCCACACTGCTCCCTGGGCGCCGCACGATGGCAGCCCACTGATCCCCAAGGGGATGGGTTAAATGAGGAAAATTTCTCCAATGTGATCAATTAGTATTTATTCTCTAGGCTGCAGTGTGAAATTTCAAATTCCTGGGTTTTTTCATTGGGTGCACAATCAATGTTTCAGTTTTGTTGGAAATTTGCCATAAGCCATTTATGTATTTCTTGGTTTTGTGTTGTGAAATTTCTCGCTCTCCATTCAACCCTCCTCTTTTATCCGGGCTTGGGACCGGCAAAGTAACCTTAAAAGATACTCAGGCAGAGTTACTTTTTTATTTTTTTTATTCTTTTATTTTTTCAAACTTTAAAAGAATGAGCGTGCGATTTTACAACAAAGTGAGCTTCCCTTAAATGGTAGAGCTTTCTACATGATTAGAGATTTCAATTTCTGCTTGGAGCCTCAATCTTTTCTCTTCTTGGAGCAACGTTTCCAGCTGCTGGATGTCATGTTGAAGTTTTTTCTGGTCGACCTCCTTGGATGTGCTCTGAGTTTCTTTTAGTTTCCGTTTTTCTGCCTGGATCCCTACTTTCCTCTTTTCTTGAAGCTCTTCTTGCAGTTGTTGAATGTCCAGGTTCAACTATTGGATGTAATCTTGATGGTATTAGTGATCATCCCTGATCTCTAGTTTGCTGAGAAGGGTCTGGCTTTTGTCCACAGCCTTCAGCCTTTCTGCCTCACTTCTCTCCAAAGAGGCTCGTACCCTTATGACTTCTTGATTAAGTTCTTGACACAAAGCGCTGACGCTTTCTACATGATTAGAGATTTCAATTTCTGCTTGGAGCCTCAATCTTTTCTCTTCTTGGAGCAACGTTTCCAGCTGCTGGATGTCATGTTTAAGTTTTTTCTGGTCGACCTCCTTGGATGTGCTCTGAGTTTCTTTTAGTTTCCGTTTTTCTGCCTGGATCCCTACTTTCCTCTTTTCTTGAAGCTCTTCTTGCAGTTGTTGAATGTCCAGGTTCAACTATTGGATGTAATCTTGATGGTATTAGTGATCATCCCTGATCTCTAGTTTGCTGAGAAGGGTCTGGCTTTTGTCCACAGCCTTCAGCCTTTCTGCCTCACTTCTCTCCAAAGAGGCTCGTACCCTTATGACTTCTTGATTAAGTTCTTGACACAAAGCGCTGACGCTTTCTACATGATTAGAGATTTCAATTTCTGCTTGGAGCCTCAATCTTTTCTCTTCTTGGAGCAACGTTTCCAGCTGCTGGATGTCATGTTTAAGTTTTTTCTGGTCGACCTCCTTGGATGTGCTCTGAGTTTCTTTTAGTTTCCGTTTTTCTGCCTGGATCCCTACTTTCCTCTTTTCTTGAAACTCTTCTTGCAGTTGTTGAATGTCCAGGTTCAACTATTGGATGTAATCTTGATGGTATTAGTGATCATCCCTGGTCTCTAGTTTGCTGAGAAGGGTCTGGCTTTTGTCCACAGCCTTCAGCCTTTCTGCCTCACTTCTCTCCAAAGAGGCTCGTACCCTTATGACTTCTTGATTAAGTTCTTGACACAAAGCGCTGACGCTTTCTACATGATTAGAGATTTCAATTTCTGCTTGGAGCCTCAATCTTTTCTCTTCTTGGAGCAACGTTTCCAGCTGCTGGATGTCATGTTTAAGTTTTTTCTGGTCGACCTCCTTGGATGTGCTCTGAGTTTCTTTTAGTTTCCGTTTTTCTGCCTGGATCCCTACTTTCCTCTTTTCTTGAAACTCTTCTTGCAGTTGTTGAATGTCCAGGTTCAACTATTGGATGTAATCTTGATGGTATTAGTGATCATCCCTGGTCTCTAGTTTCCTGAGAAGGGTCTGGCTTTTCTCTACAGCCTTCAGCCTTTCTGCCTCACTTCTCTCCAAAGAGGCTCGTACCCTTATGACTTCTTGATTAAGTTCTTGACACAAAGCGCTGACGCTTTCTACATGATTAAAGATTTCAGTTTCTGCTTGAAGCCTCAATCTTTTCTCTTCTTGGAGCAACGTGTCCAGCTGCTGGATGTCATGTTGAAGTTTTTTCTGGTCGACCTCCTTGGATGTGCTCTGTGTTTCTTTTAGTTTCCGTTTTTCTGCCTGGAGCCCTACTTTCCTCTTTTCTTGAAGTTCTTCTTCCAGTTGTTGAATGTCCGGGTTAAACTATTGGATGTAATCTTGATGGTATTAGTGATCATCCCTGATCTCTAGTTTCCTGACAAGGGTCTGGCTTTTCTCCACAGCCTTCAGCCTTTCTGCCTCACTTCTCTCCAAAGAGGCTCGTACCCTTATGACTTCTTGATTAAGTTCTTGACACAAAGCGCTGACGCTTTCTACATGATTAGAGATTTCAGTTTCTGCTTGGAGCCTAAATCTTTTCTCTGCTTGGAGCAACGTTTCCAGCTGCTGGATGTCATGTTGAAGTTTTTTCTGTTCGACCTCCTTGGATGTGCTCTGAGTTTCTTTTAGTTTCCATTTTACTGCCTGGAGCCCTACTTTGCTCTTTTCTTGAAGCTCTTCTTCCAGTTGTTGAATGTCCAGGTTCATTATGTCCAGGTCACCCAGTTTCACAGAAGCTGAACCCTCCTGAAATCTTTTCTCTATATCTTTTAGTTTGTTGAAGAGTATCTGTATGATCTCTGTAGCCTTCTGTTTTTCTGCCTCTACTTGGATTCGAAGATCTTTCTCTCTCTTAATATCTTTGTCCGTTTCTTCGAACAAAGCCTCTAACTGTTCAAAGGTTGTAGTCTCTGCTTTCAACCTCAGCTCTCTTTCTTTTTCTAGCTTTTCTTGCAGCTCTCTGATGGTATTATGCATCTCACGTCTCTCTGAAAACCCTTTGGACATCTCCAATTTTTGGAGTTTGTCGGAAAGTGCCTGTGTGATCTCCAGAGCTTCCAGTTTTTTATATTCACTTTCAAATCTGAGGTGCTTTTCTTTTTGAAGCTCTGTCTCAGCTTTCTCCAGCTTCAGTTCAGCCAAACGCATTTCAAACTCGTGTTTAATGTTGAGGTGGAAAATTTGGTCTTCATATTTCATTTGTAAGTTAATGAGTTCCTTCTGGTGTTTCTCTTTGGTGTGGCAGCAGGTGGACCTCATCTGCGCTTGGATTTTGTCTTCAGCTTGCTGAAGTTTGTCCTTCAGCTCCATAATTTCCTGCTGCAAAGCCTCATTTTCTTGGCTCAGGACCTTGTTAAACCTTTGGAAGATGTTAGAAGGTTGATTGGCTCCAATATTCTCCATTGTCTTATTTTTAACAAGGTGCTGCTAAGTGAAACTGTTCTCTCAAGAATGCCTCTGGACTGTGCACTAGACTAGGCTTCTAGAATTACTTATAGAATTTTAGACTGATGATGTCATATCTATCACCATGGAAACAGTCACTGATCCCAGATCAGCCTTTCCACTGAATGGAACTTTGGTCACATGCCTGCAACATAGCTAAAGATACAGGTGGATAAGACTGAGCAGATGGCATAGAACAAAGGTTCCACTTTTATATGGGACTAAGGACAACTTTAGCAGAGCTATTGGTTTTGATTGAACATAATAAAAAACTAATCCACTTCTATTATAAAGCAAAGTGACTGATGATGATATAGAAAAAAATATTCAAACATGAAAAGCATTTTAAATTGACAAACAAGTTATAGCAACACAATATTTTTTATATCCACAAAAGAATAAATAATCAAGTGGGAATGCATAAGTTTTCAACCAATTTCAACAATTTTTGTATCAAAATGCTCAGCTTGTTCAGGAGAATTCTGCTATGTCTTTTGGTAAAGATATATATATATATTTTTTTTCTTGATATTCAGCTTTTTCTGTGTTTTTTTTTGTCCCATTGAAATGCATTTAGAATTCTTAGATTGTAGCTAAATTCAGATAAAACTTCACCATATTTGACCTTTAACTACTTCAGCATACTTTCAGCTAGAAACACCATTCAACTTTTAAAATGTTTCCATATCTTTCTGCTAATACTGTTTAACTCAGCTTTTTGCTAACTTTTACAGGTTTGCTTCAGTGAAGCTTCAAACGTTTAAATAATTTTTTACAGATTTTCACATTTATAATGGAAGTCTATGGACGGAATGTTCAGCTG
The DNA here is from genome assembly GCF_016077235.1 of Cyprinodon tularosa. NCBI lineage: Eukaryota > Metazoa > Chordata > Actinopteri > Cyprinodontiformes > Cyprinodontidae > Cyprinodon > Cyprinodon tularosa. The sequence continues at coordinate 1,227,696 of NW_024039063.1, read as the reverse complement.
CTAGACTGTGGTCACTCTAGGGTTTTCCAGCATTTCACTCATGCCAAACAGCTTCAACTCACTCACTCATTTCTCACTCTATGTAGAAAAATTATACATCAAAACATAAGTATTTTTCTCAGGATTCAGAAAATGTATTCCTCACTTGTGTGGGATTTACAGTTTTCCTACAGTTTGCCCTAGACCACGAAGAAGTCCACACTTCCCCAATAGAAATCCAATGAGAGACTTTCCAAAAATCACCGACAAAAATCCAAAAAGATACATATTTTCGTATCGCTGCCATTGCTAAACTGTTTGATGTACAAACATGAAACTTGGTATAGAACATCTTCAGACCCTACTAGCACTTACATTGAAGGATTTTTTTCAATATCATTTATAGTTTAGCTGTTTAGCTGACTTTTTCGGGTATACGAAAACGTTGATTGTGAGGAAAAATCCTCAGACTAGGAAAAAACACATTTTTACATCGTCACCATGGCCAAATAGTCTTTAGTAGGAACATGACATTTGGCATAATCGAAGCCGAGGGATGGCTGACACCCATAGTAAAAGAAGTTTTTGAATACCCTATACAGCTTTGGCTCACCACTTGTTTGTGGGGTTTTTCAGCACCTGGAAGCTCAGTGAACCTGAGGTGCGCATGTAATCCAATCAGACGAGAAGGTGGGACAAACCATTATGTTTCTCTTCCCATTAGGATTGTAAAAGAGCTACAGACATGAATGTTATCCCAATCGGACACAAGGGATAGCTGTCACTTAGACGGAAATAATTTTTTGGAAACCATTTACGGTTTTGGCTCACCACTGGTTTGTTTGGAGGGTTGGTTTGGCTTTTGAGAGCTCAGTTCTAACAAGAAGCTACATATTATTTAATGAGAGGAGCAGGTGTGACACACCTTTTTATTTCTCCTTCCCATTAAAGTTGTGAATGAGCGAGAGCCATGAAAGTTACTCCTATTGGAGACAAGGGATAGCTGTCGCTTAGATTGAAAGCATTTTTTAGATACCATTTACGGTTTGCCTTCAGCACTCATTTGTTCAGAGCTGTTTTTCCCATTCAAAAAAGCCTGAGAGTGAAGGAACAATAGTGCTGCGCTTTTCTCTCTGTCACTGACAGGCTCTTTAAGCATCCTCAAGGTAACCAAGCTTCAAAGGGAATGCCTACCTCTGCCACTTTATACAGCACATATTAATTTAATGGAGGGAGACAACACTGATTTAACATATGGAAAAGGATGCTATATGACTACTGGCATGACCCTTCCCTTGACACTCAACCCTGATAGACTTTCAAAATAAGACTCCATGGACCCTACAAAATAAAAGCCTCTACATTACACTCATATATTTGTTGCAGCATATGGCTCAACATTATGCCACAAACTCAACCCCTTTTTAGAAATTAGACCTTAGGGGGCTTTTCAAAACACACCCCACAGAAAATTTCAAAATAAAAGCCTCCCGTTGCCAGGGAGGCAATGGGGAAAAGAGTGATTTAATGACTGGAAAGTCATCAAGTACCATTGCTGGGTCTGACCTTTTTCTCAACACACAACCCTGCTAGACTCTCAAAATAAGACTGCAGGGACCCTACAAAATAAAAGCCTCTATATTATACTGGTGTATTAATTGATGCAAATGGCTCAGCATTGTGACTCAAACTCCACAAACTAGTTTCTATTAGACTCTAGGGACCTTTTCAAAACACACCCCAGAGCAAATTTCATGATAAAAGTCTCCCATTTACGCTCTAATACAGCATCTATTTACCCAATTACATGGAAAACCAGTGATTTCACATTTAGAAATGGATTCTATATCACTGCTGGGCATGACCCTTCCCTTGACACAAAGCCATGGTAGACTTTCAAAATAAGACTATGGGGACTGATAAAATAAAAGCCTCTTCCTTATGCACACTCATTTATTGTGTCGTATGGTTCATAGCTATGACCCGTACTCAACCAATTTCTTCAAATTACACTACCAAGGCCTGTTGACAACACACCTACATGCACATTTCTTAATGAAGCTCTAACGTTTCCACTGTAATAAAGCATCTGCTAACATCGTAAGCAGATGCTTTACTTCTGTCAACTTCCAGGTAAACAGATACTTTTGGACTTTTTCTTCTGGTTAATCAACTTTAAATGTTTTGCTTTTAAGATGAGTGTGTTTCTGCCATTATTTTGCCAAATGATTCTATCCTACAAAATCTTCAGATGATTCTACTGGTTTCTGCTGTTTAAAGTTTCTGATTACTTCCTATCACATTTTGATATGTTCTTCAGCTAATTTGTGCCTCTTTTACGTTATACAGTTTCTTTAGCTAATTTTTCATTTTTCATTCAGCATAAAAAAGCATTCCCACTTTGCTGTTTCTCAGAAACAGCTTTTTCTAGTTGTATCTAGATACAATACAGTACTTATCTGCATGGTATAGATTAGATACCAAAAGACCAGTGTTGTTTGAACATTCTTCTATTTTTTCTTGGTTATTTATTTTGTACATTTGGTTAACTATTATGTGTGATTCTGTTAAGAAAGAAAGGACATAGAAAATGTTTTTCTTTTTAAAGTTACATTTTAAATTATTTTTCATTTGTTATCCTATTGGTATTTAAAATGGTATTGAGTATTGAATATTTTCATGGCTATTGATATTGAGTTTAACTTTTTAGTATTGCGACAACCCTAATTTGGTCTGCTGAGATGTTAGGCTCTTTTCCCAACCATTGACCTCTGAAAAGTCCTATGAAAGTCCTATGAAAGTCCAGAATGGAGGACAGGTCAGCCCAAATGGTCCTCGTTGCAATACTACCTGTTTATTATATAATTGGACCTGTTCTGCTTAGTGGATTATCTATCCCACACAGTGCTAGATGTTCATTAAACAGCTGGAATTATAAAAGTGTAGAATATGACCAGCAGCCCAGGTGGAAGGTTATTCTTATGTTCCCGCAGGAGGTATGTTTTTTTTTTTATAAAGAGTGCCTGTGTGTGAGAGATAGCCCATGTACTCAGAAAGGGTGTTCCTGAGAACTGAAAGTATTCATGACATACACTGTCGCATTTCACCATAATTCAGTTGGATTCAATTCAGTTCATCTCTGTTCAATACAGTCCGGTCCAATCCAATCTATTACAATTCATTTTGATTACATTTGTTTCAGTTCAGTAAGCCATATGTCCAAAATATCTCTAAAGACTTCGACTTCAACTTTATTTATCCCTTGGTATTACTCCTTCAGAGAAATTCTGTTTCCAGTAGCTTATATAGACTACAAAGAGTTTAAGCAAGATGCCATTAAAGACAAAAATACAAGAGACCATATAAAAAGAGTGTATAAAGTACGAAAGAGCTTAAAAATAAGTTGTATTGACCTGGAATATGTTACCTTTAGATATACAAATATCTGCACAATAAGACAGCTAAGAAAAGACTACACAGTAATTTATTTGGATTAATGCACTGCAGAGATGTACTGACCTTATAAATAAGTTAAAAAAAATTACACTGGCTACACAGTAGTTGGAATGTCTTATTGCACAGTGAAAGAGAAGAATATTACACGAGTGACAATAGATGATGTTTTGCAAAAGATGTCCAAGGAGGGGGGTTCTGACCCTTGTCCCTCTTTCTATCACGTCCTCCTTCCCCCAAGTGAGGAGTTTTACATCTCGAGCAGGTTAAATTCATGTTGGTTACCATAACCCTAACCCTACGCTGCAAGTGTGACCTGAATGCCCCCCCTGCATTTAAGTAATGTACAGCCTCATCTGTTCTGTTATTGTTTTTGAGTTTGATAATACATGATTGATTTAGGTATTCCAAAACAAACCACTAGACTTTGTTTGTTTCTGCCATGACTATGACCTGGATGACTGAGAATCTTCACCAGCATATTGATTTATGTAGTTTAGGTTCAGATAAAATTATTATTTTAACAGTTTAGATTTGATCTTTTAAATTAATCCTCTACCTGCCTGCAACATGTTAAACATGAATGACCATCTCCCAAGCTGACTCAGACTAGCATTGGTGGTAGCATTGTTTTTGAACTCTTTATTAGATCTCAGGCAGTAAAGAATGATTTGTTTCTCCTTACAGGTGATGGTGTGGGGGATATTTGTGAGAAGGATTTTGATAACGACACCATCATTGATCCCATTGATGCCTGTCCAGAAAATGCTGAAGTTACCCTGACTGACTTCAGAGAGTACCAGACGATCGTTCTAGACCCTGAGGGAGATGCACAGATAGACCCCAACTGGGTGGTGCTAAACCAGGTCAGAGCGCCTTAAGCTGCTTTTTATTTTGTGAGCAAATGAACCAAATCTAAATTTCATTGTAAAATCTGTGTTTCTGTTTGCAGGGAAGAGAAATTGTCCAGACTATGAACAGTGATCCTGGTTTGGCTGTTGGTGAGAACAGCTGTTGGGCATTTTGGGGAATTCCTATCATTGTAGACCATTGCAAATTGTGAAAAACACAATCCTGAAACTTATCTACTAGAATTGACTCTTTTTGTATAAATGTGAGATGTCTGTTGCGAATGGTTGTATTTTCTTTTCACTTAATTTTCTAACTGTAAAAAACAAATACACTAAATATTTTCAGGAGTTATTTGCACTTTATTGAAGAGTATTCTGTAATGCACAACTGATTTCTAAGTATCAACACTGCCCTGCAGGCTACACCGCATTCAGTGGCGTGGATTTTGAAGGAACGTTTCATGTAAATACGGTGACGGATGACGACTATGCTGGCTTCATCTTCGGCTACCAGGACAGCTCCAGTTTTTACGTGGTGATGTGGAAGCAGGTGGAGCAGATCTATTGGCAGGCGAACCCGTTCAGAGCCGTGGCACAACAAGGCATTCAGCTGAAGGTAGTCTTTTATTTTCACTCAGAACACAAACTGTTTAAAATGTGCTTCCAAGTTTCTTGGACAGAGAGCTGCAGAAGAAAACTTACTGATCTGCTTTAGAATGTCTATGGGGATGCACATGCCATAGTAAATATGCATGAGTTGGATTTCCAGTACGATTTTTATTGCAAAATTCTGGAGGCAGAGAAGAAAAAAATAACAAAAATACTTTTTGCGTTGTTTACAGCTTTGTCTCAACACTTCTGTGCTAATCAGAGGTTAGGTGGTCCAAAAAAGTTTAAAAAAACAATCCACTGGACTTTTCTTTTCCAAGTTTGAAGATGTTTTGCTTGCCATCCAGGAAGCTTTTTCAATTCAAAATGTCTGAAATAGTGTTGAGTTCCAAGCTTTATAGAGTAGCCCAACAAAGCCTTGTTTTGGCTTAGCAAACATGCAAACTGAACGATAAGAACAGGTCCGCCCCTTAGTATAGGGGAGTCAGTGAGGTCTACGTTAACCTGCAATACCCTATACTGCTCTGTAAAGGGGACTCGTTAGGGGTATTGTTGGCCTGGCTGACCAGGTGAGATGTCTTGGTTCCCTGCTTGGCGATGAGGATTATGATAGCAGGAAGGAATCAACTCTATTGCTGCATTATAGGTTTTTGAGAGCTAAAACCTGAGTCCACCCCCTCAGTTTAAGGTTGTTTTTTCTCTCCTAACATAACTGGCCTTTTTGGAATGAATGACCTGGATGTCTGAGAATCCTCACCAGCAGAGGTTATGTGGCAGCAAGGCACATACTAACAGATATTTACACAATATGTCATTTATATAATTATGTCCTCAAATCTTAATTTTTAATTCTAATTTTATATGGAAATTTTTCTGCAAAGTATCTCTTTAAATGTCGGCGGGCTGCCATTAATGTGGAAGTATGAAAACAGCGATCGCAACTCTATTCAAGCTCCTTCACATCAATCCTGCTGACAAGTTTAAAAGGCTTTTATAGTGCCACGCAAAAACGATAACTCCCCTGTCACATTCTGCCCTAGTGTAATCACAGATGTTAATGTACTTTATTAGGATTTTATGTGATAGATCAATACAAAAGTTAATTCTAATTGTGAAGAGAAAAAAAATCCATGGTTTTTCCATGGAAAGTATTTTTATTTTGTTTTTATTTAGTCCCCTGAATCAATACTTTGTAAAGGCACTTTAATGTCTCTTCCATCTTTGCACATATAATATATGCCCCCAATTCTCCTATAAATAACTTTAGATTAGTCACACACTGAATAAACAACTTTCCTGAAAATTAATTTTCAAGCCTTGCCACAGATCCTCAGTTGAATGTAGGTCTGGGCTTTGGCTGGACAATTACAACAAAGAATGTGTCTTGATCTAAACCAGACATGCCCAAAGTCTGTCCTCGAGGGCCACTGTCCTACACGATTTAGAGTTTACCCTGATTCATCACATTTGATTGCAGTTCAGAAAAAGCCTGTTAATGAGCTATCATGTTAAATTAGCTGTACTAAAGCATAGAAACCTTTAAAACCTGCATGGCAGCTGCCCTTAACAAAACAGACTAAACCATTTTATTTATTTTCCTGCTGCCCTTTTAAATGAGACACACCCCAGTCTTAAGTCTTCACCAGTCTCCAAAGGGTTGTTTCCTAGAATTTTCTTGTGCTTATAGCGCTAAACTTCAATAGACTCACTTCCTGTTTTTGCATAAAGTTTTAGTATAGCATTAAGCCATCATTATACTTGACAGCACTGATGATGAATTTAGGGTGACGTCCAGCTCTAGTTTTCAATAAAAGGAAATCAGTGAGCGCAACTCCCCAAAAAACTGGTTGAATTAGATCATTGTGAAGTTCTTGACTACCAGCACTCTGAGGTCCTTCGCAAATTTAAAATGGGCAAGAACCCAGCTGAAGAGCTGAAAATGGCTATGTGCCATCATGAGCTCCTCACAGAACCAAGACAGACAATGTGTCTCGTCCATATAAATATATGAACCCGGGAGTGCCGGTTATCCAGCCGATTATTTTCCATATGATTGCTTTGTCAGTAGAATTGGCAAATAGTACTTCTAATGCCTTTCCTTCAAAAATGGTTTTCTTTCATGTCAGTGGGGGACTCCCATTGACACAGCCTGAGAGCTCACTGTAACAAGGACAAACTTTCAGAAGAATGACTTAGAACAGGATAAAATACTTCGTTTCTAACAAGTACCAAATAACAATATTGTTCATAAATCAATTTGTATTTGGATACATTTTGTTTATGGGCAGGCAGTGAAGTCAAGCACAGGTCCCGGTGAGAATCTGAGGAACGCCCTGTGGCACACAGGAGACACCAGTGACCAGGTTAAACTCCTTTGGAAAGATCCTCGCAATGTTGGCTGGAAGGACAAGACTTCATACCGCTGGTTCCTTCAGCACCGCCCTGCTGATGGCTACATCAGGTATGGACTAGGATTATTTCAGCCTTTATAAAATAAGGAAACTAAATGCAGAGGTGTGAAATAATTAAGTAGAAATACTTTGTTACCTTACTTGAAAAGAAATTTAAACAACTTTTTACCTGTACTCCTTACATTTTTTTGCAATTATCTCTGCTTTCTACTTCTTACATTTAAAAAATAGTCGTGTTACTTTGTTCATTTAAGCTAATTTCTGTTATGACAGGTTGATATAAAAAAATAAAATAAAAAGAAAACATCAAAATAATTAATTTAGTCCAGACTTGTTGTTCGCCACATACCCAAATAAATAGTTTTTCAAAAATATGCAAAGTTAAATTTGACATTGCTGCCATTGGTTATAAAACTAAGAAAATTTAGTATAAGGAAGTTATCAGACAGTTGTAGAACATTTTTCCTTTAATAGGATAGTACACTAACCAGTATAAGGTTTAAAGTTTTGGTACTTAACATTTTTACTGCATTACTTTTACTTTTATACTTTAAGTAGTTTTAAAAATGGTACTTTAACAGTTTTATTTGTGTAAAAATCTTAAATTGAAAGTTCTAAAAAAGTGTTTTTAAACAGACAGATTTATACTTCTACTTTAGTAATAAACATTAATACTTTTGACACCTCTATCTAAATGTACATTGAGACAGACGAAGTAGTGCCTCATTGTAAATGTATCTGTGGGTTGGGAGAAGAAAAAGGCAAACTGAAGCTGCACTGCAAAGACAGGCAGGAAACCACAAAAACTGCTGACAAAAAAGAGCTGCTGCAGGGGTCCAAGCAGCCTGATCAAAGAAGGGCAAAACATTAGCATAAATCTCGAGTATTAAAAACAAGCCGTAAAAAAGACAGATGAATGAAAACTCAAAATAGAGCAGAGAAAAAAGGCAGGTAACAGAAAGTTAATTTAAAAGAAAAATAAAGGTGCAGCAAAAAATTAAGCAAAATAGGATAAAAAAAGAAAATAATGAATAAAACTTTAAAGGCTCTGTAAACTCTAAAAATTGTCAGCTCATGCACACCTTTGAGGTATGGGTATACATTTGAGTATCTCACAGTACTCTCATCTATATACTCATTTTATCTGTGATCTTACTGCCATCTGCTGTCAATGCAGAGTTCGTTTCTTTGAGGGTTCTCAGATGGTGGCAGACACTGGGGTCATCATAGACGCCACGATGAGAGGAGGCCGACTGGGGGTCTTCTGCTTCTCCCAGGAGAACATCATCTGGGCCAACCTGCGTTATCGCTGCAATGGTGAGTAGAGGCTTTAAAACTATCTAAGGGACTCTAGGGTTTTTCTACAGAACGTTGTCACCATCTATCTCTCGTTCGGCATATTCCTGCAAACTTTAAGGAGACATTTCACACATTTAATAACAAAAAAAAAAAAAAATATTCTTAGCTTTAGAAATTGAAGCTGAAAAGTAATAAATCAGTCACAAATCAGACTTAAACTGGAATCAACTGTTAAGCAAATTTAGTGGTTGGTATTATCCAGATAGCTGGGAATTTGGACTGATAACATTAGATTAAACTAAATGTACATGTTTACTTAACAAGGAAGATGTATTTCAGTAAGGTTGGAGCTAATGTTGTCCATCATAAATAGTGACAACTTGAGGAATTTTTTATAACCGAACTGACTTTGTGCTACGGCTCCTTTTAGACACTCTTCCTGGGGACTTTGAAACCTACAGAGCGCAACAAGTGGAGCTGGTGGCCTGAGGTTGGAAAGCAAATCCTTTACAACCAAGGAGGGAGGAAGAAGAAACATCAATAATAAACCAATCCAGACATGACCATCTATGCAATCAGCAGATGCGTTTGGATTGTTGAATATGGAAAATATGTCTATTCTAAATGATGTTCCTGCAAACTTTTGTGAATAAATAAAAAACAATTTAACTAAATTAGAAATGTGAATGAAGTTTCTCCATCATAAAACAGAAATGTGCTATATATATATATATATATATATATATATATATATATATATATATATATATATATATATATATATATATATATATATATATATATATATATATATATATATATTAGAATGAAAAACTTAATTATAATTACTTCATTTCCATGATGTCACACACTTTATTTCTTTTATATGTTTTCTTTATTAAAAAAATAAATAAAAAAAGACAACAGACTGGTTTACTGCCTCACCCCTGCTCTGGCTTTTCCTTCTTTGGGCAGTAAATTTTGACAAAGTATGTTTACTATAAGAAAGAGCTTTACTAAGAGTAGTATACTGCAGGCTGATAGTAGTTTGAGCAAATAGAAAAAACCTATTGGCAGAGGAGATCCTAACAAATGTACATGAATTCCTGCCGTTTGGACCGAATTCAGATTTAACTACGAATAACTTAGTTAAAAATTATAAAGACAGTTAACCTTTGTTTCAGATTCAGTTCACATCAAATACATGTGAGCTGCAGGCACTGCACATTTGTATTTCCTCTGTTTCCTCAGAGCACAGCAGCTGGCCAGTGAGTGAGAAAAAAAAACTTTAAAGATGAAAAAGGTTTTTAACAAATCATTGCATGTAATGAAGAAAACCTGCCCTGCACCTGAATGAACAGATTGATGGATAGATAGAAGGGGAGGATTTTGGAAAACTGAACAAACTTTAGTAATGTTTTATTTATGATCTCTCTGGCATAAGTCACCTTTTTTATTATATTTGATAAATGAGAGGATCACCTGGTGTTTAATGTGCATTTCATGAAAACTTTTTTTCTACTGTTTTTTTTTTTTTTTTGATTTTTTTACTAACAAAACAACACAATCAACATACATATGTCATGTACAACATTTTTGATTCATACATTTAAAGAAACGTTACAGTGCATAACAGCATCAAGTAAAAAAAATATGCAATTGGTTGCTCTCTGGATGCTTGTATAACAGGAAACAGTGGAAACATGTCTTTTATAGTATTTGACAGTGGCTGTATGTGCATGACAAGATGATCACAGCATGCACAGAAAAACATGCAGCCCCAGTGGTTTCAGTTTTGGGTTTTAGCAGCAGCATGCAGCCCTTTAAGGTGAAGTAAAACAGGTAAACTGACATTTATCAAGAAATATCTAAACTAACAACTGTCTCTATTTTTTATTTTTATTTTTTTTTTTCATTTGGGTGCAAAAAGGTTCATAGAGGTGAATTTCATTTCTTCAGATCAAGCTAATAGCATGATGTAACAAAAAGTTTTTTTTTTTGCCTCAGTAAATTCATTGTGCACAGAAAAGACGGTCAGGTAATATCACAATAAGGAATGATGACTGAGGTGCATACCGAAGGTGATACATGTTATTACAGGGAGAATAGAGTGTGGTAGTGTTATACATTAAAGCTTGATATTCATAAGGTCATGGAAAATGGGATAAGATATGGGGAAAACAGTCTATCTGTAACCCAAATGAAGGTGGTGCCATCCTCTCCTCACATGATCCAGACAGGAAGGAGTCCCATTTAAACAAAGATCCAGCATCTGATGTCTCCACATGCACTGTGGCTCAATATCACACAGCCTTCTCTACCAACCTGCAGGTGATGCCACAGTGGATAAAAGCTTCAATTCACAAACAACTGGTGAATCAACTTCAAATGGGAAATTTAAGCAAATATGCTTCTTTGTTTCTCTCAGGAAAACATCAGGGAGTTACGTTTAAGTCCCACAGTGGGCTTCAGGGAGACGTTGCTCGATGGTTTCATCTACAGTGAACACAGTCACTTCCGGCCTGCTGGGGCTCAGGCAGCTGGTGTGGTTTAGTGATACGTAGCTCTCAGCCAGCTCACTCATCTCATGCGTGTTACTAGTGACGCAGCTGATTTCTGTCTTGTTGCGGTTTGCAGGTCGACGAGGGTCAAACACCCAATCTGAAGAAAGACAAAAAGTTGAAGTAAAATTTGATGCATCAGAATCATCAGGAAAGGATCTAACATTTCAAAGCAAACCCCAGAAACACCAGTCTGAAGGCTCTTAAAACCATTTAATTTAAGGTCATTCAAGGATCTGCAGACACTTCAGTTCAAAGATTTTATTCAAAATTCTCTTTGATGCCAACAATGTAGTATTTCACAAATTTGCAGAAACATTGAGCTAAATTTTAGCATTAAAAAAAACAGGCCAAAAATAATCAGGTGAACTTTTAAGAGATGCAAACAGTAATGCAAAGAACCCTGTTCAATATAAAGTTTTTTGTCGGTTCAGCTTCCCTGTTTCCATTAGAGGCAAAGCAGCATAAAATTGTTTTTGCAACAGCCTCTGCCTCCCTGTATCCCCTTTATGTGTGATGGAGGCTTTTTGAATGGAGATGCATCAATCACTGTTCTGTCAGACGAGAGGCTAAGATTAACACTGACAGTTGTGAGGGTGAAGAAAAGGCAGGAATGGGGGTTCCTCTGACCCAGAGAGATCCCTCTCAAATGGTGCATTAGACAATCTGATCACGTGTTTGAAAAACTGAAGTGACTAAGCATGTTTTTTTTATTAAAGTTCAGGTCTGGATCTGTGTGATTGATGATGTACCAGTATCCGACTGATGTTAAACAGGTCTTTCCTGGCAGCAGGTGATTTTATCGCCAGTAAAAGTTAATGTTGCAAATGAAACTAATTAGTCTTCATCCCATTCTACAGAGAACAGTGATTTCAAATATGAGTTTTAATGTAGATCTACTTGTAATAATACATACCTCTTAAATCAAGTGTTGAGATAAGAAACTATCATTCGTTAATGTTCAAAATGACAAAAAATGTTTTAAATCAGGTTGGGTCTGGATCCGGACCCACCTATATCCCTATTTGATCCATCCAGCTGAATGAAACAGGTTCTTCTTTGCTCTTAAAGGTATAGTGGAGGATGTACTTTTTCCGGGTGGATCATTAAAATAAGTGGTCCTCCTAATTGCCAATCATTCTGATAATTTGTTTATGTAAGGGTGTCCTACGTGCTCATCCCTCAGTAGCTATAATTTTCTGCACATGCAGACTTTCAGGCATATATGTGTGGTGAGCAACTTTAAAACAGAACGTGCACAAAGAGAAATGGGCTTGTGTATGCTCTCACACAGGTTTAATAGGCATTCCCGTTCTGGAGCGGGTACAGGGTTGTGCTTGTGCTTTTTTTAAACCGGAGAGGGCGGATTTTTTCTTCAAAAATCTTCAAAAATTAGGGTGAATCTCCCCTTCACTCTGGAACAGAAGGTCTTTACCTGTCTTTCTCTTCGAGAAATCCCTGTTGAGGTTTGAGCCTCTTTCTAGTGAGGTAACAAGGGAGAAATTAGAACCCTGATTGGATAACATGTCAAAATCACAAATTTACTTACATCACTTCCAGTGAGGCTAAACCTCTTAGGGGGTCTATGGAGGAGGGGCGTGTCATGAAGCTGACTGCTCGATGCTGATTGGCAAACATACTTAACGACTTTTAACTGACACTGGCCAGTTATTGAGCAGGATTTCCTCATAAGCAGAGACAGAAAAGTGATCGTTCAGTCAGATCAGTCATCTTGTGCTGAACTCTTGCCGTAGTTTCTGGAGTTTATTAATTCAGAGTGCTTCAAAAAAAGCAATTTTACCTTTTGTAGTTATGTATTTTATGTGTTTCAACATTTGTTAATGCAATACTTAAAGTTGGATTCAATTAACACTATTAAGCCTCCCCTGTTTCAGAAAGCAGCAGCCGCCACTGAGTCAGTGAAACTCAGTGGACATACTATTCCTCTGGGTTACATTTCATTACTCAGAATTTTACGAGCAGCAGACAAAGTCTGAGTGATCTCGGTTTATTTGAAGGGACAAATTCTCAGAGGAGTCAAAAAAGGAGGGGATTTATCATCAATACTGGGCAGTTGCCTAGGGCCCCAAGGAACTTGGGGCCCCTTAAAACTCTGTTTACATTAGGGCTGGGTAAAAAAAATCAATGTCTAGGAAATGAGATCAATTAGTTTTATAGTGACGGACGCTCGTGATGTTCACATTCAAATGAGCAGGAAAGATGCACTCAACATTACTTTAAGCCAGACAGCTGCAAATATAGCCAATAGGTTGACTGAAGACATTAACAATACAGTAGGGGCTGAGCGGCAAACACCCTTGAGTTGTTACACACAATACTGCAAATATGGTTTGTGCAGGGCAGATAATTTAGCTCATGCATGTCTGCTGTGTCCCCGCTGTGTCACGTATGCTCGCACGAGTGAGGCTTCACTTTTTCACTTTTCACAAACAAGTTTGCACTTATGAGACAGTTTTGTTCACATCTCAAGTTTAAACTGTCTGATTTACAAGTTTGCACTTTGTGTTTAATATGACAGGAAAATATAAAATAATAAAAAGTATTTTAAAACACAGTTGAACCACTTTCATTACTGTAAAAACCGATTGAATGGAAATTATTCAATTTAGAACTGTATTAATCAAAATCAAATCAATTCAGGACTTGGGCGAAAATACCCAGCCCTAGTTTACATGTATAGTTATTACAACTATTCCTTATTTGTGCACATTAATTATATTTTTTATTAAAATCCTTTTGCCAAAAAGTCATCAGAACGCTTATAATATTAAGTATAATGTTTTCATTCCCTTTGAGAAAGCATGAAAAGTCAGCTGAGTACAAATCATATAGAGTAAAAAAACAAGAGGAGGGACAAGAAGAGGAGGCAAAACGAAGAACAAATAATGTATGTCTATTCTATTAGAATTTCTGTATCTGTATAATGGGTCTGTTTTATGTGTTGTCTTCTCGATGTAGAGGGCCCCATGCCTGTTTTTGCCTAGGGCCAAAATTTCCTAAATCCGCCCCTGAGTCCAACTTAAAGCTACACCAAGAGATTGTGACAATTTTATAGATCCAACAAAACCAAAATCAATAGATGGTAAATTATGAATTAAGAGTTATGAAAGCAAAGCTAGAAGGCATTTTCACTTAACACTGAGTAGTATGTGGACAGATCATCTGTGCATCATCTGTGTGTTTTCTGTCGATGTTTCTTCTTCTCAGAATCTATCTAGACAGGATAGCAGTCCACACTGAGCCAGGCTCTACTGAGGGTTCTGTCTTTTAAATGCAATTGTTCCTCTCCTCTGTTGCCAGGTGTGTTCTCAGGAGGAGGTATTACTGTGAAGTGATAACTTTTATTATCAATGGACTTTGATTGTACTGTAGTGTGATTGTGATCCATTACACTGTACTGATTTGAATCCTGAGAAATTGAATTGATCTGTAAAAATTAGCTAGTCTGGACTCTAAATAGAAAGAAATAGACATATGGGTAAAGTGCCTTGGCATGACATTGGTTGTAAACTGGATGCATATGACTGTATTGTTATTCATCAAATTAGAACCACAGGTACAAGAAATCAGGCTGCCCCCATCTGAGCTGACCTCAGACTCTAAAAATGTTTTAATTCATTAAACCTTAACATGATTTCTAAAAACAAATATTTCAACATTTCAGCAAAAATTAAACGAGATCGCCTCACTTCCCCAGAAACATACTGTCAATAATCTGCAGGTTTAATTGTTTTTTTGATTTACCGTAGTTCTTTACTTCTTGCTTTATTCTATCATTTCTTGTCTTATTAGTTCTCTTTGCTAACTTCTGCCAATTGCTTACTAGTCTATTTTGTATTTAATTCTTTCATTTAAATGGCAGATTCCATTTACCTGTGTTAGCTGTACAACTCCTGGTGAGCAGCCCCCTTCTTGGACATACTATTCAAAACATTACTCATTGTCACTCATGTGCAATATCCGTTTTTCTGACTATAAAATAGCACATGCCAACTACTGTGTAGCCTGCATAATTTTTTTATGCATTTATATGGTCAGTACATTTCTGCAGTGCAAGTGCAATAACCCAAATCAACTACTATGTAGTCTTCCCTTAGCTCTCTATTGCACAGATATTTTTATATCTAAAGGAAACTTATTCCAGGACATTACAACTTTTTTATGCTTATTTCGTGCTATATACACACTTTTTTTAATTGTCTGTCGTATTTTTATCTGTAATGGCATTTTACTTTAACTTTGTACTCCATATAAGCCACAGGAACCAGAATTTCCCTGTAGGAGTAAACCCAAGGGATAAATAAAGTTGAGTCTAAGCCTCAGTTTTTTAACTGTGTATTACTGTGTATTGTATTTTTCCTTTTCCATGCCAAGTTTTATTAAATTTGCACCTCTCATCAAATAACACCAATATTATCACTATGTGGCTTCCTAGCATCTGTCTGCATTTTGATCCTGAACAGCAATATTCTTATTACATCTACCTAAACCCACAAAAATACTTTTTGAAGTAAATCTTTGAAAAGTAAATATAAATCCACCCATTCTTGTACTGACAGTAATAACTGTTATAATAGATGAGAAATTCCTTCTTGTTTAATCATGCAACCTATATACTGTAAAGATTGGTTTTAAAATGTTTTAACCAGAGCAAAATAACAGCAGCTGACATCCAAATAAATGCAATATTTTTTTAGATAATTGTAAATATTCCTTCTGTTTTTGTTCCTGTTATAACAGCTACATGGTAGAAAACAACTTCTCTGCGTTTGATGAGGCAGATCTGAAGGGTGAAGCATCTTGCTTTGCTTTTGCTGTCTTTTTTTCATCTTTTCTCTAGTGTGAAGAAAAACAGCAGCAGAACACCCCCCTTCCACATTTACACCTTTACAATATGCCCAGAGGCCCAACAGCGTCTCCTCAGAGTGTTTGTGTAAATGTATGTGAGCAAGGCAGCAGGACAAGCTCTTAAAGCTGAGCCAGGGACAGCATAGCTGAGTCTCTGTGGCAAAGCTAAGTGCTGCAGACTGTGACCCACGTCAGCTCGGTTTTTTACCTGGATCAGTGGTTTCACCACCATCACCTTCAGCAACAATTGACCGGCCTCCACCTGCGGGCAGAAAACAAGAGAAGGGGCACATTGGCGCTGCTGGTAAAAACACATCATCTGAACACAAGTGGACAAGTGTGGCCATGTGACGCAGACACAATCAGTCAAGTTCCTGTACATCAATGTAAACCAAAAGTGTTGATTTTATACTCTACGATAGGAAGTTTTTTTCAAAGTAGAAATCATCAACAAAAAAACTAAAACAGTTTTAGATGAAAATTGGTATTGTTTTTTTTAATATTTTAAATCTTTGTGCAGCAACATCAATTTGTGATTTTAAGCAAAAAGGTGTTCCTTAAGTAACTCTAAAAAAATTATTGACAAGTTTTAAAGTAATAAAAGACTATGGGTGGGGGCTGGGTGGGGGTTTGGAAGGGTTCTTTGACATGCTCTCAAAATTGACAGTATCTCACTGAAAGTACTCCCTAAATGTTTTCACGTGTTGTCAAACTACATTCTCAAATAAAAAAATAAAATAAAAAGAAAAGTGTGCCATGCTTCGCAGAGGAAGTCTCTGTTGCCCACCTTTGAGCTACGGTCCAGATGTCCAGAACATCAACAGTTGCTCTGGACTTTCACTAGGCCATGTTAACACATGACCATCTATAATCTAAACTATTCAACTGTAGCCCTGGCTGTATGTTTAGGGTCATCCTCCTGCTAAAAAGTAGGAATATACTGATATGATAATATAAAATATTATCATATCAGTTTTTTTTTTCCAGAAGTTCAATGGATTTAGCTTAATCTTCCCATCAGTTCTGGCCAGATTGAGACATTATTTATCCTTTGAGCTGCTCTACTGTTTTCTCCCTGTCTAGTCTGCTGTGTTCCTTAGTTTTAATGATGCCATCTGTTCTGAGTGTTCTTTAGAAACCCCTGAGGCCTGAAGAGAATAGCTGGATTTATACTGAGATTAAATTACACTCAGATTAACTATTTTACTAATAAGATTCATTTTGAAGCCAGTATAATGCACTGGATGTTATTTAGGAATATTAGATTAAGTAAGAACATTTGCAAAACCATATACATCGTTTTCCTTCAACATTATAGGTATGTGCCATATTGTGTTAGATATAATAGTAAAAAAGGGGATCGAGTTCAAGCAATGTGATTACCAGGCAGAATCCCAAAGAAGGTTTTTTCTTCTTTATTCTGTTCTTATAACACGATAAATAAATTTAAAACCTGAGAAAATAAATGGTTTCCACAGTAGAATTTATCAGGGGATAATTCTGAACCGTTTTGGCATAAGAGCCTTTGTTTGCTCAGTGTGATTTTGGATTTATAATATACACTATATTGCCAAAAGTATTTGCTCACCTGCCTTTACTCACATATGAGCTTAAGTGACATCCCGTTCCTAATCCATAGGGTTCAATATGACGTCGGTCCACCCTTTGCAGCTAGAACAGCTTCAACTCTTCTGGGAAGGCTGTCCACAAGGTTTAGGAGTGTGTTTATGGGAATTTTTGACCATTCTTCCAGAAGCGCATTTGTGAGGTCGCACACTGATGTTGGACGAGAAGGCCTGGCTCTCAGTCTCCGCTCTAATTCATCCCAAAGGTGTTCTATCGGGTTGAGGTCAGGACTCTGTGCAGGCCAGTCAAGTTCATCCACACCAGACTCTGTCATCCATGTCTTTATGGACCTTGCTTTGTGCACTGGTGCACAGTCATGTTGGAAGAGGAAGGGGCCAGCTCCAAACTGTTCCCACAAAGTTGGGAGCATGGAATTGTCCAAAATGTCTTGGTATGCTGAAGCATTCAGAGTTCCTTTCACTGGAACTAAGGGGCCAAGCCCAGCTCCTGAAAAACAACCCCACACCATAATCCCCCCTCCACCAAACTTTACACTTGGCACAATGCAGTCAGACAAGTACCGTTCTCCTGGCAACCGCCAAACCCAGACCCGTCCATCAGATTGCCAGATGGAGAAGCGCGATTCGTCACTCCAGAGAACGCGTCTCCACTGCTCTAGAGTCCAGTGGCGGCGTGCTTTACACCACCGCATCCGACGCTTTGCATTGCACTTGGTGATGTATGGCTTGGATGCAGCTGCTCGACCATGGAAACCCATTCCATGAAGCTCTCTGCGCACTGTTCTTGAGCTAATCTGAAGGCCACATGAAGTTTGGAGGTCTGTAGTGATTGACTCTGCAGAAAGTTGGCGACCTCTTCGCACTATGCGCTTCAGCATCCGCTGACCCCGCTCCGTCAGTTTACGTGGCCTACCACTTCGTGGCTGAGTTGCTGTCGTTCCCAAACACTTCCATTTTCTTATAATACAGCTGACAGTTGACTGTGGAATATTTAGGAGCGAGGAAATTTCACGACTGGATTTGTTGCACAGGTGGCATCCTATCACAGTTCCACGCTGGAATTCACTGAGCTCCTGAGAGCGACCCATTCTTTCACAAATGTTTGTAAAAACAGTCTGCATGCCTAGGTGCTTGAATTTATACACCTGTGGCCATGGAAGTGATTGGAACACCTGATTCCAATAATTTGGATGGGTGAGCAAATACTTTTGGCAATATAGTGTATGTTTGTAGCTATTTTTTTGTGTTTGTTCACATTTCCCTCCCCTGGTTGCTGCACATTGTTGGGAATTTCCGGCATAAACAGGGGCCAGCATGGGCACCATGAGTGCTCTGTACTGTTAAATGTGATAACTTTCTATCACAATCAGCATTACTGTCTTGAACAAAATAGCTGCATTAGCGGCTCTGCTGGACTGGATCTAATGGTCCAGCCTTTACTCCCTAAAGCATTGTTGTTTACTGTGATTCGCTAGTTCAATTTGAAAAACTCACATTAAAAGAAAAAGAGAATTAGAAGAGTTTTATTGCTACAATTACTTTAGTCTTTGGCGCTCAGACCTCGGCAGGACACATTAGCGCTGAATTTTGCTTTGATATGGATAAGCAGGAGATCTAGTGGACTGTGTGAGCTGATACTAGTGCTTTCCTCAGGGACCTGGGAAGATGGAAGTCCAGCTTGGATAAACACAGGTTGCATGAACCTGTCCATGATGAGCAAGCATGAAGTGACAGTGGAAAGGAATAACTCCCCTATGGGAAGAAACCTCTGGCAGAACCAGGCTCAACATGGCTGTCTTCTGCCAAACCAGTTGAGATGTGACGGGGAATGCAGTAAAAGTCTGGGAGGAATTAACTCTGATAAGGAAGAAGTAGAAGAAGCACCATGGAAAAGTCAGTTGAAGCTTTATCTACGATGGCGGTGAAGGGGATGAAGGTGGGTTGAATCTGGGTCATCTGAATCAAGTCAGGCATAGCACAACCACTGCCTGTGCTTTGGCTGGGTAGCAGACTGAGTTGTGGATTTTAAGATGAAATCTGGATGCTGATTGGGCTTCATGGAGGTGTGGTTCAAAGCTGATTGGCTTGTCGGAGGGTAAGTAATTCAGTATTCAGTTAAACATCTGCCAGGCATCATTTAGAGCATTGTAGGAGTGCCTAAACAAGCTGGAATATTACACTTTTTTCATGTTTAACATCAACTTAATCATCAACTGTACATCAACTTAAGAACTAAATGTTAGAATGCTAGAATCTCCCTTCCCTAGAAAGTGCCCTGCTGAAAGATAATCAGTGTCATTCACTTCACCTATTAGCAGTCGTTATACTCTCCCTAATCAATGTACATATCCTTTCTGAACATCCAGTACTAACCTGTTTCTGTCTGTCATGACCTGCTGACAAATGAAACACCACTGAGTCAAATATTCAACTACAATTTAATCGTCTTGGCATCCAGTCAAGTCTTCCTTTTAAAACAGTGTGCAGGGACTAAAAATAGACTATATGTTACATTCTCTCATTCATTATGTAGTTCTCACAGGAAGTTCTTCTACAATCCAATCTGACTTTAACACTTGCTGCTGATTTTATACTTTGACAGGATGGGGGTCACTCACAAGGTCACCAGCTGTTAGTCTGCATCAGAATCACTTAGATTTCACAGAGAGAGGAAAGCTTATGATAATAATGAGTCACCTGCATATTTAATAAAAACATCCTCCATTAGGCTACCAGGGAGTCACCAAACAGTTCTACTCATTAAAAGAGGATTAAAAGTGTTAACAGGAGCTTTTTCTTCTTCTGACTCTGGAGAAGAAAAAAAAATGTTCTCTGAAAGGCTTTATCACAAACAGCTAAGCATATCTATTAATTAGAAGATCATTGAAAATGTTCATTTATTTCAGTGGCTCTGTTTAAACACTGAAAGTCACATATTGATTTATTTTAAGGGACTGCTATTTCAGGTAAAGTTGATGATGAGGAGGCTTAAAACAAACAAAAAAAAAAAAAAACAAAATAATGTAGATATGATAAAGCTTATTAAAACTACCGTTAGGAGAACTATGCAACTGACATAAGGACTAATTCTTGCAAAATTAGTGCGTACCTGTAATACATTGTCGTATTATTACTTTTAAGTAGGACCCTACAGTACTTTTTACGAGCATTTATGTGATATTCAAGTTTTGGCCTAACAATAAAATGATCCTCTGTAATGAATTGATATCAGCTTCCATTTTTACAATAGATTACAGAGGTGTGTCAGTACTTTTAAACACTTATGAGATATTTTAAATTTATATGGGATTGATAAATGAATATATTTAAAGGATTTAAGTTTAATTAGTTATTCCAAGCTTCTGAGGGACTGCATGTACTCAACACAGACGCACAGTGTGTGTGTCAGAGGTCACCTACCAACAAAGTCATTCACAACATCCTTTACCAGGTGTCCCACTATGGCATACGCCACTGCCACCACCACCAGCGCGGAAATGACCAGGTACAGGATCGCTTTGGGCAACTGAGTGGAGTCCCTGGCAGGCGTCCTGTAGTCCGTGAACAGCAGGTCGTTCTCTGAGTAAGAATACTGAAAGATATGCTCCATACCGGAGGTTTGGTTGGAGTCTGGAGGCGGGTTACTCGCGCTCATTGCTCCGTCCGGTTGCAGAGATGTCACCACCGTTGTAGTCGCTGTCTCCGATTTATCCAAGCTGACCAAGCCTGTGGTTTTATTCATCAGAGGTAAAATCTTAGACAGAAAATAGCTCCAGTCCTTTATGGCACTCGTGTTGCATAAAAACATACTTTCTTCCATGGGATCGCTGAGAGAAGAGCTGACTTTACGGAGGGGAAAATCCAAAGAGCAGGACTCCAACACTCAAACAGACGAACCTTGGAAGGAGGGTTTTTATGTGCTTGTCTACTAATCCAACAGGTCTCTTCTGAAGGCGGACACAGAGTCATGAGTGCTCCTGCAAACAGATCATACTTTCACCGACAGTGCGTCATGCAACGACAGGCGCGCCAGCTTTTACGCACAGACACTCAAAAACAAATACCGCTCTAAGAAAAACAATAACAAATGTATCTTGAAAAAGCGAGGCTCCCCACAAAAATAAAGCAAACATAATTTATTAGAAACCCCGAACAGCATGATATCAAGAGAAACACGAGAGGAATCCCTGTGGAGCGGAGCGCGTTTCCACTGCTCATTGCACGCTGACGCAGAGACACTGACAGCTGAAATAAAAAGCGTGCTTTTGCAGAAAACACGGAGACGAGCATGTAAGAGTCACGACTCTTTATCTTCTGTTTTAAGAAATGAAAGCTTTACCGTGTGGTGAGAGCAGAAGCTCCAGCTGTGGTTCGAGGTGAGTTTATAAAACTCTCTATCCCTCTTATTTAGAAGCACGTCCATAGAGATAAATGGACATGCATGATGCTTTGTGGCCTGTGGTTCAGCTTCAACAAAGTACTGACCGAAATAACTCACAAAATCAGTATGAGGGAAAGGAGATTATTTCATTTATTCTGTTCTGGAAAAGCTGCAAAAACTACAGACAAAAATCGACTCATATTTAGTTTGTTCTGTGCTTTTTGGACCCATGAACTGGTTTCTTTGTATTTACCTGGAAAGTCAAAGGCTGAAGTTTATTGCAGTTAAATCTTAGGGTGGAACAGCTTTTCAACTAGAAGCTTAAAGCTGCCCAGCAGTCTTTTGGGAAGGAACTACATTTAGGAGAAAGGAAAAAAAGAGCACAATGAGACATTTTTATTTCTTAATGTGAAAAAAAAAATGGAAATCAAAAAGAGACTTTCTAGCTGAAGACTGGTATGGTCAGTCAAAGCAATGTTTATGTTTGTACTCTATACCAGACCAGTTTCAGACTTGGTGGTGTTGGCATTATGCTGTGGGAGTGTTTTAACAAATCCATTAGTAGCACATGACACACGTTAGATGGATTAAAGAAGAAACTTTTCAAGTTCCATGTTTGAGACTTGGACGCATAAAAGTGCTCCAAAGGGGAATGATACCAAATTCACCTTAAGACTTTTTCTTGAATGGATAAAGCAGACAGGCAGTGAGCTTTTAAAATATTGCCAACTTCAACCCTACTTGAAGCTTGTACAACCAATTATTAACCCACTGCATTCTTTTCTGATAGGGCAGATAGGGTTGACAACCAAAAATCGTTCAAAACGCTTCTAACCTTTCAATTTTCCTGCAATTGTTATATATTTTTATTCTTAGTTTCAATTCCCAGGCTACAGACTGGAAGTAGCAGCTGTCTAGTGTAAATAAAGGGGAATATACAGGGGTATGCACAACCATCTGTTTGTGCTTTGGCATTCCAAAGTGTTGCTTAGAGTTAAAGATATTACCTGCAACAATGGCTATGATATTGTTATTCATGCAAAATACAGCGCATGTCCGACATAATTAAATACCATCTTGTCTTTGATGTGCTGCTCCTAAGGGAATTTGTTCCTCCTCTTAATTGATAGTGTTTTTTCTGCAGGGAGAGCAGATTTTTTTTTCTTTTCTTTACATCTTAACAGTTATCGGCCTTGTTTCCTATGTGTTCTGGATAGAAGGGAAGCTACTTTAATCTCGATCTGATAGACTTACAAATAACTTTAAACCTAGCATTCACACAAGGTTAGAAATTCAAAGACTTTTAAGTAGCACCAATTCACAATACATCTCAAGGCACTTTACAAAGAGGGAATTGAATCCCGATAATACATAAAGATTGGAGATTGGAAGGGGAATTGAAACATTTTAATCGTTCAGTTTCAAATGATGCCGAAACCTAAGACAAGAGCTCAAATATCCAGCCAAAGTTATCCGATGGTCCTTGCTACAAAAAGGATGTGGCTCTGGTGAAGAAGTCAATGAAATTGTATTTTTGCAGGAGTTTTTATATAGTTGAACCTGTGTGTATTATTTTGACTGAACATAAACTAGTGAAAATCTGCAACCAATTCAAAATGGCAAATCTGGTTTGGTTGGTAAAATCTCCAAGGTTGTTTATTGTGTAATTATTTTAACTTCAAAGAGAATACCTCAAATATATACCCTAAATATATAACACGACTAAATGAAATGGGATCCCCTAACTTCCCCAGACCCCTACTGTGACGATCTGCAGGTTTAATTATTGTTTTGATAAAGTTCTGCAGTTCTCGCTGTTGTTTTTTTTTTTTTTTTTTGTTGCCTTATTGGTTCTCTTTACTAACTTCTCCCAGATGTTTTCTAGTTTTAAATTTTTATTTTAATTAATTTGTGCATTTAAATGGTAGATTCAATTTACCTGTGCTTTCCTCTTTACCTGCACATGTGTTCTGCTTCATTTAAGTTTTCAGTCCCCTGTTTGTCTTCACTGGATCCTCCATTGTATTTTCCAATTTCCATGCCAAGTTCTGTGTAATTTGCACCTCTCATCAAATAACACCAATATCATCACTGTGTGGCTTCCTAGCATCTGTTTGCATTTTTATCCTGAACAGCAACATTCTTATCACATCTACCTAAACCAACAAAAAATATCTTTTGCAGTAAATCTTTGAAAAGTAAATATAAATCCACCCATTCTTGTACTGACAATAATAACTGTTATAATAGATGAGAAGATCCTTTTTTATTTAAACTCGCAACCGGAATACTACAAAGATTGGTTTTAAAATCTTTTAACCAGAGCAAAATAACAAAAGCTGAGACCTAAACAAATATAATCATTTTTAGATAATTGTGAATATCCCTATGTTCATTCGGTAGCATATTCTGTTTTTGTTTCTGTTATAACAGCTACATGGTAGAAAACCATTTCTTGGCTTTTGATGAGGCAGATCTGAAGGGTTTTGCTGTGTCTTTTTTCAACTTTGCTCTTGTGAGAAGAAAAATTATAGCAGAACATGCCCCTCCACATTTAGACCTTTACAAAGAAAAGATTACCTAAATCTCCAGGAGAATCTATGGGTATTAGGGTATTTTCTTTTCAAAAAAGAAAAGAGAATACGCTAAATATATAATTATGAGTTCAAAATTAACATGACATTAATGCTCCCAATGGTTAGAAAAGTGATGCTACCCACATGAAAAAAATCGGTTCAAAATGAATGATCAGGAGATTAGTTAATAAGTATGAGGTAACATGTCTCCTAACAGACCATCTTAAACTGACCTTAGTGCTTTTTCCTGCTCTGTTCCTTGTTCATGTAAGTATAATTAAACCCCTTGTAAAAGTGTTAGCATTCCCCCTGCCACTCCAACCCCCAGACATATTTTTGTAATGCTCCCAAAGAGGGTAGTGCCCCTTGGCTGACAATTGTACTACTTGTAACTAATTAAAACTGAAATGCAGCAGCCTTCCTTCAACCCAAAGATGGCAGTATTCAGATGCTTTTAAGAAAAAAATTGCAGAATTAAATACATTTACACAAAAAATGTAAACATCCATATATTAAGATAAAATTTGCATCCTGAGGGATCAATTTATAGTTTATCTTGAAAATAAAAGTTGATTTGGGGTTTTGTAATTTTTTTAGGTATACAGTACACACACATTGTATAAAACATAACTCTTAACATAAATAAATAGGGATTTGTGCATGCATATAGAACTATTTAATAACTGCTGTCAGTTATCTTTTCCTTCCTTCCTAGCACCTCTATAGATCTATGAATCCCCTTGCGTTTTCCTGGAAAACACTCACCAAACTCAATTAAGATCACATCGGACGTCCAAAGAGCGGCTCAAAGGAAATGTACTGGACTCACTGACCCTTAAATCAATCAGGCTCTCCACTGAGTCACTGCAATCATCTGTCACAGCTACTTTAAATAGAAACATTTGCAGAAATGTTGCTGTTAATACTTTTTTCGTGTTAGATCAATTTAGTCTTGATTACTGTAGGTTAAGTAAAATTATTCTTCTTGGGTGTAAGTCTTGTCCTCTGTTTACTTGAGCTCGTTGAAGCCATATCCTGTTTATAATTTGAGTTCTTCAACCATTCAGACCATATATATATATATATATATATATATATATATATATATATATATATATATATATATATATATATATATATATATAAGATGGAGCTTGGCCATTTAAGGCTTTATATGTGGGAAGTAGATATGATCTCTCTATTTACTTTTCATCAGAACTCTGGCTGCAGCATTTTGAAACAGCTGAAGGCTTTTAACTACAGTTTGTGGACTTTCTGATACTAAAGAATTACAATAGTCCAGCCTTGCAGTAGCAAATGCATGGACTATTTTACTTGGCATCACCCCTGGACAGGATATTTCTAATTTTTGCAATATTCTGCATTCGGGAGCAGAAAGTTACGAGTCATCTAGGTTTTTAAGTCTTCACAACTGGTATTTTATGTAACGGTTAGTTTCTTCAGGATTGATGGACAAATATAGCTCAGTATCATCACAATAACAGTGGAAATCAATCCCATACTGTCTAATATCTATCGATCCATTAATCGGGGTCGGGTCACAGGGGTAGCAGCTTCAGTAGGGAGTCCCAGACGTCCCTCTCACCAGCCACTTGGGTCAGCTATTCAAGGGGAATCCCAAGGTGCTCCCAGATCAGCTGAGAAAAATAGTCCCTCCAGCATGTCCTGGGTTTCCCTCTGGGTCTCCTCGAGATGGGACGTGCCCAGAACACCTCACCAGGGAGCTGCAGCTCTACTCTGAGTCCTCCCTGGATGAATGAGCTCCTCACCCTATCTCTAAGGGAGAGCCCAAACACACTACGAAGAAAACTCATTTCGGCCGCTTTTATCCGGGATCTCATTGTTTCTGTCATGACCAAAGGCTTATGACCATAGTTGAGGGTAGGACCATAGATCAACCAGTAATTCAAGAGCTTTGCCTTTTGACTAAGCTCTCTATTTATCACAACGGAATGGTACAGTACACGATTCACAGCAGACGGCGCAACAATCCGCCTGTCACTCTCCAGTTAATATTTCCCTAATTCATGAACAAGACCCCAAGATACTTCTCCCTCTACCTTTTTCCGGCTTAAGGCGATGGTCCTGCATTTGGAGGCAATGATCCTCATGCTTACCGCTTTACACTCAGCTGTGAACAGCTTCAGTGAGAGCTGTAAATCACACCCTGATGAATCCAATAGAACCACGCCATGTGCGAATTGCAGACATGCAATCCTAAGGCCACTAAAACGGATCTCCTTAACAACTTGGTAGCTCCTAGAGATTCTGTCCATAAAATTTATGAACAGAATTGGTGACAAAGGGCAACTTTAGCAGGATCCAACTCTCACTTCAAACAAGTCCGACTTACTGCCAGCAATGCGGACCAGGCTCTGACACCGGTCATACAAAGACCCAACAGCCCTTATTAAAGGGCCTGGTACTCCATACTCCCATAATACCCCCCACAGGACCCCCCCGAGGGACACAGTTGAATGCCTTTCTCCAGATCCACAAAACACATGTAGACTGGTTTAGCAAACCCCCATGCTCCCTCCAGGGACCTGCTGAGGTTCTAATAATTCTACCAATTGGGAGTATATATACTTAAAGTAAGTGGCCCTAGCACTGATCCCTGTGGTACTCCACGTATCCCTGGGGTATAAGGAAGATTTGTCATTAGCTTTTTTCCTAGTATTTTGCTTTAAATTGTAAAGCTCTCTATTAAACAAGGAGCAAGCTTTCCATTTTTAAAGTTTTTTCAAAGGGGCTACTTTGTCTAAGGCAGTATGCAGGGAAACTTAATAGATTTAATCATTTCCAAACAGACATTTACTGACACTGTCCGCAAAACCAAAATGGCACAAAAGTGCTTGTGGCATGTGCATGTGTTCATTCTATAAGATTTCTATTAAAAATATATTTCTATTGTTTTATAGGTTTAGATTTGGTAATCAATTTGGTATCCAACTTTTCTGAAAACAAAAGTTGGACTTTCAGAGAGAGGGAATTGGCTCCCTCTCTGTTATGTTCATCAGTTGGGATTGTGATGCCAGTGGAGCACAATCGCTGAAGTCCATTCATGCTGAATAACAAAGAATCTATGTCTGAGTGGAAT